>NC_088216.1:8929407-8951907 GCF_036934945.1 Oncorhynchus masou masou | reverse complement strand
CATACCTCAGCACACCGTACCATACCTCAGCATACCGTACCATATCTCAGCACACCGTACCATACCTCAGCATACCGTACCATATCTCAGCACACCGTACCATACCTCAGCATACCGTACCATACCTCAGCACACCGTACCATACCTCAGCATGCCGTACCATACCTCAGCATACCGTACCATACCTCAGCATACTGTACCATACCTCAGCATACCGTACCATATCTCAGCACACCGTACCATACCTCAGCACACCGTACCATACCTCAGCACACCGTACCATATCTCAGCACACCGTACCATACCTCAGCACACCGTACCATACCTCAGCATACCGTACCATACCTCAGCACACCGTACCATACCTCAGCACACCGTACCATACCTCAGCACACCGTACCATACCTCAGCATACCATGCCATACCTTAGCATACCATGCCATACCTCAGCACACCGTACCATACCTCAGCATACCGTACCATACCATAGCATACCGTACCATACCTTAGCATACCGTACCATTCCTTAGCATACCGTTCCTCAGAATACTGGTAGTTGGTGTTCACTAAATCACAAGGTTCATAAGGGAGGGAGGGAGGGAGGGGAGGATGGGAGGAGGGAGAGAGACAGAGGGAAGGAGGGAGAGAGATGGGGAGAGAGGGAGGGGAGGATGGAGAGAGAGAGGGAGGGGTTGAGGGAGAGAGTAGGAGGGAGGGAGAGAGAGAGAGGGAGGGGTTGAGGGAGAGAGTAGGAGGGAGGGAGAGAGAGAGAGGAAGGGGAGGAGGGAGAGATAGGGAGGGGAGGAGAGAGAAAGGGGGAGGGGAGGTGGGAGAGAGAAAGGGAGAGGGATTGGAGGAGGGAGAGAGAGATTTAAGAAGGGATGAGAGGGAGGGAAGGAGGGAGAGCGAGCAAGATTTAAGAAGGGATGGAGAGAGACAGAGTGGAGGAGGGAGAGATTTAATGAGGGATGAATATAGAGAGAGGGAAAGAGCGAGGGAGAGATTTAAGAAGGGATGTAGAGAGAGGGAGGGGAGGAGGGAGAGATTTAAGAAGGGAAGGAGAGAGAGGTGGGGATTTATCGGACAGACGAGTGGATTACGGCATATTTCTGCATATTTGAAATGGTGGCAACTACTACAGCAGAACTACAGCAGAACTACAGCAGAACTACAGCAGAACTACAGCTGAACTACAGCAGAACTACAGCAGAACTACAGCAGACCTACAGCTGAACTACAGCAGAACTACAGCAGACCTACAGCAGAACTACAGCAGAACTACAGCAGACCTACAGCAGACCTACAACAGAACTACAGCAGAACTACAGCAGAACTACAGCAGAACTACAGCAGACCTACAGCAGAACTACAGCAGAACGACAGCAGACCTACAGCAGACCTACAGCAGACCTACAGCAGAACTACAGCAGACCTACAGCAGACCTACAGCAGACCTACAGCAGAACTACAGCAGAACTACAGCAGACCTACAGCAGAACTACAGCAGACCTACAGCAGAACTACAGCAGAACTACAGCAGAACTACAGCAGACCTACAGCAGACCGAACCTACAGCCCATTGTGTGTTTCCTGGACTGTAATGTGTATTCATGTATCTGCTGCCTGGAGGATACTACCAACAACACAGTCACTTTGTCCCCTCCGTGTGTGTGTGTGTTGGGTTTGGAGAAGGTTAGTCAAGGTTGTGTTTAGTACGTCCAGCACGTCTCACTCTGGTGACATCACAGCTGACCCCTGACCCCTGACTGGTTGTGACCTCAGTCGTGTGTTTTAGGGTGACTCCATCCTGTAACCCCACCCTGACCTCTGACCTCTAACCAACTGGAACCCCTGTCTTGTGATCCAAACAGAACTACACCAACTCTCTCTATAACTCCCTCCTTCCCTCCCTCCTCCCCTCCTTCCCTCCCTCTCTCCTCCCTTCCCTCCTTCCCTCCCTCCTCCCCTCCTTCCTTCCCTCTCTCCTCCCTTCCTTCTCTCACTATCTCCTCCGCTCCCTCATCCCATCCCTCCTAGTTCTACTGTAGTTCTGCTGTAGTTCTGCTGTTGTTCTGCTGTAGGTTTGGTCTGCTGTAGTTCTGCTGTAGTTCTGCTGTAATTCTGCTGTAGGTCTTGCTGTAGTTCTGCTGTTGTTCTGCTGTAGTTCTGCTGTAGTTCTGCTGTAGTTCTGCTGTGGTTCTGTTGTAGTTCTGTTGTAGGTCTGCTGTGGTTCTGCTGTGGTTCTGCTGTAGCTCTGCTGTTGTTCTGCTGTAGTTCTGCTGTAGTTCTGCTGTAGTTCTGCTGTAGGTCTTGCTGTAGTTCTGCTGTAGTTCTGCTGTAGTTCTGCTGTAGTTCTGCTGTGGTTCTGCTGTAGTTCTGCTGTAGTTCTGCTGTGGTTCTGCTGTAGTTCTGCTGCGTTTTCCACAAACAACAACAGTAACCGGAACAGACAGTTGAAACAGTTCAAATCTTTGTTGTTGACAATCTGAAGGACAAGGAAAGTACCCAGATCTCACTGTCTCCTCTTCAATACTACTGGGTTTGACTCAGTAGTTGCTTGTGTTGCTTGTTGATTCCTGACTCTGATAGGTGATAGGCTAGAGTCATTTTCTTTCATATTGGTGTTGTTATTTTTATAGTTGAGGGGTTTTACTGGGATCTCTCATCTCCATAGATGTATTCATTACATGCTAGTTAGTTCTGCACTAGTTCACTCTCTCTCTTCTCTGTCTGCCTCACTATCACTATCACTCACTCATTCCATCTATCTGTCTCTTCTCTTTCTCTCTCTCCTCTCTCCTCTCTCTCCTCTCTCTCTCTCTCTCTCTCTCTCTTATCTCTCTCTATAATCCATTTATACATTCTGTTGTTTGTCTCTTTTTAGACTGAAGCTGATACAGTCTGACAGAACATTTGAATAAACACACAATACATTCTGCTCCGAAACAAAGTTTATAACGTGTGTGTGTGTGTGTGTGTGTTTGTGTGTTTGTACTGACCTACCCCCAATCCCCTCCCCTGCATCATAACTACCAACATCCGGAAAATGCACTGACTCTGTTAATGTGTGTGTGTGTGTGTGTGTGTGTGTGTGTGTGTGTGTGTGTGTGTGTGTGTGTGTGTGTGTGTGTGTGTGTGTGTGTGTGTGTGTGTGTGTGTGTGTGTGTGTGTGTGTGTGTGCTCTCCAACGTGTGTGTGTGTGCTCGCCAACTTGCAAGTTCAGTACAATCTCCATTCCTCCTCTCTTCTTCTCTTCCTCCTCTCTCTTCTTCTCTTCCTCCTCTCTCTTCCTCTTCTCTCTTCCTCCTCTCTCTTCTTCTCTTCCTCCTCTCTCTTCCTCTTCTCTCTTCCTCCTCTCTCTTCTTCTCTTCCTCCTCTCTCTTCTTATCTTCCTCCTCTCTCTTCTTCTCTTCCTCCTCTCTCTTCTTTCTCTCCCTCTCTTCTTCTCTACTTCCTCTCTCTCCTTCTCTTCCTCCTCTCCCTCTCTTCTTCTCTTCCTCCTCTCCCTCTCTTCTTCTCTTCTTCATCCTCTCCCTCTCTTCTTCTCTTCCTCCTCTCTCTCCTTCTCGTCCTCCTCTCTCTTCTTCTCTTCTTCTCTTCCTCCTCTCTCTTCCTCCTCTACCTCTCTTATTCTCTTCCTCCTCTCTCTTCCTCCTCTCTCTCCTTCTCGTCCTCCTCTCACTTCCTCCTCTCCCTCTCTTCTTCTCTTCCTCCTCTCTCTTCCTCCTCTCTCTCCTTCTCGTCCTCCTCTCTCTTCCTCCTCTCCCTCTCTTCTTCTCTTCCTCCTCTCTCTTCTTCTCTTCCTCCTCTCCCTCTATTCTTCTCTTCCTCCTCTCTCTTCTTCTCTTCCTCCTCTCTCTTCCTCCTCTCTCTTCTTCTCTTCCTCTTCTCTCTTCTTCTCTTCCTCCTCTCTCTCCTTCTCTTCCTCCTCTCTCTTCCTCCTCTCCCTCTCTTCTTCTCTTCCTCCTCTCTCTTCCTCCTCTCTCTCCTTCTCGTCCTCCTCTCTCTTCCTCCTCTCCCTCTCTTCTTCTCTTCCTCCTCTCTTCCTCCTCTCTCTCCTTCTCGTCCTCCTCTCTCTTCCTCCTCTCCCTCTCTTCTTCTCTTCCTCCTCTCTCTTCCTCCTCTCTCTTCTTCTCTTCCTCCTTTCTCCTCCTCCCTCTCCTCCTCTCTCTCCTTCTCTTCCTCCTCTCTCTTCTTCTCTTCCTCCTCTCTCTTCTTCTCTTCCTCCTCTCTCTTCTTCCCTTCCTCCTCTCTCTTCCTCCTCTCTCTTCTTCTCTTCCTCCTCTCTCTTCCTCCTCTCTCTTCCTCCTCTCTCTTCCTCCTCTCTCTTCCTCCTCTCTCTTCTTCTCTTCCTCCTCTCTCTTCTTCTCTTCCTCCTCTCTCTCCTTCTCTTCCTCCTCTCTCTTCCTCCTCTCCCTCTCTTCTTCTCTTCCTCCTCTCTCTTCCTCCTCTCTCTCCTTCTCGTCCTCCTCTCTCTTCCTCCTCTCCCTCTCTTCTTCTCTTCCTCCTCTCTCTTCCTCCTCTCTCTCCTTCTCTTCCTCCTCTCTGTTCTTCTCTTCCTCCTCTCTCTCCTTCTCTTCCTCCTCTCTCTTCCTCCTCTCCCTCTCTTCTTCTCTTCCTCCTCTCTCCTCCTCTCTCTCCTCCTCTTCCTCTCCTTTCTTGTCTTTCCTCTCCTCCTCTTTCTGAATCTGTCATGACATCTGTTGTTTCTGCCCTTCAACTGCTATTCCTTTATCACTCATTCTCTCTCTCTGTGTGTGCGTGTGCGTGTGTGTGTGTTTGTACGTGTGTGTGTGTGTGTGTGTGTGTGTGTGCGCGTGGCGTGGGCTCGATTCTGTGTTGAAGCTGATGTGACACGTCAGCATCTCAATTAAGCGCCTGACACAGAATCACTTCTGACACACACACACACACACACACACACACACACACACACACACACACACACACACACACACACACACACACACACACACACACACAAACACACACACACGTACAAACACACATTTCTAATTAGATATAAGGAAAAACGAGAGACTGGAGGGTGAAGTACTACAAATGAGGGTTTTATTGGAGGTAGTGAGTAGAGTTAGTTAGTATATTAGTACAGTCAGTAGAGTTAGTTAGTATATTAGTACAGTCAGTAGAGTGAGTAGAGTTAGTTAGTATATTAGTATAGTCAGTAGAGTTAGTTAGTATATTAGTACAGTCAGTAGAGTGAGTAGAGTTAGTTAGTATATTAGTACAGTCAGTAGAGTTAGTTAGTATATTAGTACAGTCAGTGGAGTGAGTAGAGTTAGTTAGTATATTAGTACAGTCAGTAGAGTTAGTTAGTATATTAGTGTAGTCAGTATAGTGAGTAGAGTTAGTTAGTATATTAGTATAGTCAGTAGAGTTAGTTAGTATATTAGTATAGTCAGTATAGTGAGTAGAGTTAGTTAGTATATTAGTACAGTCAGTAGAGTTAGTTAGTATATTAGTGTAGTCAGTAGAGTTAGTTAGTATATTAGTACAGTCAGTGGAGTGAGTAGAGTTAGTTAGTATATTAGTGTAGTCAGTATAGTGAGTAGAGTTAGTTAGTATATTAGTACAGTCAGTAGAGTTAGTTAGTATATTAGTATAGTCAGTAGAGTTAGTTAGTATATTAGTATAGTCAGTATAGTGAGTAGAGTTAGTTAGTATATTAGTACAGTCAGTAGAGTTAGTTAGTATATTAGTATAGTCAGTAGAGTTAGTTAGTATATTAGTACAGTCAGTAGAGTTAGTTAGTATATTAGTATAGTCAGTAGAGTTAGTTAGTATATTAGTACAGTCAGTAGAGTGAGTAGAGTTAGTTAGTATATTAGTATAGTCAGTAGAGTTAGTTAGTATATTAGTATAGTCAGTAGAGTTAGTTAGTATATTAGTACAGTCAGTAGAGTTAGTTAGTATATTAGTATAGTCAGTAGAGTTAGTTAGTATATTAGTACAGTCAGTAGAGTGAGTAGAGTTAGTTAGTATATTAGTATAGTCAGTAGAGTTAGTTAGTATATTAGTATAGTCAGAATAGCTAGATAGTATATTAGTATAGTGAGTAGAGTTAGTTAGTATATTAGTATAGTCAGTATAGTCAGTAGAGTTAGTTAGTATATTAGTACAGTCAGAATAGCTAGATAGTATATTAGTACAGTCAGTAGAGTTAGTTAGTATATTAGTATAGTCAGTAGAGTTAGTTAGTATATTAGTACAGTCAGTAGAGTGAGTAGAGTTAGTTAGTATATTAGTATAGTCAGTAGAGTTAGTTAGTATATTTGTGTAGTCAGTATAGTGAGTAGAGTTAGTTAGTATATTAGTACAGTCAGTAGAGTTAGTTAGTATATTAGTGTAGTCAGTATAGTGAGTAGAGTTAGTTAGTATATTAGTATAGTCAGTAGTTTTAGTCAGTATGTTAGTGTAGTCGGTATAGTCAGTAGAGTTAGTTAGTATATTAGTACAGTCAGTAGAGTTACACAACATGACCAGAGGGTAGTTTGCCCCCGGTGATGCGTTGTGCAGACCTCACTACCCTCTGGAGAGCCTTACGGTTGTGGGCGGAGCAGTTGCCGTACCAGGTGGTGATACAGCCCGCCAGGATGCTCTCGATTGTGCATCTGTAGAAGTTTGTGAGTGCTTTTGGTGACAAGATGAATTTCTTCAGCCTCCTGAGGTTGAAGAGGCGCTGCTGCGCCTTCTTCACGATGCTGTCTGTATGAGTGGACCAATTCAGTTTGTCTGTGATGTGTATGCCGAGGAACTTAAAACTTACTACCCTCTTCACTACTGTTCCATCGATGTGGATAGGGGGGTGTTCCCTCTGCTGTTTCCTGAAGTCCACAATCATCTCCTTAGTTTTGTTGACGTTGAGTGTGAGGTTATTTTCCTGACACCACACTCCGAGGGCCCTCACCTACTCCCTGTAGACCGCCTCGTCATTGTTGTTAATCAAGCCTACCACTGTTGTGTCGTCCGCAAACTTGATGATTGAGTTGGAGGCATGTGTGGCCACGCAGTCGTGGGTGAACAGGGAGTACAGGAGAGGGCTCAGAACGCACCCTTGTGGGGCCCCAGTGTTGAGGATCAGCGGGGTGGAGATGTTGTTGCCTACCCTCACCACCTGGGGGCGGCCCGTCAGGAAGTCCAGTACCCAGTTGCACAGGGCGGGGTCGAGACCCAGGGTCTCGAGCTTGATGACAAGCTTGGAGGGTACTATGGTGTTAAATGCCGAGCTGTAGTCGATGAACAGCATTCTCACATAGGTATTCCTCTTGTCCAGATGGGTTAGGGCAGTGTGCAGTGTGGTTGAGATTGCGTCGTCTGTGGACCTATTTGGGCGGTAAGCAAATTGGAGTGGGTCTTAGGGTGTCAGGTAGGGTGGAGGTGATATGGTCCTTGACTAGTCTCTCAAAGCACTTCATGATGACGGAAGTGAGTGCTACTGGGCGGTAGTCGTTTATCTCAGTTGCCTTAGCTTTCTTGGGAACAGGAACAATGGTGGCCCTCTTGAAGCATGTGGGAACAGCAGACTGGTATAGGGATTGATTGAATATGTCCGTAAACACACCAGCCAGCTGGTCTGCGCATGCTCTGAGGGTGAGGCTGGGGATGCCGTCTGGGCCTGCAGCCTTGCGAGGATTAACACGTTTAAATGTTTTACTCACCTCGGCTCCAGTGAAGGAGAGACCGCATGTTTTCTTTGCAGGCCATGTCAGTGGCACTGTATTGTCCTCAAAGCGGGCAAAAAAGTTATTTAGTCTGCCTGGGAACAAGACATCCTGGTCCGTGACGGGGCTGGTTTTATTTTTGTAATCTGTGATTGACTGGAGACCCTGCCACATACTTCTTGTATCTGAGCCATTGAATTGAGATTCTACTTTGTCTCTATACTGACGCTTAGCTTGTTTGATAGCCTTGCGGAGGGAATAGCTACACTGTTTGTATTCGGTCATGTTTCCAGTCACCTTGCCCTGATTAAAAGCAGTGGTTCGCGCTTTCAGTTTCACGCGAATGCTGCCATCAATCCACGGTTTCTGGTTTGGGAATGTTTTAATCGTTGCTATGGGAACGACATCTTCAACGCACGTTCTAATGAACTCGCACACCGAATCAGCGTATTTGTCAATGTTGTTGTCTGACGCAATACGAAACATATCCCAGTCCACGTGATGGAAGCAGTCTTGGAGTGTGGAATCAGCTTGTTCGGACCAGCGTTGGACAGACCTCAGCGTGGGAGCTTCTTGTTTTAGTTTCTCTCTGTAGGCAGGGATCAACAAAATGGAGTCGTGGTCAGCTTTTCTGAAAGGAGGGCGGGGCAGGGCCTTATATGCGTCGCGGAAGTTAGAATAACAATGATCCAAGGTTTTGCCAGCCCTGGGTGCACAATCGATATGCTGATACAATTTAGGGAGTTTTGTTTTCTGATTAGCCTTGTTAAAATCCCCAGCAACAATGAATGCAGCCTCAGGATGTATGGATTCCAGTTTGCAAAGAGTCAAATAAAGTTTGTTCAGAGCCATCGATGTGTCTGCTTGGGGGGGAATATATACGGCTGTGATTATAATCGAAGAGAATTCTCTTGGTAGATAATGCGGTCGACATTTGATTGTGAGGAATTCTAAATCAGGTGAACAGAAAGATTTGAGTTCCTGTATGTTTCTGTGATCACACCACGTCTCGTTAGCCATAAGGCATACGCCCCCACCCCTCTTCTTACCAGAAAGGTGTTTGTTTCTGTCGGCGCAATGCGTGGAGAAACCCGCTGGCTGCACCACTTCGGATAGCGTCTCTCCAGTGAGCCATGTTTCCGTGAAGCAAAGAATTTTACAGTCTCTGATGTCCCTCTGGAATGCTACCCTTGCTCGGATTTCATCAACCTTGTTGTCAAGAGACTGGACATTGGCGAGAAGAATGCTAGGCAGTGGTGCACGATGTGCCCGTCTCCGGAGTCTGACCAGAAGACCGCCTCGTTTCCCTCTTTCCCTTTGGATAGATAATTCTTCGTGTTGTTGTTTGTTTAGCATTTTCCAATTTTCCCAGACGTGGTTAGAGTCTTTGGATTCTTCAATTACATTGAGCTGATTTCTGACGTGCTGTTCCTTCTTTTTCCGTAGTGTATTTCTGTATTGTTTTAGTGATTCACCATAGTGAAGGCGTAGACTCAGGTTTTCCGGGTCTCTATGTTTTTGGTTGGACAGGTTCCTCAATTTCTTTCTTAGATTTTTGCATTCTTCATCAAACCATTTGTCATTGTTGTTAATTTTCTTTGGTTTTCTATTTGAGATTTTGAGATTTGATTGGGAAGCTGAGAGGTCAAATACACTGTTAAGATTTTCTACTGCCAAGTTTACACCTTCACTAATACAGTGGAACGTTTTACCCAGGAAATTGTCTAAAATTTGTTGTTGCCTAATTGGTTTTTGGTAGGTTTCCAAGCTGCATTCCTTCCATCTAAAGCATGTCTAAATGTTACTCAGTTCCTTTGGCTTTGATGCCTCATGATTGAGTATTGCTCTGTTCAAGTAGATTGCTGTGCTGTGGTCTGAAGTTGCTGTTGCTGTGGTCTGATAGAGGTGTCAGTGGGATGACTGTGAACGCTCTGAGAGACTCTGGGTTGAGGTCAGTGATAAAGTAGTCTACACTACTACTGCCAAGAGATGAGCTATAGGTGTACCTACCATAGGAGTCCCCTCGAAGCCTACCATTGACTATGTACATACCCAGCGTGCGACAGAGCTGCAGGACTTGTGACCCATTTTTGTTGGTTATGTTGTCATAGTTGTGCCTAGGGGGGCATATGTGGGAGGGAATGCTGTCACCTGCAGAGAGGTGTTTGTCCCCCTGTGTGCTGAGTTTCTCTGTCTCTCTCTCCCTTCCTCTCTATCTCTCTGTCTTTCTCTCTCTCTCTCATTGTCTCTCCCTCCCTCTCTCTCTCTCTCTCTCTGTCTCTGTGTCTCACTCCCTCTCTCTCTCTCTCTCTCTCTCTCTCTGTCTCTGTCTCTCTCTCCCTCCCTCCCTCTCTATCTCTCTGTCTTTCTCTCTCTCTCTCTCATTGTCTCTCCCTCCCCCTCTCTCTCTCTCTCTCTCTCTCTCTCTCTCTCTCTGTCTCTGTGTCTCACTCCCTCTCTCTCTCTCTGTCTCTCTCTCTCTGTCTCTGTGTCTCACTCCCTCTCTCTCTCTGTCTCTCTTTGTCTCTGTGTCTCACTCTCTCTCTCTCTTTGTCTCTCTCTCCTCTCTCTCTCTATCTCTCTTTCTCTGTCTGTCTCTCTCCCTCCCTCTCTCTCTGTCTCTGTGTCCCTCCCTCTCGGTCTGTCTCTCGGTCTCTCGCTCGCTCTCTATCTTTCTCTCTGCGTCTCTCGCTCACCCTCCCTCTCTCTCTCTCTCTCCCTCTCTCTCTCTCTCTGTCTTTCTCTCTCGCCACCTCCTCTTCTCAATTAAGTTTGCATACTTTAGTTATTTTTGGTGTGAGGAATATACTTTATACAATGATTATGTGTTTTTTTTAACTTTCAAAGCTTTGTAAAACACAGTTGCCACCATTGATCATGTCTGTGTGTTTGATGCCGATGTGTTGAAGTATTCCAATATACAGTATACATGTAGACAAGCTGAAATAAAGATTCCCTCTCCTTCTCCCTCCCCCTTCATCCTCCAATCCCCCTCCCTCTCTGCTTCTGTCAGGGAGGAACCGTGTCTCTCAGGGTAAGACAACCAGCTCTCTCTCTCTCTCTCTTTTATCTCACTATCCATCAATGCCTCGTTCCGTTGCTCTCTCTCCCTCCTCTCTCTTTCTCTCTCTCTCCCAACTGAAGGCAATAGACATGTGTCATGAAGATATGTTAAGTGTCCCCCTCCCTCCTTTCTGTCTTGCTCAGCAAAAGTTGCTCTTCCCCTTTTCTAATGGTTCACCTCACACATTCAGTGTTCTCCTCTCTACCTCAGTGTTCTCCTCTCAGTGTTCTCCTCTCAGCGTTCTCCTCTCAGTGTTCTCCTCTCTACCTCAGTGTTCTCATCTCAGTGTTCTCTTCTCAGTGTTCTCCTCTCAGTGTTCTCCTCTCAGTGTTCTCCTTTCCACCTCAGTGTTCTCCTCTCAGTGTTCTCTTCTCAGTGTTCTCCTCTCAGTGTTCTCCTCTCTAACTCAGTGTTCTCCTCTCAGTGTTCTCCTCTCAGTGTTCTCCTCTCAGTGTTCTCCTTTCCACCTCAGTGTTCTCCTCTCAGTGTTCTCTTCTCAGTGTTCTCCTCTCAGTGTTCTCCTCTCTACCTCAGTGTTCTCCTCTCAGTGTTCTCCTCTCTACCTTAGTGTTCTCCTCTCAGTGTTCTCCTTTCCACCTCAGTGTTCTCCTCTCAGTGTTCTCCTCTCAGTGTTCTCCTCTCTACCTCAGTGTTCTCCTCTCAGTGTTCTCCTCTCAGTGTTCTCCTCTCTAACTCAGTGTTCTCCCCTCAGTGTTCTCCTCTCTACCTCAGTGTTCTCCTCTCAGTGTTCTCCTTTCTACCTCAATGTTCTCCTCTCGGTGTTCTCCTTTCTACCTCAGTGTTCTCCACAAAGTGTTCTCCTTTCTACCTCAGTGTTCTCCTCTCTAACTCAGTGTTCTCCTCTCGTGTTCTCCTCTCTACCTCAGTGTTCTCCTCTCAGTGTTCTCCTTTCCACCTCAGTGTTCTCCTCTGTGTTCTCCTCTCTACCTCAGTGTTCTCCTCTCAGTGTTCTCCTCTCAGTGTTCTCCTCTGTGTTCTCCTCTCTACCTCAGTGTTCTCCTCTCAGTGTTCTCCTCTCAGTGTTCTCCTCTCAATATTCTCCTCTTTAACTCAGTGTTCTCCTCTTTAACTCAGTGTTCTCCTCTTTAACTCAGTGTTCTCCTCTTTAACTCAGTGTTCTCCTCTATAACTCAGTGTTCTCTTCTACAACTCAGTGTTCTCCTCTAAGTGTTCTCCTCTTTAACTCAGTGTTCTCCTCTTTAACTCAGTGTTCTCCTCTATAACTCAGTGTTCTCCTCTCAATATTCTCCTCTTTAACTCAGTGTTCTCCTCTTTAACTCAGTGTTCTCCTCTTTAACTCAGTGTTCTCCTCTATAACTCAGTGTTCTCCTCTCTAACTCAGTGTTCTCCTCTTTAACTCAGTGTTCTCCTCTTTAACTCAGTGTTCTCCTCTTTAACTCAGTGTTCTTCTCTCTAACTCAGTGTTCTCCTCTCTAACTCAGTGTTCTCCTCTAAGTGTTCTCCTCTATAACTCAGTGTTCTTCTCTCTAACTCAGTGTTCTTCTCTAAGTATTCTCCTCTCTAACTCAGTGTTCTTCTCTAAGTGTTCTCCTCTATAACTCAGTGTTCTTCTCTCTAACTCAGTGTTCTCCTCTATAACTCAGTGTTCTCCTCTCTAACTCAGTGTTCTCTTCTATATCTCAGTGTTCTCCTCTCTAACTCAGTGTTCTCCTCTATAAATCAGTGTTCTCCTCTATAACTCAGTGTTCTCCTCTCTAACTCAGTGTTCTCCTCTATAAATCAGTGTTCTCCTCTCTAACTCAGTGTTCTCTTCTATATCTCAGTGTTCTCCTCTCTAACTCAGTGTTCTCTTCCACAACTCAGTGTTCTCTTCTATAAATCAGTGTTCTCCTCTCTAACTCAGTGTTCAAACACATTTACATAAGTATTCAGACTCTTTACTCAGTACTTTGTTGAAGCACCTTTGGCAGTGATTACAGCATTGAGTCTTCTTGGATATGTCACTACAAGCTTGACACACCTGTATTTGGGGAGTTCCTCACATTCTTCTCTGCAGATCCTCTCAACCTCTGTCAGATTGGATGGTGAGCGTTGCTGCACAGCTATCTTCAGGTCTCTTTAGAGATGTTTGATCGGGTTCAAGTCCGGGCTCTGGCTCGGCCACTTAAGGACATTCAGAGACTTGTCCTGAAGCCACTCCTTCATTGTCTTGGCTGTGTGCTTAGGGTCATTGTTCTGTTGGAAGGTGAACATTCGCTCCAGTCTGAGGTCTTAAGTGCTCTGGAGCAGGTTTCCATCAAGGATCTCTCTGTACTTTGCTCCGTTCATATTTCCTTCGATCCTGACTAGTCTCCCAGTCTCTGCCGCTGTGAAAAGCATCCCCACAGCATGATGCTGCCACCACCATTCTTGGCCGTAGGGATGGTGTCAGGTTTCCTCCAGACGTGACGCTTGGCATTCAGGCCAAAGAGTTCAATCTTGGTTTCATCTGACCAGAAAATCTTGTTTCTCCTGGTCTGAGAGTGTTGGCTGTTATGTGCCCTTTCCTGAGGAGTGGCTTCCATCTGTCCACTCTACCATAAAGGCCTGATTGGTGGAGTAGTGAGTAGTGAGGTGGTTGTCCTTCTGAAAGTTTCTCCCATCTCCACAGAGGAACTCTGGAGCTCTGTCAGCGTGACCATCGGGCTGCTCAGTTTGGCCAGGTGGCCAGCTCTTGGAAGAGTCTTGGTGGTTCCAAACTTCTTCCATTTGAGAATGATGGAGGCCACTGTGTTCTTGGGGACCTTCAATGCAACAGAAATGTTTTTGTACCCTTCCCCAGATCTGTGCCTCGACACAATCCTGTCTCGGAGCTCTACGGACAATTCCTTCAACCCCATGGCTTTGTTTTTGCTTTGAAATGCACTGTCAGCTGTGGGACCTTATATAGACAGGTGTGTGCCTTCCCAATGAATGTCCAATCAATTAAATCTGCCACAGGTGGACTCCAATCAAGTTGTAGAAACATCTCAAGGATGATCAACGGAAACAGGATGCACCTGAGCTCAATTTTGAGTGTCATAGCAAAGGGTCTGAAAACCTTTCTAAATGAGGTATTTCTGTGTTTTTATTTTTAATACATTTTCAAAAATGTATAAAAAAAAAACCTGTTCACTTTGTCATTATGGGGTATTGTGTGTAGATTGACGAGAAAAATAAATTATTAAATACATTTTAGAACCTCTTTGTCATTATGGGTTATTGTGTGTAGATTGACGAGAAAAATAAATTATTAAATACATTTTAGAACCTCTTTGTCATTATGGGTTATTGTGATGACGGAAAAACGTAATTTAATACATTTTAGAATAAGGAAAAAGTCAAGGTGTCTGAATATTTTCCAAATAAATTAAATTAAAAATTAAATTTAAATTAAATCAAAATTAACAGTAAACATTTACACATACAGAAGTTTCAAAACAATACAGACTGTAACGGCGTTCTTCGTTTGTCGCAAGAGAGTCGGACCGAAATGCAGCGTGTTGGTTACTCATGTTTATTAATGGAACAAACGCGGTACATGAAATAACTGATACAAATACAAACAACAACAAAACGGAACGTGAAACCTATTACAGCCTATCTGGTGAAACTACACAGAGACAGGAACAATCACCCACGAAATACAAAGTGAAACCCAGGCTACCTAAATACGGTTCCCAATCAGAGACAACGAGAAACACCTGACTCTGATTGAGAACCGCCTCAGGCAGCCAAACCTAAACAACACCCCTACTCAGCCACAATCCCAAAACTAAAAAACCCCACTACGAAATACAACAACATAAACCCATGTCACACCCTGGCCTGACCAACTAATTAACGAAAACACAAAATACTAAGACCAAGGCGTGACAAAGACATTACAAATGTCATATATATATATATATATATATATATATATATATATATATATATATATATATATATATATAATATATATATAATATATATACAGTGTTGCTACAATGTACAAATAGTTAAAGTACACAAGGGAAAATAAATAAGCATAAATATGGGTTGTGTTTACAATGGTGTTTGTTCTTCACTGGTTGACCTTTTCTTGTGGCAACAGGTCACAAATCTCACTGCTGTGATGCACACTGTGGTGTTTCACCCAGTTGATATGGGAGTTTATCAAAATTGGATTTGTTTTTCGAATGCTTTGTGGGTCTGTGTAGTCTAAGGGGAAATATGTGTCTCTAATATGGTCATGCATTTGGCAGGAGGTTAGGAAGTGCAGCTCAGTTTCCACCTCATTTTGTGGGCAGTGAGCATATAGCCTGTCATCTCTTGAGAGCCATGTCTGCCTAGGGTGACCTTTCTCAACAGCAAGGCTATTGCTCACTGAGTCTGTACATTAGTCAAAGCTCTTTCCTTAAATGTGGGTCAGGTATTCTCTGTGTCTCTCTGTGTGTTATCTGTACATTAGTCAAAGCTCTTTCCTTAAATGTGGGTCAGGTATTGTCTGTGTCTCTCTGTGTGTTATCTGTACATTAGTCAAAGCTCTTTCCTTAAATGTGGGTCAGGTATTGTCTGTGTCTCTCTGTGTGTTATCTGTACATTAGTCAAAGCTCTTTCCTTAAATGTGGGTCAGGTATCCTCTGTGTCTCTCTGTGTGTTATCTGTACATTAGTCAAAGCTCTTTCCTTAAATGTGGGTCAGGTATTCTCTGTGTCTCTCTGTGTTATCTGTACATTAGTCAAAGCTCTTTCCTTAAATGTGGGTCAGGTATTGTCTGTGTCTCTCTGTGTGTTATCTGTACATTAGTCAAAGCTCTTTCCTTAAATGTGGGTCAGGTATTCTCTGTGTCTCTCTGTGTGTTATGTGAGTGTCAAACGGATGATATGTACATGACAACTCTATTAATACACATTCTGCTAACATCACACACCCTGAGCCATGTCTCCCTACTCTCTAGGACCCTACAGGGACGTGTCTGATTGGATTAACATACACACACACATACATGTTGAGCTGGAGGGATTACACACCCTGATGTCCTGTCCAGGGTCCATTTAATAGGACAAACAACAAGTTGTAATCTGAGAAAATCCTTTCGGATAGAGATTACCGTCTAATCTGAGATAGAACTACCTGCCAGCTCTGTCAATCCTCCCTCTCTCTCTCTCCCTCTCTCTCTCTCTCTCTCTCTCTCTCCCCCTCCCCCTATCTCCCCTCTCTCTCTCCTCTCTCTCTCTCTCTCTCTCTCTCTCTCTCTCTCTCCCTCTCCCCCTATCTCCCCTCTCTCTCTCTCTATCTCCCCCTCTCTCTCTCTCTCTCTCTCTCTGTCTGTCAGTCTCTCTCTCTCTCTCTGTCTGTCAGTCTCTCTCTCTCTCTATCTCCTCCTCTCTCTCACTATCTCCCCCTCATCTCCCCCTCTCTCTCTCTCTATCTCCCCTCTCTCTCTCTCTGTATCTCTCTCTCTGTCTCTCTCTCTCTCTCTGTGTCTCTCTCTCGCTCTCTCTCTCTCTCTCTCCCTCATCTCCCCCTCTCTCACTCTCAAACCGTACCAATCCTGTTTATTTAATCTTCCCCTAGTTGTAATTTAGGATGACTCTGTGTTCCCCTGTTTTAGGGTCAGACCATGATGATACTGGACTGTGTTTCCTGTCTGATACTGGACTGTGCTTCCTGTCTGATACTGGACTGTGCTTCCTGTCTGATACTGGACTGTGTTTCCTGTCTGATACTGGACTGTGTTTCCTGTCTGATACTGGACTGTGTTTCCTGTCTGATACTGGACTGTGTTTCCTGTCTGATACTGGACTGTGTTTCCTGTCTGATACTGGACTGTGTTTCCTGTCTGATACTGGACTGTGTTTCCTGTCTGATACTGGACAGTGTTTCCTGTCTGATACTGGACTGTGTTTCCTGTCTAATACTGGACTGTGTTTCCTGTCTGATACTGGACTGTGTTTCCTGTCTGATACTGGACTGTGTTAGCCTGTTGGTTTATAGCCTTATAGACATTAGCTCAGGGAACCAATGAAGGTCTTCAGTACTCAGGCCTCATTCTTTTATGCATCAACCCTCCCTCTCTCCCACATTCCCACCTACCCACCCTCCCTCCTTACCACTCCCCCATAACTTTCTCCCTCCCCCATCTCTCTCTCCCTCCCCCCTCTCTCTCCATACCCTCTCCCTCGCTCCCTCCCCTCTCTCTCTCTCCCCTCTCCCTCTCTCCTCCCCTCTCTCCCTCTCCCCCCCTCTCCCTCTCTCCTCCCCTCTCTCTCTCTCCCTCCCCTCTCTCCCTCCCCTCCCTCCCTCCCCTCCCCTCTCTCTCTCTCCTCCCCTCTCTCTCTCTCCCTCCCCTCTCTCCCTCCCCTCCCCCTCTCCCTCTTTCCCCTCCCCTCCCCTCTCCCTCTCACCTCCCCTCTCCCCTCTCTCCTCCCCTCTCTCTCTCTCCCTCCCCTCTCTCTCCCCTCCCCTTCCCCCTCTCCCTCTCTCCTCCCCTCTCCCTCTCCCTCTCTCCTCCCCTTTCTCTCTCTCCCTCCCCTCTCTCTCTCCCCTCCCCACCCCTCTCCCTCTCTCCTCCCCTCTCTCAACCTCCTCTCTCTCCTCTCCCCTCTCCCTCGCTCCCTCCCACAGTGTGTTCTATTTTCCTGGTATTTAATCTAATAGAATGATTTGATTTTGAGGAGTTTCATTGTATAATCTCCACAGGGAGTCCTTATGCTCCCACAGCAATACACACACAAACACACACGGCAGGATACACAAACACCCTCACACACACGGCAGGATACACACACGCTCAAAAGCAACCAACCTCTCCAAAGTTGATTGTTTAAATTGGATTGGATGTGTGTTGTGTACATGTGGAGGGTGTGTGTAGTATTGTGTACATGTGGAGGGTGTGTGTGTAGTATTGAGTACATGTGGAGGGTGTGTGTGTAGTATTGTGTAC
The DNA here is from genome assembly GCF_036934945.1 of Oncorhynchus masou masou. Lineage (NCBI taxonomy): Eukaryota > Metazoa > Chordata > Actinopteri > Salmoniformes > Salmonidae > Oncorhynchus > Oncorhynchus masou. The sequence continues at coordinate 8,934,230 of NC_088216.1, read as the reverse complement.
ATGTGGAGGGTGTGTGTGTAGTATTGTGTACATGTGGAGGGTGTGTGTGTAGTATTGTGTACATGTGGAGGGTGTGTGTGTAGTATTGTGTACATGTGGAGGGTGCGTGTGTGTATTGTGTACATGTGGAGGGTGTGTGTGTAGTATTGTGTACATGTGGAGGGTGTGTGTAGTATTGTGTACATGTGGAGGGTGTGTGTGTAGTATTGTGTACATGTGGAGGGTGTGTGTAGTATTGTGTACATGTGGAGGGTGTGTGTGTAGTATTGTGTACATGTGGAGGTACATGTGAAAATGAAATGATCTCCCCTCTCTCACCCCCTCTCGTTCTCTCTCTCCCTAATTTCTCTTTCTCTCTCTCTCCCCTCCGTTCTCTCTCTCTGTCTCTCTCTCTCTCTCTCCTCTCTCTGTCTCCCTCTCCCCCCTCATTCTCTCCCCCTCTCCCCCCTCATTCTCTCCCCCTCTCCCCCCTCGTTCTCTCCCTCCTCCCCCCTTTCTCTCCCTCTCGTCCCTTTTTCTCTCTCTCTCAGACCCTGATGCTCTGGTTGAGCCCGTGGCTCCGGTGATTGTGATTGGTCCGAAGAATATGTCTGTCGTGGCAGGGAGGGAAGCTACACTTGAGTGTATTGCTAACGCCAGGTAACACACACACACAACAGACCTGGCCTCACTCAGTGAGGCTTTAAAACTCAAATGACAGGAAGAGTTGCCCTCAACTCTCTCTTTAGCACTCCTAATCTCTCTCCTGCTCTCTCTCTCTCTCCCTCCTCCCCTCATATCCTCCTTTCCCTCCCCTCTCTCTCTCTTCTTCCCCTCCCCTCTCTCTCTCTCCTTCCCCTCTCTCTCTCCCTCCTATCCTCCATCCCCTCCCCGCTCTCTCTCTCCCTCCCCTCCTATCCTCCATCCCCTCCCCGCTCTCTCTCTCCTTCCCCTCCTATCCTCCTTCCCCTCCCCTCTCTCTCTCCCTCATATCCTCCTTCCCCTCCCCTCTCTCCCTCCCTCCTATCCTCCTTCCCCTCCCCTCTCTCTCTCTATCCCTCCTCCAAGACCAGTTTAGACAGTGTTGATTAGAGCAGTGAGTTTGTCTTCCACCCTGCCTCAGCACCTCTGTCTAACACTTTCACACCCACACACACACACAGTCTCTCACACACACACAGTCTCACACACACACACACAGTCTCTCACACACACACACACACACACACACACACACACACACACACACACACACACACACACACACACACACACACACACACACACACACACACACCCAGTCTCACACACCCCTACACAGTAATACAGTGTTTTAGATGGTGTAAAACAGCAGAAGCGTTGTCTTGATGTTGTTTTGTCTCCTGGTGCCAATACCCCCCTCTAGTGGACAGTACAGTAGCTGTGTGACCGCTTGGACCTCTATGAAGACTGGAAGTCGTTCCACTGTCATTCATTGGTTTACTGATTGACTGCTTGATTGATAAATAGATTGATCATTTGATTGAATGATTGTTAAATAGATTTATAATTTGATTGATTGATTGTTTAATTGGTTGATAATTTGATTGATTGATTGTGTAATTGGTTGATTGATTGGCTAGATGAGTTATTGATAGATTTAATTTGGTTAATTTGTTGTTTTCTCCCCAGGCCGGTGGAGAGGCTGGTGTTGTCGTGGAAACGTAATGGGCGTCGGCTGGCCAGTGGAGTGGGCGTGTTCGGGCGTCGCCTGACCCTCTCTAGCCCCTCCCTCTCAGACGGGGGCGTGTACGTGTGTGAGGCGTCGCTTCTCAACTCCACCACCAGACCCACCGAGGCCCGGGCCCATCTCACTGTACTGGGTACGACACACCTCACTGTACTGGGATCAAAACACACCTCACTGTACTGGGAACAAAACACACCTCACTGTACTGGGAACAAAACACACCTCACTGTACTGGGAACAAAACACACCTCACTGTACTGGGTACGGCACACCTCACTGTACTGAGTACAAAACACACCTCACTGTACTGGGTACGACACACCTCACTCTACTGGGTACGGCACACCTCACTGTACTGAGTTCAAAACACACCTCTCTGTACTGGGAACAAAACACACCTCACTGTACTGGGAACAAAACACACCTCACTGTACTGGGAACAAAACACACCTCACTGTACTGGGAACAAAACACACCACACTGTACTGGGAACAAAACACACCTCACTGTACTGGGAACAAAACACACCTCACTGTACTGGGTACGACACACCTCACTGTACTGGGTGCGACACACCTCACTGTACTGGGTACGACACACCTCACTGTACTGGGTACGACACACCTCACTGTACTGGGTACAAAACACACCTCACTGTACTGGGAACAAAACACACCTCACTGTACTGGGTACAAAACACACCTCACTGTACTGGGAACAAAACACACCTCACTGTACTGGGTACGACACACCTCACTGTACTGGGTACAAAACACACCTCACTGTACTGGGTACGACACACCTCACTGTACTGGGAACAAAACACACCTCACTGTACTGGGAACAAAACACACCTCACTGTACTGGGTACGACACACCTCACTGTACTGGGTACGACACACCTCACTGTACTGGGAACAAAACACACCTCACTGTACTGGGTACGACACACCTCACTGTACTGGGAACAAAACACACCTCACTGTACTGGGTACGACACACCTCACTGTACTGGGTACGACACACCTCACTGTACTGGGTACAACACACCTCACTGTACTGGGTACGACACACCTCACTGTACTGGGAACAAAACACACCTCACTGTACTGGGAACAAAACACACCTCACTGTACTGGGTACAAAACACACCTCACTGTACTGGGTACGACACACCTCACTGTACTGGGAACAAAACACACCTCACTGTACTGGGAACAAAACACACCTCACTGTACTGGGAACAAAACACACCTCACTGTACTGGGAACAAAACACACCTCTCTGTACTGGGTACGACACACCTCACTGTACTGGGAACAAAACACACCTCACTGTACTGGGTACGACACACCTCACTGTACTGGGAACAAAACACACCTCACTGTACTGAGTACGACACACCTCACTGTACTGGGTACAAAACACACCTCACTGTACTGGGAACAAAACACACCTCACTGTACTGGGTACGACACACCTCACTGTACTGGGTACGGCACACTTCACTGTACTGGGTACGACACACCTCACTGTACTGGGAACAAAACACACCTCACTGTACTGGGAACAAAACACACCTCACTGTACTGGGTACGACACACCTCACTGTACTGGGTACGACACACTTCACTGTACTGGGTACGACACACCTCACTGTACTGGGTACGACACACTTCACTGTACTGGGTACGACACACCTCACTGTACTGGGTACGACAAACCTCACTGTACTGGGTACGACACACTTCACTGTACTGGGTACGACACACTTCACTGTACTGGGTACGACACACCTCACAGTCTTTGACCAGGGTGGCTGGAGTCTTTGGAGATGTTTCTAGCTTTCCTCTGACACCGCCTGGTATAGAGGTCCTATTACATACACATAAACACTAACACACACACATTCTGCATGGTTCTGTTATGACACATTCTGCATGGTTCTGTTACAACACATTCTCCATGGTTCTGTTACAACACATTCTCCATGGTTCTGTTATAACACATTCTCCATGGTTCTGTTACAACACATTCTCCATGGTTCTGTTACAACACATTCTCCATGGTTCTGTTACAACACATTCTCCATGGTTCTGTTATAACACATTCTCCATGGTTCTGTTACAACACATTCTCCATGGTTCTGTTACAACACATTCTCCATGGTTCTGTTACAACACATTCTCCATGGTTCTGTTATAACACATTCTCCATGGTTCTGTTACAACACATTCTCCATGGTTCTGTTACAACACATTCTCCATGGTTCTGTTATAACACATTCTCCATGGTTCTGTTATAACACATTCTCCATGGTTCTGTTACAACACATTCTCCATGGTTCTGTTATAACACATTCTCCATGGTTCTGTTACAACACATTCTCCATGGTTCTGTTATAACACATTCTCCATGGTTCTGTTACAACACATTCTCCATGGTTCTGTTACAACACATTCTCCATGGTTCTGTTACAACACATTCTCCATGGTTCTGTTATAACACATTCTCCATGGTTCTGTTATAACACATTCTCCATGGTTCTGTTACAACACATTCTCCATGGTTCTGTTATAACACATTCTCCATGGTTCTGTTACAACACATTCTCCATGGTTCTGTTATGACACATTCTCCATGGTTCTGTTACAACACATTCTCCATGGTTCTGTTATAACACATTCTCCATGGTTCTGTTACAACACATTCTCCATGGTTCTGTTACAACACATTCTCCATGGTTCTGTTATAACACATTCTCCATGGTTCTGTTACAACACATTCTCCATGGTTCTGTTATAACACATTCTCCATGGTTCTGTTATAACACATTCTCCATGGTTCTGTTACAACACATTCTCCATGGTTCTGTTATAACACATTCTCCATGGTTCTGTTACAACACATTCTCCATGGTTCTGTTATGACACATTCTCCATGGTTCTGTTACAACACATTCTCCATGGTTCTGTTATAACACATTCTCCATGGTTCTGTTACAACACATTCTCCATGGTTCTGTTACAACACATTCTCCATGGTTCTGTTATAACACATTCTCCATGGTTCTGTTACAACACATTCTCCATGGTTCTGTTATAACACATTCTCC
>NC_088216.1:8921907-8924407 GCF_036934945.1 Oncorhynchus masou masou | reverse complement strand
CATCAGCCTCTGGGAAGTTGCAGGGGCCTCATGAAGGCCAAACGGCCTTGAACTGGAACAGGCCCATCGGCATCCGGAAGGCAGTGTGGGCCTTGGATTGTTCGTCCAGGGGAACCTGCCAGTACACTTTGCAGAGATCCCATGTGGTGATGTAATGAGCTCTCCCTATTCTCTCCAGCAAGTCGTCGATGCTGGGCATGGGGTAGTAGGCATCAGACTGTGAGATGGCATTCACCTTATGGAAGGCCATGCAGACGCGAAGAGCCATCTTTCTTTGGGACAATGACAGCAGGGGGCTGCTCCATTCACTTGAAGACGACTCGACGACATCCACCAGCCTCTCAGGCACATGGTAAGGATGCTGGCGGACAGGGTTCTGGCTTCAAACGGATGGCATGCTCCAGGACTTTTGGTTCTTCCTGACCTCTGACCTAAGAGCCAAACAGCTGCTTCAGCTCATCTTGCTTGTCTTCTTCCAGGTGAGCCAGTGTGACCTCCGACTCGTCCTCTCCATGCCTCTGTGACCCCCCCTCCGACTCGTCCTTTCCATGCCTCTGTGACCCCTCCTCCGACTCGTCCTCTCCATGCCTCTGTGACCCCTCCTCCGACTCGTCCTCTCCATGCCTCTGTGACCCCTCCTCCGACTCGTCCTTTCCATGCCTCTGTGAACCCCTCTCCAACTCGTCCTTTCCATGCCTCTGTGACCCCGCCTTTGACTCGTCCTCTTCTTCTACTCTGCGGACCAGAAAGGACTTCCCTTTGGAGAGTTCCTCTCTCTCCTCCCAGGCCTTGAGAAGGTTCACATGGTAGGTTTCCTTCTCCTTACCCTTGTCCGGGTGCAGCGCCTCATTGGTCACCGGGCCCATCTTCCTCCCAATTAGGTACAGCCCTTGCCACTGCCCAAGGAGCTTGCTGGTCGACGAGGGAAGGAGGAGCAGGACTTTCTGTCCTGGCTCAAACTCTCTGAGGCAAGCGTACTGGTCATACCCTCTCTTCTGGGCCTTCTCGGCTTGCTGAAGGTTTACCCTAGCTTCCTCTCGGTACCGCTCTAGACTGTCTCGCATCTGGAGGGCGTACTGGACAATCCCCTGTCCTGAGGTAGCTACTGGGGGACCTTCCCATCACTTCAGTGGTCCCTGCACTGGCTACCCATAGAGGCGTTTGAATGGCGAGAAACCTGTCGATGCCTGAGGCACCTCCCTGTAAGCAAAAAGCAGAAAAGTTAACCTCTTATCCCAGTCTTTACCAGTGTCGGCCACACACTTCCTCAGCATGTTCTTGTGCGTTTGATTGAACCTCTCTACGAGCCCATCCGTTTGGGGATGGTAGGGAGTGGTCCTCAAGCCTTTAACATCTTCTTTGAAACTGCCTATTTCTCAGGCACAGCAACTAGAATATTCATATAATTGTCAGATTATGATAGAAAACACTCTAAAGTTTCCAAAACTGTCAAAATATTGTCTGTGAGTACAACAGAACTGATATTGCATGCGAAAACCTGAGGAAAATCAACACCCGCTGAATTGCAGTGCGCCAAATTCAAATTAAATTACTAAACATATTTAATATTCATGAAATCGCAAGTGCAATATAGCAAAACACAGCTTAGTTTGTTGTTAATCCTCCTGGCGGGTCAGATTTCAATACAGCTTTTCGGCGAAAGCATAACAAGCGTTTATGTAAGAACTCTCAGTAGACAAAATATTACAAACAGCTAGCAGCCGGGTAGATTGGTCACGAAAGTCAGAAAAGAAATAGATTAAAATGCTTACCTTTGATGATCTTCAAATGTTTTCACTCACGAGACTCCCAGTTACACAATAAATGTTCCTTTTGTTCCATAAAGATTATTTTTATATCCAAAATACCTCCATTTGTTTGTCGCGTTATGTTCAGAAATCCATAGGCTCGAGCAGGTCACGACATCACAGACGAAAATTGCAAATAGTATCCGTAATGTCCACAGAAACATGTCAAACGTTTTTTATAACCAATCCTCAGGGTGTTTTTAAAATATATAAGCGATAATATATCAACCGACACTGTCTCTTTTTCAGTAGGAGAGGGAGAGTCAATGGCTGCCTGTTAACGGTTTTCTTTAGTTGAACGAGAGGCGGACCAAAACGCAGCGTGGTGTTTATTCATGGTATTTTAATAAAGACACTATACATGAATAAACTAACAAAACAATAAACGTGAGAAAACCGAAACAGCCTATCTGGTGAAAACAAACACAGAGACAGGAACAATCACCCACAAACACACAGTGAAACCCAGGCTACCTAAGTATGATTCTCAATCAGAGACAACTAATGACGCCTGCTTCTGATTGAGAACCATACTAGGCCGAAACTTACAGTATAAAGCATTATAAGGCTGAATAGGACTGTATGTACAGTATAAAGCATTATAAGGCTGAATAGGGCTGTATGTACAGTATAAAGCATTATAAGGCTGAATAGGGCTGTATGTACAGTATAAGGCATTATAAGGCTGAATA
>NC_088216.1:8904407-8914407 GCF_036934945.1 Oncorhynchus masou masou | reverse complement strand
GCTGAAGATTGGCTGGTTGTGTGGTCAGCTGATGTTTGGCTGGTTGTATGGTCAGCTGATGATTGGCTGGTTGTGTGGTCAGCTGATGTTTGGCTGGTTGTATGGTCAGCTGATGATTGGCTGGTTGTATGGTCAGCTGATGATTGGCTGCTTGTGTGGTCAGCTGATGATTTGGCTGGTTGTGTGGTCAGCTGAAGATTGGCTGGTTGTGTGGTCAGCTGATGATTTGGTTCTGGTTAAGGCCAGTTTGGTTTGGATCAGATACAAGTTTAGAAACATCATCTCCTCTCTAATAGTAATAATAGTCTAATGGTATACAGTCTGCTCTCCTGTCCCAATCACATCTAATGGTATACAGTCTGCTCTCCTGTCCCAATCACATCTAATGGTATACAGTCTGCTCTCCTGTCCCAATCACATCTAATGGTATACAGTCTGCTCTCCTATCCCAATCACATCTAATGGTTCACTAACTGACCTCCTAATGGTTCACTAACTGACCTCCTAATGGTTCACTAACTGACCTCCTAATGGTTCACTAACTGACCTCCTAATGGTTCACTAACTGACCTCCTAATGGTTCACTAACTGATCTCCTAATGGTTCACTAACTGACCTCCTAATGGTTCACTAACTGATCTCCTAATGGTTCACTAACTGACCTCCTAATGGTTCACTAACTGACCTCCTAATGGTTCACTAACTGACCTCCTAATGGTTCACTAACTGACCTCCTAATGGTTCACTAACTGACCTCCTAATGGTTCACTAACTGACCTCCTAATGGTTCACTAACTGACCTCCTAATCGTTCACTAACTGATCTCCTAATGGTTCACTAACTGACCTCCTAATGGTTCACTAACTGACCTCCTAATGGTTCACTAACTGACCTCCTAATGGTTCACTAACTGACCTCCTAATGGTTCACTAACTGATCTCCTAATGGTTCACTAACTGACCTCCTAATGGTTCACTAACTGATCTCCTAATGGTTCACTAACTGACCTCCTAATGGTTCACTACCTGATCTCCTAATGGTTCACTACCTGACCTCCTAATGGTTCACTAGCTGACAGCCTTTTCTGACACAAATAGTGTCCAAACTGAAACTCTAGATTTGGCTTGTAGTCCAAAACCCCAGAAGTGACCTCTGGTTGGTTCGGCCGTCCCTTTGGGAGAAATGAAAGGAGAATGAAGAGAGTTGGAATAAACACTGAAAATTAGATATGATATGAGATAATATCATGATGATGATGATGACCCCCTTAACCTCTGACCTCTCTCTGCAGTTCGTACATTTATCTCCGTCCCGCCGGTGGACCAGAGGGTCATCAAGGGAACCACGGCAACCCTGGACTGTAACGCTACACACGACCCCAGAGTCAACATCAGGTAGGGGAGCGTGTGTGTGTGTGTTAACATCAGGTAGGGGAGGGTGTGTGTGTGTGTTAACATCAGGTAGGGGAGGGTGTGTGTGTTAACATCAGGTAGGGGAGAGTGTGTGTGTGTTAACATGGTTCTGTATCTCTGTAGTGTGGTGCAGTACCCCTCCAGCCCAGCGGGGGCAGAGTGTCTGTATGTTAACATGGTTCTGTATCTCTGTAGTGTGGTGCAGTACCCCTCCAGCCCAGCGGGGGCAGAGTGTCTGTATGTTAACATGGTTCTGTATCTACGTAGTGTGGTGCAGTACCCCTCCAGCCCAGCGGGGGCAGGGTGTCTGTATGTTAACAAGGTTCTGTATCTCTGTAGTGTGGTGCAGTACCCCTCCAGCCCAGCGGGGGCAGGGTCTCTGTATGTTAACATGGTTCTGTATCTCTGCAGTGTGGTGCAGTACCCCTCCGGCCCAGCGGGGGCAGAGTGTCTGTATGTTAACATGGTTCTGTATCTCCGTAGTGTGGTGCAGTACCCCTCCAGCCCAGCGGGGGCAGAGTGTCTGTATGTTAACATGGTTCTGTATCTCTGTAGTGTGGTGCAGTACCCCTCCAGCCCAGCGGGGGCAGAGTGTCTGTATGTTAACATGGTTCTGTATCTCCGTAGTTTCCAGTGGCAGCGTGGTGCAGTACCCCTCCAGCCCAGCGGGGGCAGAGTGTCTATATTGTCGGGTTCTCTGACCATCAGCCAGACTTGGTCAGGCGACATAGGAGACTATACCTGCACTGTGACATCACAGGCCGGGAACCAATCACGCTCCGCACGCCTCGAAGTCATGTGAGTTACACACACATACATAACTTGGGACTTCAAACTTTCACACTCTCTGGCTGAATCCCACATTCCCATGTCTGAGTAGTTCTATCTGATGTCATAATACAATCCCCTCAGGCCTCGCCCCTCCATTTTCGTGTTCACGCAATCTCCATCTCTCTGTCCCTCTCTCCATCTCTCTGTCTCTCTCTCCATCTCTCTGTCCCTCTCTCCAGCTCTCTGTCTCTCTCTCCATCTCTCTGTCCCTCTCTCCAGCTCTCTGTCTCTCTCTCCATCTCTCTGTCCCTCTCTCCAGCTCTCTGTCTCTCTCTCCATCTCTCTGTCCCTCTCTAACTCAATTCAATTCAATTCAAGGGCTTTATTGGCATGGGAAACATGTGTTAACATTGCCAAAGCAAGTAAGGTAGATAATATATAAAGTGAATATATAAAGTGAAATAAGCAATAAAAATGAACAGTAAACATCACACATACAGAAGTTTCTGTCTCTCTCTCCATCTCTCTGTCCCTCTCTCCAACTCTGTCTCTCTCCATCTCTCTGTCCAACTCTCTGTCTCTCTTCATCTCTCTGTCCCTCTCTACATCTCTCTGTCTCTCTCTACATCTCACTGTCCCTCTCTCCAACTCTCTGTCTCTCTCTCCATCTCTCTCTCCAACTCTCTGTCTCTCTCCATCTCTCTGTCCCTCTCTCCAGCTCTGTCTCTCTCTACATCTCTCTGTCTCTCTCTACATCTCTCTCTCCAACTCTCTCTCTCTCTCTCCATCTCTCTGTCCCTCTCTCCATTTCTCAAACCTCAAATCTGTCTAATATATCACATGCCTTCAGATCAAATAATAGAAAGTAATATTGTATTTTTCCCCCTCTCTCCCTCCTCTCTCTCCCTCCCTCTCTCTCCCTCCTCTCTCTCTCTCCCTCCCCCTCTCTCCCTCCTCTCTCTCCCTCCCCTCTCTCCCTCCTCTCTCTCCCTCCCCTCTCTCCCTCCTCTCTCTCCCTCCCCCTCTCTCCCTCCCTCTCTCTCCCTCCTCTCTCTCTCCCCCTCTCTCCCTCCTCTCTCTCCCTCCCTCTCTCCCTCCTCTCTCTCCCTCCCTCTCTCTCTACCTCCATCCACCTCCCTCTCATCCCCTCTCTCCCTCCCTCCACCATCCTCTCATCCCCTCTCTCCCTCCTCTCTCCCTCCCTCTCTCTCTACCTCCCCCCACCTCCCCTCTCTCTCCCTCCCTCCACCTCCCTCTCTTTCTACCTCCCCTCTCCTCCACTCTCTCCCTCACCTCTCTCCCTCCCCTCTCTCCCTCCTCTCTCCCTCCCTCTCTCCCTACCTCCCTCCACCTCCCCTCTCTCTCCTCCCCTCTCTCCCTCCCCTCTCTCCCTCCCTCTCTCTCTCCCTCCCTCCATCTCCCTGTCTCTCCTCCAATCTCTCCCTCCCCCTCTCTCCCTCCCTCCACCATCCTCTCATCCCCTCTCTCCCTCCTCTCTCCCTCCCTCTCTCTCTACCTCCCACCACCTCCCCTCTCTCTCCCTCCCTCCACCTCCCTCTCTCTCTACCTCCCCTCTCCTCCACTCTCTCCCTCACCTCTCTCCCTCCCCTCTCTCCCTCCTCTCTCCCTCCCTCTCTCCCTACCTCCCTCCACCTCCCCTCTCTCTCCTCCCCTCTCTCCCTCCCCTCTCTCCCTCCCTCTCTCTCTCCCTCCCTCCATCTCCCTGTCTCTCCTCCCATCTCTCCCTCCCCCTCTCTCCCTCCCTCCACCTCCCTCTCATCCCCTCTCTCCCTCCCTCTCTCTCTCCCTCCCTCCCTCCCTCCACCTCCCCTCTCTCTCCTCCCCTCTCTCCCTCCCCCTCTCTCCCTCCCTCCACCTCCCTCTCATCCCCTCTCTCCCTCCCTCTCTCTCTCTCTCCCTCCCTCCCTCCCTCCACCTCCCCTCCCTCTCATCCCCTCTCTCCCTCTCTCTCCCTCCCTCCCTCCCTCTCTCCCTCGCCCCTCTCTCCCTCCCTCCACCTCCCTCTCATCCCCTCTCTCTCTCCCTCCCTCTCTCCCTCCCTCCCTCTCATCCCCTCTCTCTCTCCCTCCCTCTCTGCCTCCCTCCCTCTCTCCCTCCACCTCCCCCTCCCTCCACCTCCCTCTCTCTCCTCCCCTCTCTCCCCTCCCCCTCTCCCCCTCCCTCCCTCTCTCCTCCCCTCTCCCTCTCCTCCCCTCTCCCTCCACCTCCCCTCTCTCCTCCCCCTCTCTCCCCTCCCCCTCTCCCCCTCCCTCCCTCTCCTCCCCTCTCCCTCCACCTCCCCCTCTCTCTCCTCCCCTCTCTCCCCTCCCCTCCCTCCCTCTCCTCCCCTCTCCCTCCACCTCCCCTCTCTCTCCCCCCCTCTCCCCTCCCCCTCCCTCCCTCTCCTCCCCTCTCCCTCCACCTCCCCTCTCCTCCCTCCCCCTCTCCCCTCCCCCTCTCCCCCTCCCTCCCTCTCCTCCCCTCTCCCTCTCCTCCCCTCTCCCTCCACCTCCCCTCTCTCTCCTCCCCCTCTCTCCCCTCCCCCTCTCCCCCTCCCTCCCTCTCCTCCCCCTCTCCCTCCACCTCCCCTCTCTCTCCTCCCCTCTCTCCCCTCCCCCTCCCTCCCTCTCCTCCCCTCTCCCTCCACCTCCCCTCTCTCTCCTCCCCTCTCTCCCCTCCCCCTCCCTCCCTCTCCTCCCCTCTCCCTCCACCTCCCCCCTCCCCTCTCCCCTCCCCTCTCCCTCCACCTCCCCTCTCTCCCCTCCCCCTCTCCCCCTCCTGTCCCACAGTGAGCTCCCCCACTCCCCCAGGTCTCTGTCTGTGTCTCTGAATGATTCAGACAGCCGTTCAGTTCTTCTCTCCTGGGTCAGACCCTTCGATGGAAACTCTCCTCTTCTACACTACATACTGGAGCTGTCTGAGAACAGTGAGTTTCTGCTCTGGGTCTGTTAGTGGTAGAGTGGAGGTCTGTTAGTGGTAGAGGGGAGGTCTGTTAGTGGTAGAGTGGAGGTCTGTTAGTGGTAGACTGGAGGTCTGTTAGTGGTAGAGTAGAGGTCTGTTAGTGGTAGAGTGGAGGTCTGTTAGTGGTAGAGTGGAGGTCTGTTAGTGGTAGAGTGGAGGTCTGCTAGTGGTAGAGTGGAGGTCTGTTAGTGGTAGAAGGGAGGTCTGTTAGTGGTAGAGTGGAGGTCTGTTAGTGGTAGAGTGGAGGTCTGTTAGTGGTAGAGTGGAGGTCTGTTAGTGGTAGAGTAGAGGTCTGTTAGTGGTAGAGTGGAGGTCTGTTAGTGGTAGAAGGGAGGTCTGTTAGTGGTAGAGTGGAGGTCTGCTAGTGGTAGAGTGGAGGTCTGTTAGTGGTAGAAGGGAGGTCTGTTAGTGGTAGAGTGGAGGTCTGTTAGTGGTAGAGTGGAGGTCTGTTAGTGGTAGAGTAGAGGTCTGTTAGTGGTAGAGTGGAGGTCTGTTAGTGGTAGAGTGGAGGTCTGTTAGTGGTAGAGTGGAGGTCTGCTAGTGGTAGAGTGGAGGTCTGTTAGTGGTAGAAGGGAGGTCTGTTAGTGGTAGAGTAGAGGTCTGTTAGTGGTAGAGTGGAGGTCTGCTAGTGGTAGAGTGGAGGTCTGTTAGTGGTAGAGTGGAGGTCTGTTAGTGGTAGAAGGGAGGTCTGTTAGTGGTAGAGGGGAGGTCTGTTAGTGGTAGAGTGGAGGTCTGTTAGTGGTAGAGTGGAGGTCTGTTAGTGGTAGAGTGGAGGTCTGTTAGTGGTAGAGTGGAGGTCTGTTAGTGGTAGAGTGGAGGTCTGTTAGTGGTAGAGTAGAGGTCTGTTAGTGGTAGAGTGGAGGTCTGTTAGTGGTAGAGTGGAGGTCTGTTAGTGGTAGAGTGGAGATCTGTTAGTGGTAGAGTGGAGGTCTGCTAGTGGTAGAGTGGAGGTCTGTTAGTGGTAGAGTAGAGGTCTGTTAGTGGTAGAGTGGAGGTCTGTTAGTGGTAGAGTGGAGGTCTGTTAGTGGTAGAGGGGAGGTCTGTTAGTGGTAGAGTGGAGGTCTGTTAGTGGTAGAGTGGAGGTCTGTTAGTGGTAGAGTGGAGGTCTGTTAGTGGTAGAGTGGAGGTCTGTTAGTGGTAGAGTGGAGGTCTGTTAGTGGTAGAGTAGAGGTCTGTTAGTGGTAGAGTGGAGGTCTGTTAGTGGTAGAGTGGAGGTCTGTTAGTGGTAGAGTGGAGATCTGTTAGTGGTAGAGTGGAGGTCTGCTAGTGGTAGAGTGGAGGTCTGTTAGTGGTAGAGTAGAGGTCTGTTAGTGGTAGAGTGGAGGTCTGCTAGTGGTAGAGTAGAGGTCTGTTAGTGGTAGAGTGGAGGTCTGTTAGTGGTAGAGTGGAGGTCTGCTAGTGGTAGAGTGGAGGTCTGTTAGTGGTAGAGTGGAGGTCTGTTAGTGGTAGAGTGGAGGTCTGTTAGTGGTAGAAGGGAGGTCTGTTAGTGGTAGAGTGGAGGTCTGTTAGTGGTAGAGTGGAGGTCTGTTAGTGGTAGAGTAGAGGTCTGTTAGTGGTAGAGTGGAGGTCTGCTAGTGGTAGAGTAGAGGTCTGTTAGTGGTAGAGTGGAGGTCTGCTAGTGGTAGAGTGGAGGTCTGTTAGTGGTAGAGTGGAGGTCTGTTAGTGGTAGAGTGGAGGTCTGTTAGTGGTAGAGTAGAGGTCTGTTAGTGGTAGAGGGGAAGTCTGCTAGTGGTAGAGTGGAGGTCTGTTAGTGGTAGAGTAGAGGTCTGTTAGAGAGAGGTAGGTAGGAAGAAACAGAGGGAGAGAGAGAAAGAGAGACAGAGAGAGAGGGATGTGTGGAGAGAGAGAGAGATGAGACAGAGAGAGAGGGATGTGTGGAGAGAGAGAGAAAGAGAGACAGAGAGAGAGGGTTGTGTGGAGAGAGAGAGAGAGAGAGACAGAGAGAGAGGGATGTGTGGAGAGAGAGAGAAAGAGAGACAGAGAGAGAGGGATGTGTGGAGAGAGAGAGAAAGAGAGACAGAGAGAGAGGGATGTGTGGAGAGAGAGAGAAAGAGAGACAGAGAGAGAGGGATGTGTGGAGAGAGAGAGAAAGAGAGACAGAGAGAGAGGGATGTGTGGAGAGAGAGAGAAAGAGAGACAGAGAGAGAGGGATGTGTGGAGAGAGAGAGAAAGAGAGACAGAGAGAGAGGGATGTGTGGAGAGAGAGAGAGAGAGAGACAGAGAGAGAGGGATGTGTGGAGAGAGAGAGAGAGAAAGAGACAGAGAGAGAGGGATGTGTGGAGAGAGAGAGAGATGAGAGAACCCCAGAGAAACAGGAGCAGTTTCAGTGTCTGATTGATTTGTAGAGAGACAGAATGACCTGGACCACACTACACTGATTACCTGAGACCGTCTCTGTGAAGAACACAGTAGAGATCTAGGTTATACACTAGAGAGAGGGAGAGATGATATAGATGTAGGTTATACACTAGAGAGAGGGAGAGATGATATAGATGTAGGTTATACACTAGAGAGAGGGAGAGATGATATAGATGTAGGTTATACACTAGAGAGAGGGAGAGGAGGGTATAGATGTAGGTTATACACTAGAGAGAGGGAGAGGAGAGTATAGATGTAGGTTATACAGTAGAGAGAGGGAGAGATGATATAGATGTAGGTTATACACTAGAGAGAGGGAGAGAGGAGAGTATAGATGTAGGTTATACACTAGAGAGAGGGAGAGATGATATAGATGTAGGTTATACACTAGAGAGAGGGTGAGGAGGGTATAGATGTAGGTTATACACTAGAGAGAGGGAGAGATGATATAGATGTAGGTTATACACTAGAGAGGTAGAGGAGGGTATAGATGTAGGTTATACACTAGAGAGAGGGTGAGGAGGGTATAGATGTAGGTTATACACTAGAGAGAGGGAGAGATGATATAGATGTAGGTTATACACTAGAGAGGTAGAGGAGGGTATAGATGTAGGTTATACACTAGAGAGAGGAGGGTATAGATGTAGGTTATACACTAGAGAGAGGAGGGTATAGATGTAGGTTATACACTAGAGAGAGGTAGAGGAGTGTATAGATGTAGGTTATACACTAGAGAGGTAGAGGAGGGTATAGATGTAGGTTATACACTAGAGAGGGAGAGGAGGGTATAGATGTAGGTTATACACTAGAGAGAGGGAGAGGAGGGTATAGATGTAGGTTATACACTAGAGAGAGGGAGAGGAGGGTATAGATGTAGGTTATACACTAGAGAGAGGAGGGTATAGATGTAGGTTATACACTAGAGAGAGGGAGAGGAGGGTATAGATGTAGGTTATACACTAGAGAGAGGGAGAGGAGGGTATAGATGTAGGTTATACACTAGAGAGAGGAGGTTATAGATGTAGGTTATACACTAGAGAGAGGTAGAGGAGGGTATAGATGTAGTTTATACACTAGAGAGAGGGAGAGGAGGGTATAGATGTAGGTTATACACTAGAGAGAGGAGGGTATAGATGTATGTTATACACTAGAGAGAGGAGGGTATAGATGTAGGTTATACACTGGAGAGAGGGAGAGGAGGGTATAGATGTAGGTTATACACTAGAGAGAGGAGGGTATAGATGTATGTTATACACTAGAGAGAGGAGGGTATAGATGTAGGTTATACACTAGAGAGAGGAGAGTATAGATGTAGGTTATACACTAGAGAGAGGGAGATATGATATAGATGTAGGTTATACACTAGAGAGAGGAGGGTATAGATGTAGGTTATACACTAGATAGAGGAGGGTATAGATGTAGGTTATACACTAGAGAGAGGAGGGTATAGATGTAGGTTATACACTAGAGAGGTAGAGGAGGGTATAGATGTAGGTTATACACTAGAGAGAGGGAGAGGAGGGTATAGATGTAGGTTATACACTAGAGAGAGGAGGATATAGATGTAGGTTATACACTAGAGAGAGGAGGGTATAGATGTAGATTATACACTAGAGAGAGGGAGAGGAGGGTATAGATGTAGGTTATACACTAGAGAGAGGAGGGTATAGATGTAGGTTATACACTAGAGAGAGGAGGGTATAGATGTAGGTTATACACTAGAGAGAGGGAGAGGAGGGTATAGATGTAGGTTATACACTAGAGAGAGGAGGATATAGATGTAGGTTATACACTAGAGAGAGGAGGGTATAGATGTAGATTAAACACTAGAGAGAGGGAGAGGAGGGTATAGATGTAGGTTATACACTAGAGAGGTAGAGGAGGGTATAGATGTAGGTTATACACTAGAGAGGTAGAGGAGGATATAGATGTAGGTTATACACTAGAGAGAGGAGGGTATAGATGTAGGTTATACACTAGAGAGAGGAGGGTATAGATGTAGATTATACACTAGAGAGAGGGAGAGGAGGGTATAGATGTAGGTTATACACTAGAGAGAGGAGGGTATAGATGTAGGTTATACACTAGAGAGAGGAGGGTATAGATGTAGGTTATACACTAGAGAGAGGGAGAGAGGAGAGTATAGATGTAGGTTATACACTAGAGAGGTAGAGGAGGGTATAGATGTAGGTTATACACTAGAGAGGTAGAGGAGGGTATAGATGTAGGTTATACACTAGAGAGAGGGAGAGATGATATAGATGTAGGTTATACACTAGAGAGAGGAGGATATAGATGTAGGTTATACACTAGAGAGAGGAGGGTATAGATGTAGGTTATACACTAGAGAGAGGGAGAGGAGGGTATAGATGTAGGTTATACACTAGAGAGAGGGAGAGATGATATAGATGTAGGTTATACACTAGAGAGGTAGAGGAGGGTATAGATGTAGGTTATACACTAGAGAGAGGGAGAGGAGGATATAGATGTAGGTTATA
>NC_088216.1:8881907-8889407 GCF_036934945.1 Oncorhynchus masou masou | reverse complement strand
CATTATACACCATCCACCTCCATTATACACACACACACACACACACACACATACAGTATACACACACACACACACACACACACGCACACATACAGTAGGGACAGGGAAAGTATGTCATGATATTCACACATAGTTGTGAATGTGCTGTGTGTCTGTGGTGCCACTATAATGTCCTGACAAGTCACTAGATTGTTCTGACAGGAAAATAATTACATTTTAGAAAAGACATGGACTTTTTCCATGTCCTGAATTTGTTTAAATGCTATTTTAGGTTTAAGGGTTAAGGTTAGGTTGAGGGTTAGGGGTTAGGTTGAGTGTTAAGGTTGAGTGTTAAGGTTAGGTTTAGGTTGAGGGTTAGGGGTTAGGTTGAGGGTTAGGGGTTAGGTTTATGTTGAGGGTTAGGTTAGGGGTTGGGTTTAGGTTGAAGGTTAGGGGTTAGGTTTATGTTGAGGGTTAGGGGTTAGGTTGAGGGTTAGGGGTTAGGTTGAGGGTTAGGGTTTAGGTTGTGGGTTAGGGGCTAGGGGCTAGGTTTAAGGGTTAAGGTAGGGGTTAAGGTTAGGTTTAGGTTTAAGGGTTTAGGTTAGGTTGAGGGTTAGGGGTTAGGTTTAAGGGTTAAGGTTAGGTTTCGGTTGAGGGTTAGGGGTTAGGTTGAGGGTTAGGTTTAGGTTGAGGGTTAGGTTTAGGTTGAGGGTTAGGTTGAGGGTTAGCGGTAAGATTGAGGGTTAGGTTTAGGTTGAGGGTTAGGGGTTAGGTTTAGGATTACGGGTTAGGTTTACATTTAGGTTTAAGGGTTAGGTTGAGGGTTAGGGGTTAGGTTTAGGTTGAGGGTTAGGGCTAAGGTTGAGGGTTAGGGTTAGGGGTAGGTTTAGGTTGAAGGGTTAAGGTTAGGTTTAAGGGTTAAGGTTAGGTTTAGGTTAGGGGTTAGGTTGAGGGTTAGGGTTTAGGTTTAAGGGTTTAGGTTAGGTTTAGGTTGGGGGTTAGGGGTTAGGTTTAAGGGTTAAGGTTAGGTTGAGGGTTAGGGGTTAGGTTTAGGTTGAGGGTTAGGGGTTAGGTTGAGGGTTAGGTTTAGGTTGAGGGTTAGGGGTTAGGTTTAGGTTGAGGGTTAGGTTTAGGTTAGGGGTTGGGTTTAGGTTGAAGGTTAGGGGTTAGGTTTATGTTGAGGGTTAGGGGTTAGGTTGAGGGTTAGGGGTGAGGTTGAGGGTTAGAGTTAGGGGTTAGGTTGAGGGTTAGGGGTTAGGTTTAGGATTAAGGGTTAGGTTTAGGTTTAAGGGTTAGGTTGAGGGTTAGGTTTAGGTTGATGGTAAGCTTTAGGTTGAGGGTTAGGTTAGGGGTTGGGTTTAGGTTGAAGGTTAGGGGTTAGGTTGAGGGTTAGGGTTTAGGTTTAAGGGTTTAGGTTAGGTTTAGGTTGGGGGTTAAGGGTTAGGTTTAAGGGTTAAGGTTAGGTTGAGGGTTAGGGGTTAGGTTTAGGTTGAGGGTTAGGGGTTAGGTTTATGTTGAGGGTTAGGTTAGGGGTTGGGTTTAGGTTGAAGGTTAGGGGTTAGGTTTATGTTGAGGGTTAGGGGTTAGGTTGAGGGTTAGGGGTTAGGTTGAGGGTTAGGGTTTAGGTTTAAGGGTTAAGTTTAGGTTGAGGGTTAAGGTTAGGTTTAGGTTTAGGTTTGAGGGTTAAGGTTAGGTTTAAGGGTTAAGGTTAGGTTGAGGGTTAGGGGTTAGGTTTAAGGGTTAAGGTTAGGTTTAGGTTAGGGGTTAGGTTTAAGGGTTAAGGTTAGGTTTAGGTTGAGTGTTAGGAGTTAGGTTTAGGTTGAGGGTTAGGGCTTAGGTTGAGGGTTAGGGGTTAGGTTTAAGGGTTAAGGTTAGGTTTAGGTTGAGGGTTAAGGTGAGGTTTAGGTTTAGGTTTGAGGGTTAAGGTTAGGTTTAGGTTGAGGGTTAAGTTTAGGTTGAGGGTTAGGTTGAGGGTTAAGGTTAAGGTTAGGTTTAGGTTGAGGGTTTAGGTTAGGTTTAGGTTGAGGGTTGAGGTTTAGGTTGAAGGTTAAGGTTAAGGCTAGGTTTAGGGTTAAGGTTAGGTTGAGGGTTAAGGTTAGGTTGAGGGTTAAGGTTAGGTTTAGGTTGAAGGTTAAGGTTAGGTTTAAGTTTAAGTTTAGGTTGAGGGTTACATTTAGGTTGAGGGGTAAGGTTAAGTTTAGGTTGAGGGTTAAGGTTAAGGTTAGGTTTAGGTTGAGGGTTAAGGTTAGGTTTAGGTTGAGGTTTAAGTTTAAGTTTAGGTTGAGGGTTACATTTAGGTTGAGGGGTAAGGTTAAGTTTAGGTTGAGGGTTAGGTTTAGGTTGAGGGGTAAGGTTAGGTTTAGGTTGAGGGTTAAGTTTAGGTTGAGGGTTAGGTTTAGGTTGAGGGGTAAGGTTAGGTTTAGGTTGAGGGTTAGGTTAGGTTTAGGTTGAGGGTTAAGGTTAGGTTGAGGGTTAAGGTTAGGTTGAGGGGTAAATAGGATTTTTTTTTTGTACCCCCAAAAAATAACGTAAAAAAGCTGTGTGTGTATAATGTAATAGAAGCTACTGGTCTGTATCACATAGCAACACATCACCAACCTGCCTCACACATCCCCTCTAACAAACACCTTTCACCCTCTCTCTCTCTCACACACACACACACACACACAGATTACCACACTATGGCTAATGTCTAAAAAGCTTATGGAGAATCACTGAGCTGCTTAAAGAGGGGGCTGGTGGGAGAGAGAGAGAAATGAGAGAGAGCCCAAGACAGAGACAGTGAGAGATAGATTTAGGGGAGGGATGGACAGGGGTTGGATGGTGAGGGAGTGAGAGAGAGAATTAGGGAGAGGGATGGAGAAGGGGAGAGAGTCAGTGAGAGATAGATTTAGGGGAGGGATGGACAGGGGTTGGATGGTGAGGGAGTGAGAGAGAGATTTAGGGAGAGGGATGGAGAGACAGAGAGAGACAGAGAGACACAGAGAGAGAGACAGAGAGAGAGAGACAGAGAGACACAGAGAGAGAGACAGAGAGACAGAGACACAGAGATAGAGAGAGAGACACAGAGACAGAGAGAGAGAAACAGACACAGAGCGACAGAGAGACATAGAAAGACCAGACAGTCCTGAAGCTAAAACCATATGGCTGTGGTTAGGGTGAGAGACGCTTAACACAGTGGAATGGACGGGCTGGGTGGTTAGGGTGAGAGACGCTTAACACAGTGGAATGGACCGGCTGGGTGGTCAGGGTGAGAGACGCTTAACACAGTGGAATGGACCGACTGGGTGGTTAGGGTGAGAGACGCTTAACACAGTGGAATGGACGGGCTGGGTGGTTAGGGTGAGAGACGCTTAACACAGTGGAATGGACCGGCTGGGTGGTTAAGGTGAGAGACGCTTAACACAGTGGAATGGACGGGCTGGGTGGTTAGTGTGAGAGACGCTTAACACAGTGGAATGGACGGGCTGGGTGGTTAGTGTGAGAGACGCTTAACACAGTGGAATGGACGGGCTGGGTGGTTAGTGTGAGAGACGCTTAACACAGTGGAATGGACCGGCTGGGTGGTTAGGGTGAGAGACGCTTAACACAGTGGAATGGACTGGCTGGGTGGTTAGGGTGAGAGGCGCTTAACACAGTGGAATGGACGGGCTGGGTGGTTAGGGTGAGAGACGCTTAACACAGTGGAATGGACCGGCTGGGTGGTTAGGGTGAGAGACGCTTAACACAGTGGAATGGACTGGCTGGGTGGTTAGGGTGAGAGACGCTTAACACAGTGGAATGGACCGGCTGGGTGGTTAGGGTGAGAGGCGCTTAACACAGTGGAATGGACCGGCTGGGTGGTTAGGGTGAGAGACGCTTAACACAGTGGAATGGACCGGCTGGGTGGTTAGGGTGAGAGACGCTTAACACAGTGGAATGGACCGGCTGGGTGGTTAAGGTGAGAGACGCTTAACACAGTGGAATGGACGGGCTGGGTGGATAGGGTGAGAGACGCTTAACACAGTGGAATGGACGGGCTGGGTGGATAGGGTGAGAGACGCTTAACACAGTGGAATGGACCGGCTGGGTGGTTAGGGTGAGAGACGCTTAACACAGTGGAATGGACCGGCTGGGTGGTTAGGGTGAGAGACGCTTAACACAGTGGAATGGACCGGCTGGGTGGATAGGGTGAGAGACGCTTAACACAGTGGAATGGACCGACTGGGTGGTTAGGGTGAGAGACGCTTAACACAGTGGAATGGACCGGCTGGGTGGTTAGGGTGAGAGACGCTTAACACAGTGGAATGGACCGACTGGGTGGTTAGGATGAGAGACGCTTAACACAGTGGAATGGACCGGCTGGGTGGTTAGGGTGAGAGACGCTTAACACAGTGGAATGGACGGGCTGGGTGGTTAGGGTGAGAGACGCTTAACACAGTGGAATGGACCGGCTGGGTGGTTAGGGTGAGAGACGCTTAACACAGTGGAATGGACGGGCTGGGTGGTTAGGGTGAGAGACGCTTAACACAGTGGAATGGACCGGTTGGGTGGTTAGGGTGAGAGACGCTTAACACAGTGGAATGGACCGGCTGGGTGGTTAGGGTGAGAGACGCTTAACACAGTGGAATGGACCGGCTGGGTGGATAGGGTGAGAGACGCTTAACACAGTGGAATGGACGGGCTGGGTGGTTAGGGTGAGAGACGCTTAACACAGTGGAATGGACCGGCTGGGTGGTTAGGGTGAGAGACGCTTAACACAGTGGAATGGACCGGCTGGGTGGTTAGGGTGAGAGACGCTTAACACAGTGGAATGGACCGGCTGGGTGGTTAGGGTGAGAGACGCTTAACACAGTGGAATGGACCGGCTGGGTGGTTAGGGTGAGAGACGCTTAACACAGTGGAATGGACCGGCTGGGTGGTTAGGGTGAGAGACGCTTAACACAGTGGAATGGACCGGCTGGGTGGTTAGGGTGAGAGACGCTTAACACAGTGGAATGGACCGGCTGGGTGGTTAAGGTGAGAGACGCTTAACACAGTGGAATGGACCGGCTGGGTGGTTAGGGTGAGAGACGCTTAACACAGTGGAATGGACCAGCTGGGTGGTTAGGGTGAGAGACGCTTAACACAGTGGAATGGACCGGCTGGGTGGTTAGGGTGAGAGACGCTTAACACAGTGGAATGGACCGGCTGGGTGGTTAGGATGAGAGACGCTTAACACAGTGGAATGGACCGGCTGGGTGGTTAGGGTGAGAGACGCTTAACACAGTGGAATGGACGGGCTGGGTGGTTAGGGTGAGAGACGCTTAACACAGTGGAATGGACCGGCTGGGTGGTTAGGGTGAGACGCTTAACACAGTGGAATGGACGGGCTGGGTGGTTAGGGTGAGAGACGCTTAACACAGTGGAATGGACCGGTTGGGTGGTTAGGGTGAGAGACGCTTAACACAGTGGAATGGACCGGCTGGGTGGTTAGGGTGAGAGACGCTTAACACAGTGGAATGGACCGGCTGGGTGGTTAGGGTGAGAGACGCTTAACACAGTGGAATGGACCAACTGGGTGGTTAGGGTGAGAGACGCTTAACACAGTGGAATGGACCGGCTGGGTGGTTAGGGTGAGAGACGCTTAACACAGTGGAATGGACCGGCTGGGTGGTTAGGGTGAGAGACGCTTAACACAGTGGAATGGACCGGCTGGGTGGTTAGGGTGAGAGACGCTTAACACAGTGGAATGGACGGGCTGGGTGGTTAGGGTGAGAGACGCTTAACACAGTGGAATGGACCGGCTGGGTGGTTAGGGTGAGAGACGCTTAACACAGTGGAATGGACCAGCTGGGTGGTTAGGGTGAGAGACGCTTAACACAGTGGAATGGACTGGCTGGGTGGTTAGGGTGAGAGACGCTTAACACAGTGGAATGGACCGACTGGGTGGTTAGTGTGAGAGACGCTTAACACAGTGGAATGGACCGGCTGGGTGGTTAGGGTGAGAGACGCTTAACACAGTGGAATGGACCGGCTGGGTGGTTAGGGTGAGAGACGCTTAACACAGTGGAATGGACGGGCTGGGTGGTTAGTGTGAGAGACGCTTAACACAGTGGAATGGACGGGCTGGGTGGTTAGGGTGAGAGACGCTTAACACAGTGGAATGGACCGGCTGGGTGGTTAGGGTGAGAGACGCTTAACACAGTGGAATGGACGGGCTGGGTGGTCAGGGTGAGAGACGCTTAACACAGTGGAATGGACCGGCTGGGTGGTTAGGGTGAGAGACGCTTAACACAGTGGAATGGACCGGCTGGGTGGTTAGGGTGAGAGACGCTTAACACAGTGGAATGGACGGGCTGGGTGGTTAGGGTGAGAGACGCTTGACACAGTGGAATGGACTGGCTGGGTGGTCAGGGTGAGAGACGCTTAACACAGTGGAATGGACCGGCTGGGTGGTCAGGGTGAGAGACGCTTAACACAGTGGAATGGACCGGCTGGGTGGTTAGGGTGAGAGACGCTTAACACAGTGGAATGGACCGGCTGGGTGGTTAGGGTGAGAGACGCTTGACACAGTGGAATGGACTGGCTGGGTGGTTAGAGTGAGAGACGCTTAACACAGTGGAATGGACCGGCTCAACACTGCGTGTTTGTGTGTTAACGGCTGGAGAGAAGAGGATGGATAGACAGAGACAGATAGAGAGAGAGAGGATAGATGGAGAGAGGAGGATGGATAGTGAGAGAGGGATGAGAGAGGATGGATGGAGAGAGGAGGATGGATAGTGAGAGAGGGATGAGAGAGGATGGATGGAGAGAGAAAGAAAGAGAGGGATGAATGATGATATGATGGTAGTTATTTTTAAAAGAGTAGATAGTTTCATACTCATTCATATTAACAGTTGTCTGGTAAAGTTACTGCTGAACTACACACAGCCTTGTGGTTAGAGTCTTCTACCAATACCCAACTCAGAGGCCTTGTGGTTAGAGTCTCTAATGGAGAGGGAGGGAGGGAGGGAGGGAGGGAGGGAGGGAGGGAGGGAGGGAGGGAGGGAGGGAGGGAGGGAGGGAGGGAGGGAGGGAGGGAGGGAGGGAGGGAGGGAGGGAGGGAGGGTAATCTTTAGTATTGCAGTGCAGTAGAGGAGAGTTTTCATCCCTTCCCTTCTAATGAGAGACTGATTCAGAACTGGGAGACCAGTGCTTTGTCCCAAACCGTATCCTATTCCCTACATACTGTGGGTGCTGGTTTAAAGTAGTCCACTATATCGGGAATAAGGTGCCGTTTTTTGGACAGCAGGACTTTCCGGCCAATCAGTGACGTTGAGAGAGAAATTAGGCCAGTGGTTTTCAAACCTGTCCTCGGTGACCCCCCCCCAGACATTTTGCAATTGTGTTGTAGCCCTCAACTAACTCACCTGATCCCCAGCTGTTCCACGTGTTGTAGCCCTCAACTAACTCACCTGATCCCCAGCTGTTCCACGTGTTGTAGCCCTCAACTAACTCACCTGATCCCCAGCTGTTCCACGTGTTGTAGCCCTCAACTAACTCACCTGATCCCCAGCTGTT
>NC_088216.1:8854407-8874407 GCF_036934945.1 Oncorhynchus masou masou | reverse complement strand
TCAACCAGGGATACAAGGTAGGAAACAGTCAATCAACCAGGGATACAAGGTAGGAAACAGTCAATCAACCAGGGATACAAGGTAGGAAACAGTCAGTCAACCAGGGATACAAGGTAGGAAACAGTCAGTCAACCAGGGATACAAGGTAGGAAACAGTCAGTCAACCAGGGATACAAGGTAGGAAACAGTCAATCAACCAGGGATACAAGGTAGGAAACAGTCAATCAACCAGGGATACAAGGTAGGAAACAGTCAATCAACCAGGGATACAAGGTAGGAAACAGTCAGTCAACCAGGGATACAAGGTAGGAAACAGTCAATCAACCAGGGATACAAGGTAGGAAACAGTCAATCAACCAGGGATACAAGGTAGGAAACAGTCAGTCAACCAGGGATACAAGGTAGGAAACAGTCAATCAACCAGGGATACAAGGTAGGAAACAGTCAATCAACCAGGGATACAAGGTAGGAAACAGTCAGTCAACCAGGGATACAAGGTAGGAAACAGTCAATCAACCAGGGATACAAGGTAGGAAACAGTCAGTCAACCAGGGATACAAGGTAGGAAACAGCCAGTCAACCAGGGATACAAGGTAGGAAACAGTCAGTCAACCAGGGATACAAGGTAGGAAACAGTCAGTCAACCAGGGATACAAGGTAGGAAACAGTCAATCAACCAGGGATACAAGGTAGGAAACAGTCAATCAACCAGGGATACAAGGTAGGAAACAGTCAATCAACCAGGGATACAAGGTAGGAAACAGTCAGTCAACCAGGGATACAAGGTAGGAAACAGTCAATCAACCAGGGATACAAGGTAGGAAACAGTCAATCAACCAGGGATACAAGGTAGGAAACAGCCAGTCAACCAGGGATACAAGGTAGGAAACAGTCAGTCAACCAAGGATACAAGGTAGGAAACAGTAAGGAAACAGTAAGGGTTAGGGTTAGGGTTAGCCCACATTGTTCAGGATGTTTGTGTTCATGTTTCTCTGAAACATCTCTCTCTCTCTCTCTCATCCCCCCTCTCTCTCCTCCCCTCTCTCTCTCCCCCCCTCTCTCTCCTCCCCTCTCTCCTCCCCCTCTCTCTCCTCCCCTCTCTCTCTCTCTCTCTCTCTCTCTCTCTCTCTCTCTCTCTCTCTCTCTCTCTCTCTCTCTCTCTCTCTCTCTCTCTCTCTCTCTCTCTCTCTCTGTCTCTGTCTCTCTCTCTCTCTCTCTCTCTCTCTCTCTCTCTCTCTCTGTCTCTCTCTCTCTCTCTCTCTCTCTCTCTCTCTCTCTCTCTCTCTGTCTCTCTCTCTCTCTCTCTCTCCCCTCTCTCCTCCTCTCTCTCTCTCTCTCCCCCTCTCTCTGTCTCTCTCTCTCTCTCTCTCCTCCCCTCTCTCCTCCTCTCTCTCTCTCCCCCCCTCTCTCTCCTCCCCTCTCTCCTCCCTCTCTCTCTCCTCCCCTCTCTTTCCCCTATCCTCGCCTCTCTCTCTCATCCCCTCTCTCTCTCTCCTCCCCTCTCTCTCCTCCTCTCTCTCTCCCCTCTCCTCCCCTCTCTCACCACTCTCTCCTCCCATCTCTCTCCTCCCCTCTCTCTTTTCCCCTCTCTCCCCTCTCCCTCTCTCCTCCCCTCTCTCTCCCCTCTTTCTCTCCTCTCTCCCCTCACCCCTCTATCTTTCCCTCTCTCTCATTCAGTTGCTAGTCTGGCCAGAGCACTCCCCCGAGGCTGTAACCATAGTGACCATCACCCCCGACTACCCCGGTTCCCGCCTCAACGGATTGGTTGTTGGACTAAGGAAGTTCACCTGGTATCTAGGCTCCACCCTCTGCTTCACCACACCCGGCGATGGACCCAAGAGCCCTCCCATACTGCTACAGACACACGAAGACAGTATGCACAAACACACACACACACACACACACACACTCTTCTCTCGCCCTCTCTCCCCGTTCTCTCTCCCCCCTTCTCTCTCCCTCTCTCCCCCCTTCTCTCTCTCTCTTTCCCCCTTCTCTCTCCCTCTATCCCCCCTTCTCTCTCCCTCTCTCCCCCTTCTCTCTACCTCTATCCCCCCTTGTCTCATCCTCTCTCCCCCCTTCTCTCTCCCTCTCTCCCCCTTCTCCCTCCCTCTATCCCCCCCTTCTCTCTCCCTCTCTCCCCCTTCTCTCTCCATCTATCCCCCTTCTCTCTCCCTCTCTCCCTCTTTTCTCTCCCTCTCTCCCCCTTCTCTCTCCCTCTCTCCCCCCTTCTCTCTCCCTCTATCCCTCCCTTCTCTCTCCCTCTCTCCCCCTTCTCTCTCACTCTCTCCCCCCTCTCTCTCTCCCTCTCTCCCCCCTCTCCCTCTTCTCCCTCTCTCCCCCTTCTCTCTCTCCTCTCTCCCCCTTCTCTCTCCTCTCTCCCCCTTCTCTCTCACTCTCTCCCCCTTCTCTCTCCCTCTCTCCCCCTTCTCTCTCCCTCTCTCCCCCTTCTCTCTCCCTCTATCCCCCTTCTCTCTCCCTCTCTCCCCCTTCTCTCTCCATCTATCCCCCCTTCTCTCTCCCTCTCTCCCCTCTTTTCTCTCCCTCTCTCCCCCTTCTCTCTCCCTCTCCCCCCCCTCTCTCCCTCTATCCCTCCCTTCTCTCTCCCTCTCTCCCCCTTCTCTCTCACTCTCTCCCCCTTCTCTCTCCCTCTCTCCCCCCTTCTCCCTCCCTCTCTCCCCCCTTCTCTCTCCCTCTCTCCCACTTCTCTCTCTCTCTATCCCCCCCCTTCTCTCTCCCTCTCTCCCCTCTTCTCTCTCCCTCTCTCCCCCTTCTCTCTCCCTCTATCCCCCCTTCTCTCTCCCTCTCTCCCCCTTCTCTCTCCCTCTCTCCCCTCTCTCTCCCTCTCTCCCCCTTCTCTCTCCCTCTCTCCCCTTCTCTCTCCCTCTATCCCCCTTCTCTCTCCCTCTCTCCCCCTTCTCTCTCCCTCTATCCCCCCTTCTCTCTCCCTCTCTCCCCTTTCTCTCTCCCTCTCTCCCCCTTCTCTCTCCCTCTATCCCCCCTTCTCTCTCCCTCTCTCCCCCTTCTCTCTCCCTCTCTCCCCTTCTCTCTCCCTCTCTCCCCCTTCTCTCTCCCTCTCTCCCCTTCTCTCTCCCTCTCTCCCCCTCTCTCTCCCTCTCTCCCCCTTCTCTCTCCCTCTATCCCCCCTTCTCTCTCCCTCTCTCCCCCTTCTCTCTACCCCCTCTCCCCCTTCTCTCTCCCTCTCTCCCCCTTCTCTCTACCCCTCTCCCCCCTTCTCTCTCCCTCTCTGGGATGGGGGTATTGTACAATAATGTTGATTGGGTGTAGGGCGTGTATCAGGGTTAACGGTGGGTATAATTAATGAACAATAGATATTGATTGTGTGTGTGTGTGTGTGTGTGTGTGTGTGTGTGTGTGTGTGTGTGTGTGTGTGTGTGTGTGTGTGTGTGTGTGTGTGTGTGTGTGTGTGTGTGTGTGTGTGTGTGTGTGCGTGCGTGCGTGCGTGCGTGCGTGCGTGCGTGCGTGTGTGTGTACAGCTCCAGGTCCGGTGGGTCACTTGAGCTTCACTGAGATCCTGGACACGTCTCTGAGGGTGAGCTGGGCAGAGCCTAAAGACAAGAACGGCATCATCACAGGTGAGATGGAACACTGGGGTACTCTAGAACCCTGCTCTAGAACTACAACACTAGAACCCTGTTCTAGAACTACAACCCTAGAACTATACTCTAGAACTTCAACACTAGAACTCTGCTCTAGAACTACAACACTAGAACTCTGCTCTAGAACTACAACACTAGAACTCTGCTCTAGAACTTCAACACTAGAACTCTGCTCTAGAACTACAACACTAGAACTCTGCTCTAGAACTACAACACTAGATCTCTGCTCTAGAACTACAACACTAGAACTATACTCTAGAACTTCAACACTAGAACTATACTCTAGAACTTCAACACTAGAACTATACTCTAGAACTACAACACTAGAACTCTGCTCTAGAACTACAACACTAGAACTCTGCTCTAGAACTACAACATTAGAACTCTACTCTAGAACTAAATGTATTTTCTCTTTCCATGGCACTGTGTGCTCATGTAGGCCCAAATGTGTTTATGAATAACATCTATGCAACGTCTATACAACGTCTATACAACGTCTATACAAACGTCTATACAACATCTATACAACGTCTATACAACGTCTATGCAATGTCTATGCAACATCTATACCACGTCTATACAACGTCTATGCAACGTCTATACAACGTCTATACAACATCTATACAACGTCTATGCAACATCTATACAACATCTATACAACGTCTATACAACATCTATACAACGTCTATACAACATCTATACAACGTCTATACAACATCTATACAACGTCTATACAACATCTATACAACGTCTATGCAACATCTATACAACATCTATACAACGTCTATACAACATCTATACAACGTCTATACAATGTCTATACAACATCTATACAACGTCTATACAATGTCTATACAACGTCTATACAACGTCTATGCAACGTCTATACAACGTACTAGGCTCCTGTCAGTTGTAGCTTTGCCTATGTGAGGCAGGTTCTCAAAACAATCCTCCATTGATATGGCATTATAGAAGGACTGAGTTTGGACGAGCCTGTCTTTGGTATTTGGACGAGCCTGTCTTTGGTAGTTGGACAAGCCTGTCTTTGGTAATTGGACGAGCCTGTCTTTGGTAATTGGATGAGCCTGTCTTTGGTAATTGGACGAGCCTGTCTTTGGTAATTGGACGAGCCTGTCTTTGGTAGTTGGTCGAGCCTGTCTTTGGTAGTTGGACGAGCCTATCTTTGGTAGTTGGACGAGCCTGTCTTTGGTAGTTGGACGAGCCTGTCTTTGGTAGTTGGACGAGCCTGTCTTTGGTAGTTGGACGAGCCTGTCTTTGGTAATTGGACGAGCCTGTCTTTGGTAGTTGGACGAGCCTGTCTTTGGTAGTTGAACGAGCCTGTCTTTGGTAGTTGGACGAGCCTGTCTTTGGAAGTTGGACGAGCCTGTCTTTGGTAATTGGACGAGCCTGTCTTTGGTAATTGGACGAGCCTGTCTTTGGTAGTTGGACGAGCCTGTCTTTGGTAGTTGGACGAGCTTGTCTTTGGTAATTGGACGAGCCTGGCTTGGGTAGTTGGATGAGCCTGTCTTTGGTAATTGGACGAGCCTGTCTTTGGTAGTTGGACGAGCCTGTCTTTGGTAGTTGGACGAGCCTGTCTTTGGTAGTTGGAGGAACCTGTCTTTGGTAATTGGACGAGCCTGTCTTTGGTAATTGGACGAGCCTGTCTTTGGTAATTGGACGAGCCTGTCTTTGGTAGTTGGACGAGCCTGTCTTTGGTAATTGGACGAACCTGTCTTTGGTAATTGGACGAGCCTGTCTTTGGTAGTTGGACGAGCCTGTCTTTGGTAATTGGACGAGCCTGTCTTTGGTAATTGGACGAGTCTGTCTTTGGTAATTGGACGAGCCTGTCTTTGGTAGTTGGACGAGCCTGTCTTTGGTAATTGGACGAGCCTGTCTTTGGTAGTTGGATGAGTCTGTCTTTGGTAGTTGGACGAGTCTGTCTTTGGTAATTGGACGAGCCTGTCTTTGGTAGTTGGAGGAGCCTGTCTTTGGTAGTTGGACGAGCCTGTAATTGGACGAGCCTGTCTTTGGTAGTTGGACGAGCCTGTAATTGGACGAGCCTGTCTTTGGTAGTTGGACAAAGGGCGCTCTTTGAAAAGGGGGCTGGATAGACTACTTGAACAAGTGAAATGCCGGTATGTGACTTGTGAATAATGAAAAGGCAGAAGGCTCCAAAATATTGTCTCTAACTTATATCAGACCTCTAACTTCTATCAGACCTCTAACTTATATCAGACCTCTAACTTATATCAGACCTCTAACTTATATCAGACCTCTAACTTATATCAGACCTCTAACTTATACCAGACCATCAGACCTCTAACTTATATCAGACCTCTAACTTATATCAGACCTCTAATTTATATCAGACCTCTAACTTATACCAGACCTCTAACTTATACCAGACCTCTAACTTATATCAGACCTCTAACTTATATAAGACCTCTAACTTATATCAGACCTCTAACTTATATCAGACCTCTAACTTATACCAGACCTCTAACTTATACCAGACCTCTAACTTATATCAGACCTCTAACTTATACCAGACCATCAGACCTCTAACTTATATCAGACCTCTAACTTATACCAGACCTCTAACTTATATCAGACCTCTAACTTATACCAGACCTCTAACTTATATCAGACCTCTAACTTATACCAGACCATCAGACCTCTAACTTATATCAGACCTCTAACTTATATCAGACCTCTAACTTATATCAGACCTCTAACTTATACCAGACCTCTAACTTATACCAGACCTCTAACTTATATCAGACCTCTAACTTATACCAGACCATCAGACCTCTAACTTATATCAGACCTCTAACTTATACCAGACCTCTAACTTATATCAGACCTCTAACTTATATCAGACCTCTAACTTATATAAGACCTCTAACTTATACCAGACCTCTAACTTATACCAGACCTCTAACTTATATCAGACCTCTAACTTATATCAGACCTCTAACTTATATCAGACCTCTAACTTATATCAGACCTCTAACTTATATCAGACCTCTAACTTATACCAGACCTCTAACTTATATCAGACCTCTAACTTATATCAGACCTCTAACTTATACCAGACCTCTAACTTATATCAGACCTCTAACTTATACCAGACCTCTAACTTATACCAGACCTCTAACTTATACCAGACCTCTAACTTATATCAGACCTCTAACGTATATCAGACCTCTAACTTATATCAGACCTCTAACTTATACCAGACCTCTAACTTATACCAGACCTCTAACTTATATCAGACCTCTAACTTATACCAGACCTCTAACTTATATCAGACCTCTAACTTATATCAGACCTCTAACGTATATCAGACCTCTAACTTATATCAGACCTCTAACTTATACCAGACCTCTAACTTATACCAGACCTCTAACTTATATCAGACCTCTAACTTATACCAGACCTCTAACTTATATCAGACCTCTAACTTATATCAGACCTCTAACTTATATCAGACCTCTAACTTATACCAGACCTCTAACTTATATCAGACCTCTAACTTATACCAGACCTCTAACTTATATCAGACCTCTAACTTATACCAGACCTCTAACTTATACCAGACCTCTAACTTATATCAGACCTCTAACTTATATCAGACCTCTAACTTATACCAGACCTCTAACTTATACCAGACCTCTAACTTATACCAGACCTCTAACTTATACCAGACCTCTAACTTATACCAGACCTCTAACTTATACCAGACCTCTAACTTATATCAGACCTCTAACTTATACCAGACCTCTAACTTATATCAGACCCCTGACTTATACCAGACCTCTAACTTATATCAGACCTCTAACTTATACCAGACCTCTAACTTATATCAGACCTCTAACTTATATCAGACCTCTAACTTATATCAGACCTCTAACTTATACCAGACCTCTAACTTATATCAGACCTCTAACTTATATCAGACCTCTAACTTATATCAGACCTCTAACTTATACCAGACCTCTAACTTATATCAGACCTCTAACTTATACCAGACCTCTAACTTATACCAGACCTCTAACTTATATCAGACCTCTAACTTATATCAGACCTCTAACTTATACCAGACCTCTAACTTATACCAGACCTCTAACTTATATCAGACCTCTAACTTATACCAGACCTCTAACTTATACCAGACCTCTAACTTATATCAGACCTCTAACTTATATCAGACCTCTAACTTATATCAGACCTCTAACTTATACCAGACCTCTAACTTATATCAGACCTCTAACTTATATCAGACCTCTAACTTATATCAGACCTCTAACTTATATCAGACCTCTAACTTATACCAGAATCAGACCTCTAACTTATACCAGACCTCTAACTTATACCAGACCTCTAACTTATATCAGACCTCTAACTTATACCAGACCTCTAACTTATATCAGACCTCTAACTTATATCAGACCTCTAACTTATACCAGAATCAGACCTCTAACTTATACCAGACCTCTAACTTATATCAGACCTCTAGTTTATACCAGACCTCTAACTTATACCAGACCTCTAACTTATACCAGACCTCTAACTTATACCAGACCTCTAACTTATACCAGACCTCTAACTTATATCAGACCTCTAACTTATATCAGACCTCTAACTTATATCAGACCTCTAACTTATATCAGACCTCTAACTTATACCAGACCTCTAACTTATATCAGACCTCTAACTTATATAAGACCTCTAACTTATATCAGACCTCTAACTTATACCAGACCTCTAACTTATATCAGACCTCTAACTTATATCAGACCTCTAACTTATACCAGAATCAGACCTCTAACTTATACCAGACCTCTAACTTATACCAGACCTCTAACTTATATCAGACCTCTAACTTATATCAGACCTCTAACTTATATCAGACCTCTAACTTATACCAGACCTCTAACTTATACCAGACCTCTAACTTATACCAGACCTCTAACTTATATCAGACCTCTAACTTATACCAGACCTCTAACTTATACCAGACCTCTAACTTATATCAGACCTCTAACTTATACCAGACCTCTAGTTTATACCAGACCTCTAACTTATACCAGACCTCTAACTTATATCAGACCTCTAACTTATACCAGACCTCTAACTTATACCAGACCTCTAACTTATACCAGACCTCTAACTTATATCAGACCTCTAACTTATATCAGACCTCTAACTTATACCAGACCTCTAACTTATATCAGACCTCTAACTTATATCAGACCTCTAACTTATATCAGACCTCTAACTTATACCAGACCTCTAACTTATATCAGACCTCTAACTTATATCAGACCTCTAACTTATACCAGACCTCTAACTTATATCAGACCTCTAACTTATATCAGACCTCTAGTTTATACCAGACCTCTAACTTATACCAGACCTCTAACTTATACCAGACCTCTAACTTATATCAGACCTCTAACTTATACCAGACCTCTAGTTTATACCAGACCTCTAACTTATATCAGACCTCTAACTTATATCAGACCTCTAACTTATACCAGACCTCTAACTTATATCAGACCTCTAACTTATATCAGACCTCTAGTTTATACCAGACCTCTAACTTATACCAGACCTCTAACTTATATCAGACCTCTAACTTATACCAGACCTCTAACTTATACCAGACCTCTAGTTTATATCAGACCTCTAACTTATATCAGACCTCTAACTTATACCAGACCTCTAACTTATATCAGACCTCTAACTTATACCAGACCTCTAACTTATATCAGACCTCTAACTTATACCAGACCTCTAACTTATATCAGACCTCTAACTTATATCAGACCTCTAACTTATACCAGACCTCTAACTTATATCAGACCTCTAACTTATATCAGACCTCTAACTTATATCAGACCTCTAACTTATACCAGACCTCTAACTTATATCAGACCTCTAACTTATATCAGACCTCTAACTTATACCAGACCTCTAACTTATATCAGACCTCTAACTTATATCAGACCTCTAGTTTATACCAGACCTCTAACTTATACCAGACCTCTAACTTATACCAGACCTCTAACTTATATCAGACCTCTAACTTATACCAGACCTCTAGTTTATACCAGACCTCTAACTTATATCAGACCTCTAACTTATATCAGACCTCTAACTTATACCAGACCTCTAACTTATATCAGACCTCTAACTTATATCAGACCTCTAGTTTATACCAGACCTCTAACTTATACCAGACCTCTAACTTATATCAGACCTCTAACTTATATCAGACCTCTAACTTATACCAGACCTCTAACTTATATCAGACCTCTAACTTATACCAGACCTCTAACTTATACCAGACCTCTAACTTATACCAGACCTCTAACTTATACCAGACCTCTAGTTTATATCAGACCTCTAACTTATATCAGACCTCTAACTTATACCAGACCTCTAACTTATATCAGACCTCTAACTTATATCAGACCTCTAACTTATACCAGACCTCTAACTTATATCAGACCTCTAACTTATATCAGACCTCTAACTTATATCAGACCTCTAACTTATACCAGACCTCTAACTTATATCAGACCTCTAACTTATACCAGACCTCTAACTTATATCAGACCTCTAACTTATATCAGACCTCTAACTTATACCAGACCTCTAACTTATATCAGACCTCTAACTTATATCAGACCTCTAACTTATACCAGACCTCTAACTTATATCAGACCTCTAACTTATATCAGACCTCTAGTTTATACCAGACCTCTAACTTATACCAGACCTCTAACTTATACCAGACCTCTAACTTATATCAGACCTCTAACTTATACCAGACCTCTAACTTATACCAGACCTCTAACTTATATCAGACCTCTAACTTATATCAGACCTCTAGTTTATACCAGACCTCTAACTTATATTAGACCTCTAACTTATATCAGACCTCTAACTTATATCAGACCTCTAACTTATACCAGACCTCTAACTTATACCAGACCTCTAACTTATACCAGACCTCTAACTTATATCAGACCTCTAACTTATACCAGACCTCTAACTTATACCAGACCTCTAGTTTATATCAGACCTCTAACTTATATCAGACCTCTAACTTATACCAGACCTCTAACTTATATCAGACCTCTAACTTATATCAGACCTCTAACTTCCATCAGACCTCTAACTTATACCAGACCTCTAACTTATACCAGACCTCTAACTTATACCAGACCTCTAACTTATACCAGACCTCTAACTTATACCAGACCTCTAACTTATACCAGACCTCTAACTTATATCAGACCTCTAACTTATATAAGACCTCTAACTTATACCAGACCTCTAACTTATACCAGACCTCTAACTTATACCAGACCTCTAACTTATACCAGACCTCTAACTTATACCAGACCTCTAACTTATATCAGACCTCTAACTTATATCAGACCTCTAACTTATACCAGACCTCTAACTTATACCAGACCTCTAACTTCCATCATGTTCAGATAGTCTTGTCCATCTAGTCCTACTGTCCCCTCATCACCTTGTCTGGAAACATTGATATTGTGTCAGATATTAACCAATACCAGACATAATGAACCATACAGGATATAAAGCCTTGGCTACAGGTTCAACCATTTACAGCTCTGGTTTCTCCCCATTATAACTGTGTAGGGGGGGTAGATAACAGTGGCTTCCTGTTAGAGGAATTTAATTTACTCTGGTTTCTCCCCATTATAACTGTGTAGGGGGGGGGGGGGGTAGATAACAGTGGCTTCCTGTTAGAGGAATTTAATTTACTCTGATTTCCTCCCCATTATAACTGTGTAGGGGGGTAGATAACAGTGGCTTCCTGTTAGAGGAATTTAATTTACTCTGGTTTCTCCCCATTATAACTGTGTAGGGGGGGGGGGTAGATAACAGTGGTTTCCTGTTAGAGAAATTTAATTTACTCTGGTTTCTCCCCATTATAACTGTGTAGGGGGGGGGGGGGGTAGATAACAGTGGTTTCCTTGACAGGGGTAGAAATGGAGCTTTCCAGAAATGCCAGAAGTTGTTTACTGTCCTGCTAATAGTCAACAAACAGCATTAGTGTTTCCCAGGAAACAGGGAAAAAGAAACCACAACTTATATTTGCTGAACCGCAACACGAGAGCTGCAACACAGATGAATGAATAACAACACTGGAACACTAGGTACATAGCTCTAGAACTAGAACAGTAAAGCAGTTAGCTCTAGAACTACCACACTAAGTACATAGTTCTAGAACTACAACACTAAAGTACATATCTCTAGAACTACAACACTAAAGTACATAGCTCTAGAACTACAACATTAAAGAACTTAGCTCTAAAACTAGAAAACTAAAGTAGTTGGCTCTAGAACTACAACACTAAGGTACATAGCTCTAGAACAACAACATTAAAGAACGTAGCTCTAGAACTAGAACACCAAAGTAGTTGGGTCTAGAACAATATCTAGTGACACCAAGTCTACTCTGTCCTCTCTCAGTGAAGTAGTGATGTTTCATCTGTTGTTATGAGGACAGCCCTGCTGCTTCACTTCACACACACACACACACACACACACACGCACACACACTCTTTCTAGGATCTAACGCACACACACACACACACACTTTCGAGATCTAACACACACACACGATTACACACATATGACAACACACGCACACGCACACGCACACGCGCACACACACACACACACACACACACACACACACACACACACACACACACACACACACACACACACACACACACACACACACACACACAGGTATAGGTATGGTGTGATGAATGAGTGTGTGGATGTGAGTAGATCTATTTGTTGTGAAAAGGTTAGTGGGTGTGTGTAACTTCTCCATCTGTCCATCTCTCTCCCAATTCAATTCAAGTTAAGGCTTATTCACATGGGAAACATATGTTTACGTTGCCAAAGCAAGTGAAGTAGATAAACAAAAGTTAAATAAACAACAACACATTTGTAACAGTAAACAAGTGGATAATAAACAAAAGTGAAATAAACAATAAAAATGAACAGTAAACATTACACTCACAGAAGTTCCACAATAATAAAGACATTTAAAATGTCGTATTATGTCTATATACAGTGTTGTAATGATGTGCAGATAGTTAAAGTACAAAAGGGAAAATAAATAAACATAAATATGGGTTGTATTTACAATGGTGTTTGTTCTTCACTGGTTGACCTTTTCTTGTGACAACGGGTCAACCAATAGAAATGTGGGTTTATCAAAATCGGGTTTGTTTTCAAATGTTTTGTGTGTCTGTGTAATCTGAGTGAAATATGTGTCTCTAATATAGTCATACATTTGGCAGGAAGTTAGGAAGTGCAGCTCAGTTTCCACCTCATTTTGCGGTGTGCACATAGTCTTCTCTTGAGAGCCAATGTGTCAAGTAATTATCTTTTTGTTTTCCATTGATTTGGTCTAATTGTGCTGCTGTCCTGGGGCTCTTGGGGCTCTGTGACGTCTGTTTGTGTTTGTGAACAGAGCCCCAGGACCACCCAGGACTCTTGGCCAATTCTTCTCTGCAGAATTGATAATTAGTGGGTATCGGCCTAATTCTCGCTCTCAATTAAATTAAAGGGCTTTATTGGCGTGGGGAACATATGACTACATTGCCAAAGCAAGTGAAATAGATAATTAACAATAATCTCTCTCTCCATCTCCATCTCTCTCTCTCTCTCTGTCTCTCTCTCTCCCTGTCTCTCTCTCTCTCTCTCTCTCTCTCTCTCTGTCTCTCTCTCTCCATCTCCATCTCTCTCTCTCTCTGTCTCTCTCTCTCCCTGTCTCTCTCTCTGTCTCTCTCTCTCTGTCTCTCTCTCTCTGTCTCTCTCTCCCTGTCTCTCTCTCTCTCTCTCTCTCTCTCTCCCTGTCTCTCTCTCTCTCTCTCTCTCTCTCTCTATCTCCATCTCCATCTGTCTTTCTCTCTCTCTCTCTCTCTCTAGGTTATGTGATATTGTGGTGTGTTTCTGGGTCAGGATCGGGGTCAGGGTCAGGGTCGAAGGTCAATGCGTCCTGTGAGGAGCGAGCTCTCTCTAACTCTACCCTGCAATACAAGGTCACCGGCTTGACCTCTATGACATCATACGCCCTGGAGGTCGCCGCCATGACAGCGCCAGGAAGAGGCGTGGCCACCACCTCCACCATCTCCTCTGGAGTTCCACCAGGTCAGACAACACATCTTCATCATCATCACATTCCATCATATATATGAGACGTCCACAGCCTCACAGAAAGAGAGTGAGGAGCTCAGAAGATTATCTTCACCTCCGCTGATAAGTGGCTGTTACTGCAACGGCCATGATTCAAAACACACAGACACACACACACAGACACACACACACACACACAGACACACACACACAGACACACACACACACACACACACACACTGGAGTCACAATCATGTAGAACAGCTTAGACAAACAGTCTGTGTGTCTGTGTGTCTGTGTGTCTGTGTGTCTGTGCGAGAGAGAGGAAGACATTGGACAAAGGCCAAGATGCAGTCATTATTAGCCCTTATTAACAGATAATAGATAAGTCATTATTACCCCTTATTAACAGATAATAGATAAGTCATTATTAGCCCTTATTAACAGATAATAGATAAGTCATTATTAGCCCTTATTAACAGATAATAGATAAGTCATTATTAGCCCTTATTAACAGATAATAGATAAGTCATTATTACCCCTTATTAACAGATAATAGATAAGTCATTATTACCCAGACATAGCTACGTCATTATTAGCCCTTATTAACCACTAATAGCTACGTCATTATTAGCCCTTATTAACCACTAATAGCTACGTCATTATTAGCCCTTATTAACCACTAATAGCTACGTCATTATTAGCCCTTATTAACCACTAATAGCTACGTCATTATTAGCCCTTATTAACCACTAATAGCTACGTCATTATTAGCCCTTATTAACCACTAATAGCTACGTCATTATTAGCCCTTATTAACCACTAATAGCTACGTCATTATTAGCCCTTATTAACCACTAATAGCTACGTCATTATTAGCCCTTATTAACCACTAATAGCTACGTCATTATTAGCCCTTATTAACCACTAATAGCTACGTCATTATTAGCCCTTATTAACCACTAATAGCTACGTCCTTATTAGCCCTTATTAACCACTAATAGCTACGTCATTATTAGCCCTTATTAACCACTAATAGCTACATCCTTATTACCCCTTATTAACCACTAATAGCTAAGTCATTGAGGGAAACAGAGAGAGAGAGAAACTAAGAGAAACAGAATAGAGGCAGAGAGAGAGAGAGAGAGAGAGAGAGAGAGAGAGAGAGAGAGAGAGAGAGAGAGACAGAGAGAGAGACAGAGACAGAGACAGAGACAGAGACAGAGAGACAGACAGAGAGTGTCTTCTCAGTCATGTTGACACTGGTCCACTACCATTGCTTTAATGTATTGTTGTTCTGATTAATATTGTTGTTGTAGTTGTTGTTAATGGTAATCCCATGTCCACTACTACTAGTATTATTGCTGTTGGTCCCACCATTTATTTATATATAAATATATGTATATTAATTTATAAATATATATTTTATTTTTATTTTTCGAATCGTATACTTTGTCTGTGTCTCAGAGCTTCCTGGTGTGTCCTCTAACCTGTTGTTGTCTGTGTCTCAGAGCTTCCTGGTGTGTCCTCTAACCTGGTGTTGTGTCTTTGTCTCAGAGCTTCCTGGTGTGTCCTCTAACCTGGTGTTGTGTCTTTGTCTCAGAGCTTCCTGGTGTGTCCTCTAACCTGGTGTTGTGTCTTTGTCTCAGAGCTTCCTGGTGTGTCCTCTAACCTGGTGTTGTGTCTTTGTCTCAGAGCTTCCTGGTGTGCCTTCTAACCTGGTCATCTCCAACATCAGCCCTCGCTCCGCCACACTAAGGTTCCGTCCCGGCAGCGATGGGAAGACGGTCATCTCCAAATGGATCGTAGAAGGACAGGTCAGGATTTCACTGTAGTTTCGAAGCTACTATCCAGCTACACAGTTTGAACATTTAACTAAATCCAAAGCAGTAATTTCACAGTCAGCTACAAAGCTGATATCAGTAGGTCATCCCTGGACCCGCATATACAAGGAGTATCCAGGGCCCAACGAGTCTCAGAGAAGGAGAGCTGCTACAGAACCAGATGTTTACATCATAGTAAATACTGTTACAGAACCAGATGTTTACATCATAGTGAATACTGTTACAGAACCAGATGTTTACATCATAGTGAATACTGTTACAGAACCAGATGTTTACATCATAGTGAATACTGTTACAGAACCAGATGTTTACATCATAGTGAATACTGTTACAGAACCAGATGTTTACATCATAGTGAATACTGCTACAGAACCAGATGTTTACATCATAGTGAATACTGTTACAGAACCAGATGTTTACATCATAGTGAATACTGTTACAGAACCAGATGTTTACATCATAGTGAATACTGCTACAGAACCAGATGTTTACATCATAGTGAATACTGTTACAGAACCAGATGTTTACATCATAGTGAATACTGTTACAGAACCAGATGTTTACATCATAGTGAATACTGTTACAGCACCAGATGTTTACATCATAGTGAATACTGTTACAGAACCAGATGTTTACATCATAGTGAATACTGTTACAGAACCAGATGTTTACGTCATAGTGAATACTGTTACAGAACCAGATGTTCACGTCATAGTGAATACTGTTACAGAACCAGATGTTTACATCATAGTGAATACTGTTACAGAACCAGATGTTTACATCATAGTGAATACTGTTACAGAACCAGATGTTTACGTCATAGTGAATACTGTTACAGAACCAGATGTTTACAGCATAGTGAATACTGTTACAGAACCAGATGTTTACATCATAGTGAATACTGTTACAGAACCAGATGTTTACATCATAGTGAATACTGTTACAGAACCAGATGTTTACATCATAGTGAATACTGATACAGAACCAGATGTTTACATCATAGTGAATACTGATACAGAACCAGATGTTTACATCATAGTGAATACTGATACAGAACCAGATGTTTACATCATAGTGAATACTGTTACAGAACCAGATGTTTACATCATAGTGAATACTGTTACAGAACCAGATGTTTACATCATAGTGAATACTGTTACAGAACCAGATGTTTACATCATAGTGAATACTGTTACAGAACCAGATGTTTACATCATAGTGAATACTGTTACAGAACCAGATGTTTACATCATAGTGAATACTGTTACAGAACCAGATGTTTACATCATAGTGAATACTGTTACAGAACCAGATGTTTACATCATAGTGAATACTGTTACAGAACCAGATGTTTACATCATAGTGAATACTGTTACAGAACCAGATGTTTACATCATAGTGAATACTGTTACAGAACAAGATGTTTACATCATAGTGAATACTGTTACAGAACCAGATGTTTACATCATAGTGAATACTGTTACAGAACCAGATGTTTACATCATAGTGAATACTGTTACAGAACCAGATGTTTACATCATAGTGAATACTGTTACAGAACCAGATGTTTACATCATAGTGAATACTGTTACAGGACCAGATGTTTACGTCATAGTGAATACTGTTACAGAACCAGATGTTTACATCATAGTGAATACTGTTACAGAACCAGATGTTTACATCATAGTGAATACTGTTACAGAACCAGATGTTTACATCATAGTGAATACTGATACAGAATCAGATGTTTACATCA
This sequence comes from Oncorhynchus masou masou, assembly GCF_036934945.1. Taxonomy (NCBI): domain Eukaryota; kingdom Metazoa; phylum Chordata; class Actinopteri; order Salmoniformes; family Salmonidae; genus Oncorhynchus; species Oncorhynchus masou. The sequence goes on along the minus strand of NC_088216.1, from coordinate 8,856,987 downwards.
TAGTGAATACTGTTACAGGACCAGATGTTTACATCATAGTGAATACTGTTACAGAACCAGATGTTTACATCATAGTGAATACTGTTACAGAACCCGATGTTTACATCATAGTGAATACTGATACAGAATCAGATGTTTACATCATAGTGAATACTGTTACAGGACCCGATGTTTACATCATAGTGAATACTGATACAGAACCAGATGTTTACATCATAGTGAATACTGTTACAGAACCAGATGTTTACATCATAGTGAATACTGTTACAGAACCAGATGTTTACATCATAGTGAATACTGTTACAGAACAAGATGTTTACATCATAGTGAATACTGTTACAGAACCAGATGTTTACATCATAGTGAATACTGTTACAGAACCAGATGTTTACATCATAGTGAATACTGTTACAGAACCAGATGTTTACATCATAGTGAATACTGTTACAGAACCAGATGTTTACATCATAGTGAATACTGTTACAGGACCAGATGTTTACGTCATAGTGAATACTGTTACAGAACCAGATGTTTACATCATAGTGAATACTGTTACAGAACCAGATGTTTACATCATAGTGAATACTGTTACAGAACCAGATGTTTACATCATAGTGAATACTGATACAGAATCAGATGTTTACATCATAGTGAATACTGTTACAGGACCAGATGTTTACATCATAGTGAATACTGTTACAGAACCAGATGTTTACATCATAGTGAATACTGTTACAGAACCCGATGTTTACATCATAGTGAATACTGATACAGAATCAGATGTTTACATCATAGTGAATACTGTTACAGGACCCGATGTTTACATCATAGTGAATACTGATACAGAACCAGATGTTTACATCATAGTGAATACTGTTATAGAACCCGATGTTTACATCATAGTGAATACTGATACAGAACCAGATGTTTACATCATAGTGAATACTGTTACAGAACCCGATGTTTACATCATAGTGAATACTGTTACAGAACCAGATGTTTACATCATAGTGAATACTGTTACAGGACCAGATGTTTACATCATAGTGAATACTGTTACAGAACCAGATGTTTACATCATAGTGAATACTGTTACAGAACCAGATGTTTACATCATAGTTAATACTGTTACAGAACCAGATGTTTACATCATAGTGAATACTGTTACAGAACCAGATGTTTACATCATAGTGAATACTGTTACAGAACCAGATGTTTACATCATAGTGAATACTGTTACAGAACCAGATGTTTACATCATAGTGAATACTGTTACAGAACCAGATGTTTACATCATAGTGAATACTGTTACAGAACCAGATGTTTACATCATAGTGAATACTGTTACAGAACCAGATGTTTACATCATAGTGAATACTGTTACAGAACCAGATGTTTACATCATAGTGAATACTGTTACAGAACCAGATGTTTACATCATAGTGAATACTGTTACAGAACCAGATGTTTACATCATAGTGAATACTGTTACAGCACCAGATGTTTACATCATAGTGAATACTGATACAGAACCAGATGTTTACGTCATAGTGAATACTGATACAGAACCAGATGTTTACGTCATAGTGAATACTGTTACAGAACCAGATGTTTACATCATAGTAAATACTGTTACAGAACCAGATGTTTACATCATAGTGAATACTGTTACAGAACCAGATGTTTACATCATAGTGAATACTGTTACAGAACCAGATGTTTACATCATAGTGAATACTGATACAGAACCAGATGTTTACATCATAGTGAATGTTGTTCTGATGTTCTAAGTTATGTTCTAAGTGATGCACTAACTGATGTTCTAAGTGATGATCTAAGTGATATTCTAACTGATGTTCTAACTGATGTTCTAAGTTATGTTCTAACTTATGTTCTAACTGATGCTCTAACTGATGTTCTGATGTTCTAAGTAATGTTCCAAGTGATGTTATATTCTGATTGATTCTTCACCTTCACCTAACTGATGTTCTAAGTGATATTCTAAATGATGATCTAACTGATGTTCTAACTGATGTTCTAAGTTATGTTCTAACTGATGTTCTTAGTGATGATCTAACTGATGTTCTGATATTCAAAGTTATGTTCTAAGTGATGTTGCATCATCACCTATTGCGTTCTCCTGTAGGTGGTGAGAGAGAGGGATGGGAAGGAGGAGGAGTGGAGAGTCGTGTATGAGAGAGAGAACAGAGAGAAGCAGCCTGATGTCGACTCAATGGAAATACCAGACCTCCTCCCCTTCACACTGTACAGGTAGAGAACAGACACACAGCCTGGGATGTATCATACGCATTGTGATTCACTCTGGTTTCCTCGCTTTTATCCCTCTTTCACACCCTGCTCTCTCTCTGTCTGTCTCTCTGCTCTCTCTCTGTCTCTCTCTGTCCTCTGTCTCTGTCTCTGTCTCTCTCTCTGCCCTCTCGCTGTCTCTCTGTCTCTCTCTCTGCCCTCTCTCTTTCTCTGTCTCTCCTCTCTCTGTCTCTGTCTCTCTCCTCTCTCTGTCTCTCTATGTCCTATCTCTCTGTCTCTGTCTCTTTCTCTGTCTGTCTCTGTCCTCTCTCT
>NC_088216.1:8846907-8849407 GCF_036934945.1 Oncorhynchus masou masou | reverse complement strand
GTTAGGGCTAACTGGTTAGCTACTAGTACTGTTAAGGCTAACTGGTTAGCTACTAGTACCGTTAGGGCTAACTGGCTAGCTACTAGTACTGTTAGGGCTAACTGTCTAGCTACTAGTACCGTTAGGGCTAACTGGCTAGATACTAGTGCTGTTAGGGCTAACTGTCTAGCTACTAGTACCTTTAGGGCTAACTGGCTAGCTACTAGTACCGTTAGGGCTAACTGGTTAGCTACTAGTACTGTTAAGGCTAACTGGTTAGCTACTAGTATCGTTAGGGCTAACTGGCTAGCTACTAGTACTGTTAGGGCTAACTGGTTAGCTACTAGTACTGTTAAGGCTAACTGGTTAGCTACTAGTACCGTTAGGGCTAACTGGCTGGCTACTAGTACTGTTAGGGCTAACTGGTTAGCTACTAGTACCGTTAGGGCTAACTAGCTAGCTACTAGTACCGTTAGGGCTAACTGGTTAGCTACTAGTACCGTTAGGGCTAACTGGCTCGCTACTAGTACTGTTAAGGTTATCTGGTTAGCTACTAGTACCGTTAGGGCTAACTGGCTGGCTACTAGTACTGTTAGGGCTAACTGGTTAGCTACTAGTACCGTTATAGCTAACTGGCTAGCTACTAGTACCGTTAGGGCTAACTGGTTAGCTTCTAGTACCGTTAGGGCTAACTGTCTAGCTACTAGTACCGTTAGGGCTAACTGGTTAGCTTCTAGTACCGTTAGGGCTAACTGGCTAGCTACTAGTACCGTTAGGGCTAACTGGTTAGCTACTAGTACTGTTAAGGCTAACTGGTTAGCTACTAGTACCATTAGGGCTAACTGGCTGGCTACTAGTACTGTTAGGGCTAACTGGTTAGCTACTAGTACCGTTATAGCTAACTGGCTAGCTACTAGTACCGTTAGGGCTAACTGGCTAGCTACTAGTACCGTTAGGGCTAACTGGCTCGCTACTAGTACCGTTAGGGCTAACTGGCTCGCTACTAGTACTGTTAGGGCTAACTGGCTAGCTACTAGTACCGTTAGGGCTAGCTACTAGTACCGTTAGGGCTAACTGGCTAGCTACTAGTACTGTTAGGGCTAGCTACTAGTACTGTTAGGGTTATCTGGCTAGCTACTAGTGCTGTTAGGGCTAACTGGCTAGCTATTAGTACTGTTAGGGCTAACTGGCTAGCTACTAGTACTGTTAGGGCTAACTGGCTAGCTACTAGTACCTTTAGGGCTATCTGGTGAGCTACTAGTAGCTTTAGGGCTAACTGGCTAGCTATACTAGTACCTTTAGGGCTAACTGGCTAGTTAGCTAGAATTGGTAGCTACCCACGAAAAATGTACATCTACCATCCATGACATTAGTTTGAGGTAATATTTGCCTGTTTAACTAACTGGCTAGCGAGATTATCACGATTCACACATCTCGCTGATAATTTATGAAGTAAAACATTTGCTTTGTGTATATCTGGGAGGAAGGTTCAGTGACTGGGGAGGTACAGTAGGAGGAGTGTCATGTTTTATGAGTTCTCAACACTCTCGTCCTACAAGAACGTACTCAAGAGAACTTAGAATGAAGGAGAATGAACTCGGAGCATGAGAGTGTGGAGTGCGACAGTACGTATATTGAGAAACACCCCATCTCTCCAAAAAGTAACGTTGTTAAGTTATGATGTTTTCACATCTCAAACTTTTGTCTTTGCATTGACATGTTTTCTCTTCCTCCTCTCTCTCTATCTGCCTCTCTGTCTCTCTCTCTATCTGCCTCTCTGTCTCTCTCTCTCTATCTGCCTCTCTGTCTCTCTCTCTCTACCTCCTCTGTCTCTCGCTCTCGCGCTCTGTCTCTCTGTCCGTCTCTGTCTCTCTCTCTTCCTGTCTGTCTCTCTCTCTCTCTCTCTGTGTCTCTCTCTGTCTCTCTGTCTCTCTCTGTCTCTCTCTCTCTACCTCCTCTGTCTCTCTCTCTCGCTCCCTGTCTCTCTCTCCCTGTCTGTCTGTCTCTCTGTCTCTGTCTCTCTCTCTCCCTGTCTGTCTGTCTCTCTGTCTCTCTCTCCCTCCAGCCGTTACCGGTTTCTGAGTATAATGGTAGTCCAGAGACGGTGGGTTACCGGGTGTGTGTCCGGCGGGCAGACGGCCGGGGAGAGGAGATGATGGAGGAGGTGGCGGATGTCAGAGGACAGGGGTCAGGGGTTAGTGGTCAGCAAAGCGAGACGATGCTGGAGGGCCTGGCTGAATGGACGGACTACCAGTTGAAGATACAAGCCTTTAACTCCATAGGAGCCGGACCATGGAGTAACACACTGACCACACACACCAAGGAGTCAGGTACACACACACACACGAATACATTCAGACATACCGTGACACAAACCTACATTCACATGATGGTTACTTTAGCAGGTGCCTCGGGAAGAGTCAATAAGAGTCATGTCAATAAAAAAGAGACTCTCCTTCTAGAGACTCTCTCCTTTTAGATACTCTCCTTCTATAGACCCTCTCATTCTAGAGACTCTCTC
>NC_088216.1:8824407-8829407 GCF_036934945.1 Oncorhynchus masou masou | reverse complement strand
CATCCCTCTCCTCCCCCTCCATACCTCCTCCTCACTTCTCTCTCCTCCTCCCTGCCGTCCTCCCTCTTCCCCCTCCCTCCCCCTCCCTCCTCCTCCTCTCCCTCTCCTCCCTCTACCCCTCTCTTCCCCTCCATACCTCCTCCTCACTTCTCTCTCCTCCTCCCTGCCGTCCTCCCTCTTCCCCCTCTCATAGGTTATCAGATAGCGTACCGTCTGGATGCCGGCGACCCCCTGCGTTTCACTACGGTGGAGGTGGGGTCGACCGCGCGTCAGTTTACAGTCAGCGGTTTGACCGGAGACCAGGCCTATGTGTTCAAGTTGACCGCTCGGACCTCTCAGGGATGGGGCAGAGCTGAGGAAGCTGTAGTTATCACCACCGAACGCAGAGGTAAGAGACACACACCACAGTACACAGAGAAACAGTACACAGAGACACAGAGATACAGAGACACAGAGACACAGAGACACAGTACACAGAGACACAGAGACACAGAGACAGAGACACAGAGCTGAGGAAGCTGTAGTTTTCACCACCGAACGCAGAGGTAAGAGACACACACCACAGTACACAGAGAAACAGTACACAGAGACACAGAGACACAGAGACACAGAGACACAGAGATACAGAGACACAGAGACACAGTACACAGAGACACAGAGACACAGACACACAGAGACACAGTACAAAGAGACACAGAGACACAGTACACAGAGACACAGAGACACAGTACAAAGAGACACAGTACACAGAGACACAGACACACAGAGACACAGTACACAGACACAGAGACACAGTACACAGACACACAGAGACACAGCACACAGAGACACAGTACACAGACACAGAGACACAGTACACAGACACACACAGACACAGTACACAGAGACACAGTACACAGAGACACAGAGACAGTACACAGAGACACAGAGACACAGAGACACAGAGACACAGAGACACAGTACACAGAGACACAGTACACAGAGATACAGAGACACAGAGACACAGTACAAAGAGACACAGTACACAGAGACAGAGACACAGAGACACAGTACACAGAGACACAGAGACACAGTACACAGATACACAGACACACAGTACACAGAGACACACACACCACAGTACACAGAGACACAGAGACAGAGACACAGTACACAGAGACACAGAGACACAGAGACACAGTACACAGAGACACAGAGACACAGCACACAGAGATACAGAGACACAGAGACACAGAGACACAGTACACAGAGATACAGAGACACAGAGACACAGAGACACAGAGCTGAGGAAGCTGTAGTTTTCACCACCGAACGCAGAGGTAAGAGACACACACCACAGTACACAGAGAAACAGTACACAGAGACACAGAGACAGAGATACAGTACACAGAGACACAGAGACACAGAGACACAGAGACACAGTACACAGAGACACAGTACACAGAGATACAGAGACACAGTACACAGAGACACAGAGACACAGCACACAGAGACACAGTACACAGAGATACAGAGACACAGTACACAGAGACACAGTACACAGAGATACAGAGACACAGTACACAGAGACACAGAGACAGTACACAGAGACACAGAGACACAGAGACACAGTACACAGAGACACAGAGACACAGTACACAGAGACACAGTACACAGAGATACAGAGACACAGTACACAGAGACACAGTACACAGAGATACAGAGACACAGTACACAGAGACACAGTACACAGATATACAGAGACACAGAGACACAGTACACAGAGACACAGAGACACAGCACACAGAGATACAGAGACACAGAGACACAGCACACAGAGATACAGAGACAGAGACACAGGACACAGAGATACAGAGACACAGTACACAGAGACACAGAGACAGTACACAGAGACACAGAGACACAGTACACAGAGACACAGTACACAGAGACAGAGACACAGAGACACAGTACACAGAGACACAGAGACACAGAGACACAGTACAAAGAGACACAGTACACAGAGACAGAGACACAGAGACACAGTACACAGAGACACAGAGACACAGTACACAGATACACAGACACACAGTACACAGAGACACACACACCACAGTACACAGAGACACATTACACAGAGACAGAGACACAGTACACAGAGACACAGAGACACAGTACACAGAGACACAGAGACACAGTACACAGAGACACAGAGACACAGTACACAGAGACACAGAGACACAGCACACAGAGATACAGAGACACAGAGACACAGAGACACAGAGACACAGCACACAGAGATACAGAGACACAGAGACACAGCACACAGAGATACAGAGACACAGTACACAGAGACACAGAGACACAGTACACAGAGACACAGAGACACGGCACACAGAGATACAGAGATACAGAGACACAGCACACAGAGATACAGAGACACAGTACACAGAGACACAGAGACACAGTACACAGAGACACAGAGACACAGCACACAGAGATACAGAGACACAGAGACACAGCACACAGAGATACAGAGACACAGTACACAAAGACACAGAGACACAGTACACAGAGATACAGAGACACAGAGACACAGAGATACAGAGACACAGAGACACAGAGACACAGTACACAGAGATACAGAGACACAGTACACAGAGACACAGAGACAGTACACAGAGACACAGAGACACAGAGACACAGTACACAGAGACACAGAGACACAGTACACAGAGACACAGTACACAGAGATACAGAGACACAGTACACAGAGACACAGTACACAGAGATACAGAGACACAGTACACAGAGACACAGTACACAGATATACAGAGACACAGAGACACAGTACACAGAGACACAGAGACACAGCACACAGAGATACAGAGACACAGAGACACAGCACACAGAGATACAGAGACAGAGACACAGGACACAGAGATACAGAGACACAGTACACAGAGACACAGAGACAGTACACAGAGACACAGAGACACAGTACACAGAGACACAGTACACAGAGACAGAGACACAGTACACAGAGACACAGAGACACAGAGACACAGTACAAAGAGACACAGTACACAGAGACAGAGACACAGAGACACAGTACACAGAGACACAGAGACACAGTACACAGATACACAGACACACAGTACACAGAGACACACACACCACAGTACACAGAGACACATTACACAGAGACAGAGACACAGTACACAGAGACACAGAGACACAGTACACAGAGACACAGAGACACAGTACACAGAGACACAGAGACACAGTACACAGAGACACAGAGACACAGCACACAAAGATACAGAGACACAGAGACACAGAGACACAGAGACACAGCACACAGAGATACAGAGACACAGAGACACAGCACACAGAGATACAGAGACACAGTACACAGAGACACAGAGACACAGTACACAGAGACACAGAGACACGGCACACAGAGATACAGAGATACAGAGACACAGCACACAGAGATACAGAGACACAGTACACAGAGACACAGAGACACAGTACACAGAGACACAGAGACACAGCACACAGAGATACAGAGACACAGAGACACAGCACACAGAGATACAGAGACACAGTACACAAAGACACAGAGACACAGTACACAGAGATACAGAGACACAGAGACACAGAGATACAGAGACACAGAGACACAGTACACAGAGACACAGAGACAGAGACACAGCACACAGAGATACAGAGACACAGTACACAGAGACACAGAGACACAGCACACAGAGATACAGAGATACAGAGACACAGCACACAGAGATACAGAGACACAGTACACAGAGACACAGTACACAGAGACACAGAGATACAGAGACACAGCACACAGAGATACAGAGACACAGTACACAGAGACACAGAGATACAGAGATACAGTACACAGAGATACAGAGACACAGTACACAGAGACACAGAGACACAAAGACACAGAGATACAGAGACACATAGACACAGTACACAGAGATACAGAGACACATAGACACAGAGACACAGAGACACAGTACACAGAGACACAGAGACACAGTACACAAAGACACAGAGACACAGAGACACAGTACACAGAGACACAGAGACACAGAGACACAGAGACACAGTACACAGAGACACAGAGACACAGAGACACAGTACACAGAGACACAGAGACACAAAGACACAGAGATACAGAGACACATAGACACAGAGATACAGAGACACAGAGACACAGTACACAGAGACACAGTACACAGAGACACAGAGACACAGAGACACAGTACACAGAGACACAGTACACAGAGACACAGAGACACAGAGACACAGAGACACAAAGACACAGTACACAGAGATACAGAGACACAGAGACACAGAGATACAGAGACACAGAGACACAGTACACAGACACAGTACACAGAGACACAGTACACAGAGACACAGAGATACAGAGACACAGTACACAGTACACAGAGACACAGTACACAGTACACAGAGACACAGTACACAGAGACACAGAGATACAGAGACACAGAGATACAGAGACACAGAGACACAGTACACAGAGACACAGAGACACAGAGACACAGAGACACAGAGACACAGTACACAGTACACAGAGACACAGAGATACAGAGACACAGAGACACAGTACACAGAGACACAGTACACAGAGATACAGAGACACAGTACACAGAGACACAGAGATACAGAGACACAGTACACAGAGATACATCACACAGAGACACAGTACACAGAGACACAGAGACACAGTACACAGACACAGTACACAGAGATACAGAGACACAGTACACAGAGACACAGAGACAGTACACAGAGACACAGAGACACAGAGATACAGAGACACAGAGACACAGAGATACAGTACACAGACACAGTACACAGAGACACAGAGACACAGAGATACAGAGACACAGTACACAGAGACACAGAGATACAGTACACAGAGACACAGTACACAGAGATACAGAGATACAGAGACACAGAGACAC
>NC_088216.1:8811907-8819407 GCF_036934945.1 Oncorhynchus masou masou | reverse complement strand
ATGAACACCAGGACCAATATGAACACCAGGACCACAATATGAACACCAGGACCAACATGAACACCAAGACCACAATATGAACACCAGGACCAATATGAACACCAGGACCACAATATGAACACCAGGACCACAATATGAACACCAGGACCAATATGAACACCAAGACCACAATATGAACACCAGGACCAATATGAACACCAAGACCACAATATGAACACCAGGACCAATATGAACACCAGGACCACAATATGAACACCAGGACCAACATGAACACCAAGACCACAATATGAACACCAGGACCACAATATGAACACCAGCACTATGACATCATCTGTGGCGTTGTGCTGTGTCATCTATCTATGACATCATCTGTGGCGTTGTGTCATCTATCTATGACATCATCTGTGGCGTTGTGCTGTGTCATCTATCTATGACATCATCTGTGGCGTTGTGTAATCTATCTATGACATCATCTGTGGCGTTGTGTTGTGCCATCTATCTATGACATCATCTGTGGCGTTGTGTCATCTATCTATGACATCATCTGTGGCGTTGTGTCATCTATCTATGACATCATCTGTGGCGTTGTGCTGTGTCATCTATCTATGACATCATCTGTGGCGTTGTGTCATCTATCTATGACATCATCTGTGGCGTTGTGTTGTGCCATCTATCTATGATATCATCTGTGGCGTTGTGCTGTGTGATCTATCTATGACATCATCTGTGGCGTTGTGTTGTGTCATCTATCTATGACATCATCTGTGGCGTTGTGCTGTGTCATCTATCTATGACATCATCTGTTAGCCTTGTGCTGTGTCATCTATCTATGACATCATCTATTAGCCTTGTGCTGTGTCATCTATCTATGACATCATCTGTGGCGTTGTGCTGTGTCATCTATCTATGACATCATCTGTGGCGTTGTGCTGTGTCATCTATCTATGACATCATCTGTGGCGTTGTGTTGTGTCATCTATCTATGACATCATCTGTGGCGTTGTGTTGTGTCATCTATCTATGACATCATCTATTAGCCTTGTGCTGTGTCATCTATCTATGACATCATCTGTGGCGTTGTGTCATCTATCTATGACATCATCTGTGGCGTTGTGTCATCTATCTATGACATCATCTGTGGCGTTGTGCTGTGTCATCTATCTATGACATCATCTGTGGCGTTGTGTCATCTATCTATGACATCATCTGTGGCGTTGTGTTGTGCCATCTATCTATGATATCATCTGTGGCGTTGTGCTGTGTGATCTATCTATGACATCATCTGTGGCGTTGTGCTGTGTCATCTATCTATGACATCATCTGTTAGCCTTGTGCTGTGTCATCTATCTATGACATCATCTATTAGCCTTGTGCTGTGTCATCTATCTATGACATCATCTGTGGCGTTGTGCTGTGTCATCTATCTATGACATCATCTGTGGCGTTGTGCTGTGTCATCTATCTATGACATCATCTGTGGCGTTGTGTTGTGTCATCTATCTATGACATCATCTGTGGCGTTGTGCTGTGTCATCTATCTATGACATCATCTGTGGCGTTGTGCTGTGTCATCTATCTATGACATCATCTGTGGCGTTGTGCTGTGTCATCTATCTATGACATCATCTGTGGCGTTGTGCTGTGTCATCTATCTATGACATCATCTGTGGCGTTGTATTGTGTCATCTATCTATGACATCATCTGTGGCGTTGTGCTGTGTCATCTATCTATGACATCATCTGTGGCGTTGTGCTGTGTCATCTATCTATGACATCATCTGTGGCGTTGTGCTGTGTCATCTATCTATGACATCATCTGTGGCGTTGTGTTGTGTCATCTATCTATGACATCATCTGTGGCGTTGTGCTGTGTCATCTATCTATGACATCATCTGTGGCGTTGTGCTGTGTCATCTATCTATGACATCATCTGTGGCGTTGTGCTGTGTCATCTATCTATGACATCATCTGTGGCGTTGTGCTGTGTCATCTATCTATGACATCATCTGTGGCGTTGTGCTGTGTCATCTATCTATGACATCATCTGTGGCGTTGTGCTGTGTCATCTATCTATGACATCATCTGTGGCGTTGTGCTGTGTCATCTATCTATGACATCATCTGTGGCGTTGTGCTGTGTCATCTATCTGTGACATCATCTGTGGCGTTGTGTTGTGTCATCTATCTATGACATCATCTGTGGCGTTGTGCTGTGTCATCTATCTATGACATCATCTGTGGCGTTGTGTTGTGTCATCTATCTATGACATCATCTGTGGCGTTGTGTTGTGTCATCTATCTATGACACAACACAATGCCACAGACTGGGTTCCCACAACTTCTAAGGAACCAAATGTGCCAGCTATATATGTATATGGTAACACACAAACACACACACACACACCATTGGTTATAATGTGGTGTGACTCAAAGCTCTGTTGTTCCATGATACTACCAGCTGAACTGATAGAGTTCTGCTCTGTTGGGGGCTTAGACACAAGCTGAAGGATCAACGGACTATGGAGATCACTGAATAATACCTCTCTCTGTCTCTCAGTTCAATAGACTTCATTTACATGGCCAGATAAATCTCTGTCTCTCTGTCTCTGTCTCTCTCTACCTCTCTTTCTGTCTCTGTCTCTACCTCTCTTTCTCTCTCTGTCTCTGTCTCTCTCTACCTCTCTTTCTCTCTCTGTCTCTGTCTCTCTCTACCTCTCTTTCTCTCTCTGTCTCTGTTTCTCCCTACCTCTCTTTCTGTCTCTGTCTCTGTCTCTCTCTACCTCTCTTTCTCTCTCTGTCTCTCTCTACCTCTCTTTCTCTCTCTGTCTCTGTCTCCCCCTACCTCTCTTTCTGTCTCTGTCTCTGTCTCTCTCTACCTCTCTTTCTGTCTCTGTCTCTCTCTGTCTCTGTCTCTCAGTTCAATAGACTTCATTTACATGGCCAGTTAAATCTCTCTCTCTCCCTCCCTATTTCTCTCTCTGTCTCTGTCTCTCTACCTCTCTCTCCCCCCTCCAGAGCGTCCCTCCCCCCCCAGGAAGTTGTCTGTCCCCCAGGGGGAGGTCCAATCTCGTAGGCTCCGCCTCCACTGGGTTGCCGGAATGACAGGCTCCTCCCCCCTACGGTACTACTGCCTGCAAACCAGAGAGCTTCCGACCGGAGACTGGACCGTTCACTCTGCTGATATACCACACAATTATACAGCCTGGACCGTAGAGAGGTAACCATGACCACCACACAACCACAAAACAACTAAAACCAGGGCTAGAAATCATATTTTTTTGTTATTGGTAGCACTGGTGCTCCTAATTAGCACTGGTGCTCCTGTAACGGATGTGAAACGGCTAGCTTAGTTAGCGGTGTGCGCTAAATAGCGTTTCAATCTGTGACGTCACTTGCTCTGAGACCTTGAAGTAGTAGTTCCCCTTGCTCTGCAAGGGCCGCAGCTTTTGTGGAGCGATGGGTAACGATGCTTTGTGGGTGACTGTTGTTGATGTGTGCAGAGGGTCCCTGGTTCGCGTCTGGATATGGGCGAGGGGACGGTCTAAAGTTATACTGTTACACTCCTAACTGGCACTGGTGCTCCTAACTGGCACTGGTGCTCCTAATTAGCACTGGTGCTCCTAATTAGCACTGGTGCTCCTAACTGGCACTGGTGCTCCTAACTGGAGCTGGTGCTCCTAACTTTAAAAAATGTAGGTGCACAACATTAAGTCTGGGAGCACCAGAATATTTTGTATTTTTTTATTGATTGAGATATGGCATATATAGTCCCAGTCAGTATTGGATAGAATGCCTGTCTGTGGGGAAAACAACCTGTGGTTACCTAGGTTACCCCAAAGCAACAAAAAAAACCGTTTTCAAACGCAATTTTCTCACTATGTCAAATTCCAGGGCTTCGCTCATGCCCTTTTTCATGACGGTGCTAGCAGAGAGTGAGTGCTAGCTAGCTACCGACCGGAACATTACGCTAGCAGAGAGTGAGTGCTAGCTAGCTACCGACCAGAACATTACGCTAGCAGTGAGTGAGTGCTAGCTAGTTACCGACCAGTACGTTACGCTAGCAGAGAGTGAGTGCTAGCTAGCTACCGATCGGAACCATTACGCTAGCAGTTAGTGAGTGCTAGCTAGCTACAGATCGGAACATTACGCTAGCAGTTAGTGAGTGCTAGCTAGCTACCGACCAGAACATTACGCTAGCAGTGAGTGAGTGCTAGCTAGCTACCAACAGGAACATTACGCTGGAAGTGAGTGAGTAGCTAGCTAGCTACCGACTGGAACATTACGCTAGCATTGAGTGAGTGCTAGCTAGCTACCAACAGGAACATTACGCTAGCAGTGAGTGAGTGCTAGCTAGCTACCGACTGGAACATTTTGCTGGAAGTGAGTGAGTAGCTAGCTAGCACATAGGAAAAAACCTAGAGAGGAACCAGGCTATGTGGCCAGTCCTCTTCTGGCTGTGCCGGGTGGAGATTATAACAGGACATGGCCAAGATGTTTAAATGTTCATAGATGACCAGCAGGGTCAAATAGTAATAATCACAGTGGTTGTAGAGGGTGCAATAGGTCAGCACCTCAGGAGTAAATGTCAGTTGGCTTTTCATAGCCAATCATTCAGAGTATCTCTACCACTCCTGCTGTCTTTAGAGAGTTGAAAACAGCAGGTCTGGGACAAGGTAGCACGTCAGGTGAACAGATCAGGGTTCCATAGCCGCAGGCAGAACAGTTGAAACTGGAGCAGCAGCACGGCCAGGTGGACTGGGGACAGCAAGGAGTCATCAGGCCAGATAGTCCGGAGGCATGGTTCTAGGGCTCAGGTCCTCCGATAGAGAGAGAGAGAGAGAGAGAGAGAGAGAAAGAGAGAATTAGAGAACGCACACTTAAATTCACACAAGACACCGGATAAGACAGGAGAAATACTCCAGATATGACAAACTGACCCTAGCCCCCCGACACATAAACTACTGCAGCATAAATACTTGAGGCTGAGACAGGAGGGGTCGGGAGACACTGTGGCCCCATCCGATGATACACCCGGGCAGGGCCAAACAGGCAGGATATAACCCCGCCCACTTTGCCAAAGCACAGCCCCCACACCACTAGAGGGATATCTCCAACCACCAACGTACCATCCTGAGACAAGGCCGAGTATATATCCCACAAAGATCTCCCCACGGCACAACCCAAGGGGGGTGCGCCAACCCGGACAGGAAGATCACGTCAGTGACTCAACCCACTCAAGTGACGCACCCCTCCTAGGGACGGCATGGAAGAGCAGCAGTTAGCCAGTGACTCAGCCCCTTTAATAGGGTTTGAGGC
This sequence comes from Oncorhynchus masou masou, assembly GCF_036934945.1. Classification (NCBI taxonomy): domain Eukaryota; kingdom Metazoa; phylum Chordata; class Actinopteri; order Salmoniformes; family Salmonidae; genus Oncorhynchus; species Oncorhynchus masou. The sequence continues at coordinate 8,814,092 of NC_088216.1, read as the reverse complement.
AGAGAATCCCAGTGGAGAGAGGGGAAGGCAGAGGCAGCAAGGGTGGTTCGTTGCTCCAGTGCCTTTCCGTTCACCTTCACACTCCTGGGCCAGACTACACTCAATCATATGACCTACTGAAGAGATGAGTCTTCAATAAAGACTTAAAAATTGAGACTGAGTCTGCGTCTCTCACATGGGTATTCAGACCATTCCATAAAAATGGAGCTCTATAGGAGAAAGCCCTGCCTCCAGCTGTTTGCTTAGATGTTCTAGGGACAGTAAGGAGGACTGCGTCTTGTGACCGTAGCGTACATGTAGGTATGTACGGCAGGACCAAATCAGAGAGATAGGTAGGAGCAAGCCCATGTAATGCTTTGTAGGTTAGCAGTAAAACCTTGAAATCAGCCCTTGCCTTAACAGGAAGCCAGTGTAGGGAGGCTATAGCACTGGAGTAATATGATCAATTTTTTGGTTAGTCAAGATTCTAGCAGCACTAACTGAAGAGAGAGTAGAGCATTGCAGTAGCCTAACCTCGAAGTGACAAAAGCATGGATTAATTTTTCTGCACCTTTTTTAGACAGAAAGATTCTGATTTTTGCAATGTTACGTAGATGGAAAAAGCTGTCCTTGAAACAGTCTTGATATGTTCGTAAAAAGAGAGATCAGGGTCCAGAGTAATGCCGAGGCCTTCACAGTTTTATTTGAGACTAATTGTCATTCAACAGAAGATCTCTTTGTTTCTTGGGACCTAAAAACATCTCTGTTTTGTCTAAGTTTAAAAGTAGAAAATTGGCCGCCATTCACCACTTCCTTATGTCAGAAACACAGGCTTCCAGCGAGTGCAATTTTGCGGCTTCACCATGTTTTATCGAAATGTACAGCTGTGTGTCGTCCGCAGAGCAGTGAAAGTTAACATTCTGTTTTGGAATGACATCACCAAGAGGTAAAATATATATAGTGAAAACAATAGTGGTCCTAAAACGGAGCCTTGAGGATCACCGACATTTACAGTTGATTTGTCAGAGGACAAACCATCTTCAGAGACAAACTGATATCTTTCCGACAGGCAAGATCTAAACCAGGCCAGAACTTGTCCGTGTAGACCAATTTGGGTTTCCAATCTCTCCAAAAGAATGTGGTGGTCGATGGTATCAAAAGCAGCACTAAGGTCTAGGAGCACGAGGACAGATGCAGAGCCTCAGTCTGACGCCATTAAAAGGTAATTTAACACCTTCAGAAGTGCCGTCTCAGTGCTATGATGTGGTCTAAAACCAGACTGAAGCATTTCATATACATTGTTTGTCTTCAGGAAGGCAGTGAGTTGCTGCAGATTTTAGACCTGATGGTACATTGGACAACACACCAACTTTTCGTCATGTTTTGTTATTTCTGTATTTAAAACAAAATCAACAACGATTTGACTCATTGAAAAAAACAAAAAACATCAGTGGATTAAAAGCACCACCGACATCCAAAATTTAAAAAAAACATCTCTTTAAAAGCGTCAAGTTTGTGACTGTTGTGATCATTGAAGATGTCCCTTTTTCCTCTCTTTCCGTGATGTTTAGATATACTGGTAAAGTAACCAGGTTGTTAGCTAGCTAGCTAATTAATGAGGTACCATGACTGAACAAGATATACTGGTAAAATAACCAGGTTGTTAGCTAGCTAGCTAATTAATGAGGTACCGTGACTGAACAACATATACTGGTAAAGTAACCAGGTTGTTAGCTAGCTAGCTAATTAATGAGGTAACATGACTGAACAAGATATACTGGTAAAATAACCAGGTTGTTAGCTAGCTAGCTAATTAATGAGGTACCGTGACTGAACAAGATATGCTGGTAAAGTAACCAGGTTGTTAGCTCGCTAGCTAATTAATGAGGTAACATGACTGAACAACGTGTAAACAAATACCTGTGTGTGGTTTTGGAACGACATGGTTTTTGAATAGGACCTAAAAACAAACGTTTTGGTCCATCAGTCACTGTGGCAGGTAGATAGAAAAACACACACAAAACTCTTACCAGCCAATACATGTATTTAATAACACACAAACACACTCAAAACTCTTACCAGCCAATACATTTATTTAATAACACACAAACACACTCAAAACTCTTACCAGCCAATACATTTATTTAATAACACAAACACACTCAAAACTCTTACCCGCCAATACATTTATTTAATAACACACAAA
>NC_088216.1:8801907-8806907 GCF_036934945.1 Oncorhynchus masou masou | reverse complement strand
GAAGGAGGGAGGGTGGGAGGCTGTTATCACACTACAGGATGGTAGGAGACAGGAGGGGAGGGGGAGGGAGGGAGGGAGGGAGGGAGGGAGGGAGGGAGGGAGGGAGGGAGGGAGGGAGGATGTTATCACACTACAGGATGGTAGGAGACAGGAAGGAGGGAGGGAGGCTGTTATCACACTACAGGATGGTAGGAGGGAGGGAGGGAGGGAGGGAGGGAGGGAGGGAGGGAGGGAGGGAGGGAGGCTGTTATCACACTACAGGATGGTAGGAGACAGGAAGGAGGGAGGGAGGCTGTTATCACACTACAGGATGGTAGGAGACAGGAAGGAAGGAGGGAGGGAGGCTGTTATCACACTACAGGAGGGAGGGAGGGAGGGAGGGAGGGAGGGAGGGAGGGAGGGAGGGGGAGACTGTTATCACACTACAGGAGGGAGGGAGGGAGGCTGGGAGGGAGGCTGTTATCACACTACAGGATGGTAGGAGACAGGAGGGAGGGGGGAGGCTGTTATCACACTACAGGATGGTAGGAGACAGGAGGGAGGGGGGAGGCTGTTATCACACTACAGGATGGTAGGAGACAGGGAGGGAGGGAGGGAGGGAGGGAGGCTGTTATCACACTACAGGATGGTAGGAGACAGGGAGGGAGGGAGGGAGGGAGGGAGGGAGGGAGGGAGGGAGGGAGGGAGGGAGGGAGGGAGGGAGGGAGACTGTTATCACACTACAGGATGGTAGGAGACAGGAGGGAGGGGGAGGCTGTTATCACACTACAGGATGGTAGGAGACAGGAGGGAGGGGGAGGCTGTTATCACACTACAGGATGGTAGGAGACAGGGAGGGAGGGAGGGAGGCTGTTATCACACTACAGGATGGTAGGAGACAGGAGGGAGGGAGGGAGGGAGGGAGGGAGGGAGGGAGGGAGGGAGGGAGGGAGGGAGGGAGGGAGGGAGGGAGGGAGGGAGGGAGGGAGGGAGGGAGGGAGAAAATTACCCTGTTTTATATCATCCAAATTAAGATTTTTCCATTTTCTTTCCATCTCTCCATCTCTCTCCATATCTCCATCTCTCCATCTCTCTCCATCTCTCCATCTTTCTCCATATCTCTCCATCTCTCTCCATATCTCCATCTCTCTCCATCTCTCCATATCTCTCCATCTTTCTCCATCTCTCTCTCTCCATCTTTCTCCATCTATCCATCTCTCTCCATCTCTCCATCTCTCTCCATCTCTCCATCTTTCTCCATCTCTCCATCTCCATCTCTCATTCTCTCCATCTCTCCATCTCCTTCTCTCCATTTATCCATATCTCCATCTCCATATCTCTCCATCTTTCTCCATATCTCTCCATCTTTCTCCATCTATCCATCTCTCTCCATCTCTCCATCTCTCTCCATCTCTCCATCTTTCTCCATCTCTCCATCTCCATCTCTCCTTCTCTCCATCTCTCCATCTCCTTCTCTCCATTTATCCATATCTCCATCTCCATTATCTCTCCATCTTTCTCCATCTCTCTCCATCTGTCCATCTCTCTAGTTCCTGAGGAGGCTCCAGTGATAGTATCAGTTAAACCCTCTACTACTACCTCTGTTCTGGTGCAGTGGCAGGTACACACACACCTCGCAACACACACACACACACACTAAACACATCCAGTTCGCTCAAGATTGACTTTGAAATTGGACATCTGTCGGGAAATGCATTCAAAACCGGCCACTAGGGGGAGTGAGCGTTTAATGTTTGGAGCAACTTGGAACTTTGACCTTTGGATTAAAGGGAGATATGAGTCTCCAGATTCAGTGATTTTTGCAATTCGTTCCAGTCATTGGCAGCAGAGAACTGGAAGGAAAGGCGGCCAAAGGGAGTGTTGGCTTTGAGGATGACCAGTGAAATATACCAGCTGGAGCGTGTGCTATGGGTGGGTGCTGCTATGGTGACCAGTGAGCTGAGATAAGGTGGGGCTTTACCTAGCATAGACTTGTAGATAATCTGTAGCCAGTGGGTTTGGCGACGAATATGTAGCGAGGGCCAGCCAACGAGAGCATACAGGTCACAGTGGTGGGTACTATATGGGGCTTTGGTGACAAAATGGATGGCACTGTGATAGACTACATCCAGTTTGCTGAGTAGAGTGTTGGAGGCTATTTTGTAAATATCTTTGTAAATCGCCAAAGTCTATTTTGTAAATGACATTGCCGAAGTCAGAGATCGGTAGGATAGTCATGAGTGAAGCATGAGTGAAGAAAGCTTTGTTGCGAACTAGGAAGCCGATTCTAGATTTAATTTTGGATTGGAGATGCTTAATGTGAGTCTGGAAGGACAGTTTACAGTCTAACCAAACACCTAGGTATTTGTAGTTGTCCACATATTCTAGGTCAGAACCGTCCAGAGTAGTGATGCTAGTCTGGCAGGCGGGTGCGGGCAGCAATCGGTTGAAGAGCATGCATTTAGTTTTACTAGCATTTAAAAGCAGTTGGAGGCCACGGAAGGAGTGTTGTATGGCATTGAAGCTCGTTTCGAGGTTTGTTAACACAGTGTCCAAAGAAGGGCCAGATGTATACAGAATGGTGTCGTCTGCATAGAGGTGGATCAGGGAATCGCCCGCAGCAAGAGCAACATCATTGATATATACAGAGAAAAGAGTTGGCCCGAGAATTGAACCCTGTGGCACCCCCATAGAGACTGCCAGAGGTCCGGACAACAGGCCCTCCGATTTGACACACTGAACTCTATCAGAGAAGTAGTTGGTGAACCAGGCGAGGAAATCATTTGAGAAACCAAGGCTGTTGTGTCTGCCAATAAGAATGCGGGGATTGACAGAGTCGAAAGCCTTGGGCAAGTCGATGAAGACGGCTGCACAGTAATGTCTCATCGATGGCGGTTATGATATCGTTTAGGACCTTGAGCATGGCTGAGGTGCACCCATGACCAGCTAGGAAACCAGATTGCATAGCGGAGAAGGTACGGTGGGATTCGAACTGGTCGGTGATCTGTTTGTTAACTTGGTTTTAGAAGATTTTAGAAAGGCAGGGCAGGATGGATATAGGTCTATAACAGTTTGGGTCTAGAGTGTCTCCCCCTTTGAAAAGGGGGATGACCGCGGCTTTCCAATCTTTGGAGATCTCAGACGATACAAAAGAGAGGGTGAACAGGCTAGTAATAGGGGTTGCAACAATTTCAGCGGATAATTTTAGAAAGAGAGGGTCCAGATTGTCTGGTCCTGCTGATTTGTAGGGATCCAGTTTTGGGACTTTACAGAGTCCCTAAACATTTTCTAATTAGTGCTACAGGAAGCAAATTTCTGTTTGAAAAAGCTAGCTTTAGCTTTCCTAACTGACTGTGTATATTGGTTCCTGACTTCCCTGAAAAGTTGCATATCGCAGTGGCTGTTTGATGCTAATGCAAAACGCCACAGGATGTTTTTTGCTGGCCAAGTCTGAAGAGAACCAAGGGCTATATCTGTTCCTGATTCTACATTTTTTGAAAGGGGCTTATTTAAGATGGTGAGGAAGGCACTTCTAAAGAATGACCAGGCATTCTCTACTGACGGGATGAGGTCAATCTGTTTCATACTCTCTCAGGTGAGAAGACGAGTGCAGAGGGCAGTCAAGTGAACCAAGGGCTATATCTGTTGGGGGGCATGCTTATTTAAGATGGTGAGGAAAGCACTTTTAAAGAGCAGGCATCCTCTACTGATGGAATGAGGTCATTATCCTTCCAGGATACCTGGGCCAGGTCGATTAGAAAGGCCTGCTTGCTGAAGTGTTTTAGGGAGCTCTTGACAGTGATGAGGGGTGGTCGTTTGACCACGGACGCAGGCAATGAGGCAGTGATCACTGAGATCCTGGTTGAAGACAGCAGAGGTGTATTTAGAGGGCAAGTTGGTCTGGATGATATCTATGAGGCCCATGGTTATGGATTTAGGGTTTTATCTGGTAAATTCCTTGATAATTTGTGTGAGATTGAGGGCATCTAGCTTAGATTGTAGGATGGCTGGGGTGCTACGCTGGTCCCAGTTTAGGTCACCTAACAGTACGAACTCTGAAGATAGATGGGGGGAAATCAATTCACGTATGGTGTCCAGGGCACATCTGGGGGCTGAGAGGGATCTATAACAAGTGGCAACGGTGAGAGACTTGTTTCTGGAAAGGTGGATTTTAAAAGTAGAAGCTCAAATTGTTTGGGCGCAGACCTGGATAGTGTGACAGAACTCTGCAGGCTATCTCTGCAGTAGATTGCAACTTCACCCCCTTTGGCAGTTCTATCTTGTCAGAAAATGTTGGGCATTCCTAATTCCTAAACCAGGATTCAGACACGTCTAGGACTTCAGGCTTGGCGGAGTGTGATAAAGCAGTGAATAAAACAAAGTTAGGGAGGAGGCTTCTGATGTTAACATGCAAGAAACCAAGGCTTTTAAAGTTACAGAAGTCAACAAATGAGAGCGCCTGGGGAATAGGTGTGGTGCTGGGGGCTACAGGGCCTGGATTCACCTCTACATCACCAGAGGAACAGAGGAGGAGTAGAATAAGGGTACGGCTAAAGGCTATAAGAACTGGTCGTCTAGAACGTTGGGGACAGAGAATAAAAGGAGCAGATTTCTGGGTGTGGAAAAATAGATTCAAGGCATAATGTACAAACAAGGGTATGGTAGGATGTGAGTACAGTGGAGGTAAACCTAGGCATTGAGTGACGATGAGAGCGGTTGTGTCTCTGGAGGCACCAGTTAACCCAGGTGAGGTCTCCCCATGTGTGAGCTGGGACAAAAGAGCTATCTAAGGCATGTTGAGCGGGGCTGGGGGCTCTACAGTGAAATAAGACAATAGTAACCAACCTGAACAGCAGTAGACAAGGCATATTGACATTAGGGAGAGGCATGTAGGGCAGGGCTGGGGGCTCTACAGTGAAATAAGACAATAGTAACCAACCTGAACAGCAGTAGACAAGGCATATTGACATTAGGGAGAGGCATGTAGGGCAGGGCTGGGGGCTCTACAGTGAAATAAGACA
>NC_088216.1:8771907-8796907 GCF_036934945.1 Oncorhynchus masou masou | reverse complement strand
ATACATACACACACACCAACATCATACACACACACACACCGACATCCTACACACACACACACACACACACACACCGACATCATACACACACACACACACCGACATCATACACACACACACACACCAACATCATACACACACACACACACACTGACATCCTACACACACACACCGACATTATACACACACACACACACCGACATCCTACACACACACACACCGACATCATACACACACACACACACTCCGACATCCTACACACACACACCGACATCATACACACACACACACACACACCGACATCACACACACACACACACCGACATCACACACACACACTCCGACATCCTACACACACACACCGACATCATACACACACACACACACACACCGACATCCTACACACACACACTGACATCATACACACACACACACACCGACATCACACACACACACACCGACATCACACACACACACACCGACATCCTACACACACACACCGACATCATACACACACACACCGACATCCTACACACACACACCGACATCATACACACACACACACACACACACCGACATCCTACATACACACACTGACATCATACACACACACACACCGACATCACACACACACACCGACATCATACACACACACACACACACACCGACATCACACACACACCGACATCACACACACACACCGACATCACACACACACACACCGACATCCTACACACATTTAGAATAAAAAGGAGTTAAAGTAGTATTTCCCGAGCGGAGGAGGAAGACGGTGGATTCAGATCCCTGCAGAATCCTGATTAGAGGAAACGAGGGAATAACTAATGCTCCTTGTTTGAAGAAGAGAGAAAGGATGAGAAGAGAGGGAAGAAGTGGGTGAAAGTAAGAGAAGGGGAGATATGGGGCAAGGGGAGGAGAGGGAGAAGGGGAGGAGAGGGAGAGGGAGAAGGGGAAAGATGGAGAGGAGAGGGAGAAGGAGAGGAGAGGGAGAAGGAGAGGGAGAAGGGGAGAGATGGAGAGGAGAGAGAGAAGGAGAGGAGAGGGAGAAGGAGAGGGAGAAGGGGAGAGATGGAGAGGAGAAGGGGAGAGATGGAGAGGAGAGGTAGAAGGGGAGAGATGGAGAAGGGAGGGAGAAGGGGAGAGATGGAGAAGGGGAGAGATGGAGAGGAGAAGGGGAGAGATGGAGAGGAGAAGGGGAGAGATGGAGAGGGGAGGACACATCAGGTCATGTTGTTATAGAGAATACATCACTACATCATTCTGCTGGACACATCAGGTCATGTTGTTATAGAGAATACATCACTACATCATTCTGCTGGATACATCAGGTCATGTTGTTATAGAGAATACATCACTACATCATTCTGCTGGACACATCAGGTCATGTTGTTATAGAGAATACATCACTACATCATTCTGCTGGACACATCAGGTCATGTTGTTATAGAGAATACATCACTACATCATTCTGCTGGACACATCAGGTCATGTTGTTATAGAGAATACATCACTACATCATTCTGCTGGATACATCAGGTCATGTTGTTATAGAGAATACATCACTACATCATTCTGCTGGACACATCAGGTCATGTTGTTATAGAGAATACATCACTACATCATTCTGCTGGACACATCAGGTCATGTTGTTATAGAGAATACATCACTACATCATTCTGCTGGACACATCAGGTCATGTTGTTATAGAGAATACATCACTACATCATTCTGCTGGACACATCAGGTCATGTTGTTATAGAGAATACATCACTACATCATTCTGCTGGACACATCAGGTCATGTTGTTATAGAGAATACATCACTACATCATTCTGCTGGACACATCAGGTCATGTTGTTATATAGAATACATCACTACATCACTCTGCTGGACACATCAGGTCATGTTGTTATAGAGAATACATCACTACATCATTCTGCTGGACACATCAGGTCATGTTGTTATAGAATACATCACTACATCATTCTGCTGGACACATCAGGTCATGTTGTTATAGAATACATCACTACATCATTCTGCTGGACACATCAGGTCATGTTGTTATAGAGAATACATCACTACATCATTCTGCTGGACACATCAGGTCATGTTGTTATAGAGAATACATCACTACATCATTCTGCTGGACACATCAGGTCATGTTGTTATAGAATACATCACTACATCATTCTGCTGGACACATCAGGTCATGTTGTTATAGAGAATACATCACTACATCATTCTGCTGGACACATCAGGTCATGTTGTTATAGAGAATACATCACTACATCATTCTGCTGGACACATCAGGTCATGTTGTTATAGAATACATCACTACATCATTCTGCTGGACACATCAGGTCATGTTGTTATAGAGAATACATCACTACATCATTCTGCTGGACACATCAGGTCATGTTGTTAGAGAGAATACATCACTACATCATTCTGCTGGACACATCAGGTCATGTTGTTATAGAGAATACATCACTACATCATTCTGCTGGACACATCAGGTCATGTTGTTATAGAGAATATCACACATCAGGTCATGTTGTTATAGAGAATACATCACTACATCATTCTGCTGGACACATCAGGTCATGTTGTTAGAGAATACATCACTACATCATTCTGCTGGACACATCAGGTCATGTTGTTATAGAGAATACATCACTACATCATTCTGCTGGACACATCAGGTCATGTTGTTATAGAGAATACATCACTACATCATTCTGCTGGACACATCAGGTCATGTTGTTATAGAGAATACATCACTACATCATTCTGCTGGACACATCAGGTCATGTTGTTATAGAGAATACATCACTACATCATTCTGCTGGACACATCAGGTCATGTTGTTATAGAGAATACATCACTACATCATTCTGCTGGACACATCAGGTCATGTTGTTATAGAGAATACATCACTGCATCATTCTGCTGGACACATCAGGTCATGTTGTTATAGAGAATACATCACTACATCATTCTGCTGGACACATCAGGTCATGTTGTTATAGAGAATACATCACTACATCATTCTGCTGGACACATCAGGTCATGTTGTTATAGAGAATACATCACTACATCATTCTGCTGGACACATCAGGTCATGTTGTTATAGAGAATACATCACTACATCATTCTGCTGGACACATCAGGTCATGTTGTTATAGAGAATACATCACTACATCATTCTGCTGGACACATCAGGTCATGTTGTTATAGAGAATACATCACTACATCATTCTGCTGGACACATCAGGTCATGTTGTTATAGAGAATACATCACTACATCATTCTGCTGGACACATCAGGTCATGTTGTTATAGAGAATACATCACTACATCATTCTGCTGGACACATCAGGTCATGTTGTTATAGAGAATACATCACTACATCATTCTGCTGGACACATCAGGTCATGTTGTAATAGAGAATACATCACTACATCATTCTGCTGGACACATCAGGTCATGTTGTTATAGAGAATACATCACTACATCATTCTGCTGGACACATCAGGTCATGTTGTTATAGAGAATACATCACTGTTGAGAATACATCACTACATCATTCTGCTGGACACATCAGGTCATGTTGTTATAGAGAATACATCACTACATCATTCTGCTGGACACATCAGGTCATGTTGTTATAGAGAATACATCACTACATCATTCTGCTGGACACATCAGGTCATGTTGTTATAGAGAATACATCACTACATCATTCTGCTGGACACATCAGGTCATGTTGTTATAGAATACATCACTACATCATTCTGCTGGATACATCAGGTCATGTTGTTATAGAATACATCACTACCTCATTCTGCTGGACACATCAGGTCATGTTGTTATAGAGAATACATCACTACATCATTCTGCTGGACACATCAGGTCATGTTGTTGTTAGAGAATACATCACTACATCATTCTGCTGGACACATCAGGTCATGTTGTTGTTAGAGAATACATCACTACATCATTCAGCTGGACACATCAGGTCATGTTGTTATAGAATACATCACTACATCATTCTGCTGGACACATCAGGTCATGTTGTTATAGAGAATACATCACTACATCATTCTGCTGGACACATCAGGTCATGTTGTTATAGAGAATACATCACTACATCATTCTGCTGGACACATCAGGTCATGTTGTTATAGAGAATACATCACTACATCATTCTGCTGGACACATCAGGTCATGTTGTTATAGAGAATACATCACTACATCATTCTGCTGGACACATCAGGTCATGTTGTTATAGAGAATACATCACTACATCATTCTGCTGGACACATCAGGTCATGTTGTTATAGAGAATACATCACTACATCATTCTGCTGGACACATCAGGTCATGTTGTTATAGAGAATACATCACTACATCATTCTGCTGGACACATCAGGTCATGTTGTTATAGAGAATACATCACTACATCATTCTGCTGGACACATCAGGTCATGTTGTTATAGAGAATACATCACTACATCATTCTGCTGGACACATCAGGTCATGTTGTTATAGAGAATACATCACTACATCATTCTGCTGGACACATCAGGTCATGTTGTTATAGAGAATACATCACTACATCATTCTGCTGGACACATCAGGTCATGTTGTTATAGAGAATACATCACTACATCATTCTGCTGGACACATCAGGTCATGTTGTTATAGAGAATACATCACTACATCATTCTGCTGGACACATCAGGTCATGTTGTTATAGAGAATACATCACTACATCATTCTGCTGGACACATCAGGTCATGTTGTTATAGAGAATACATCACTACATCATTCTGCTGGACACATCAGGTCATGTTGTTAGAGAGAATACATCACTACATCATTCTGCTGGACACATCAGGTCATGTTGTTATAGAGAATACATCACTACATCATTCTGCTGGACACATCAGGTCATGTTGTTATAGAGAATACATCACTACATCATTCTGCTGGACACATCAGGTCATGTTGTTATAGAGAATACATCACTACATCATTCTGCTGGACACTGCTGGACACATCAGGTCATGTTGTTATAGAGAATACATCACTACATCATTCTGCTGGACACATCAGGTCATGTTGTTATAGAGAATACATCACTACATCATTCTGCTGGACACATCAGGTCATGTTGTTATAGAGAATACATCACTACATCATTCTGCTGGACACATCAGGTCATGTTGTTATAGAGAATACATCACTACATCATTCTGCTGGACACATCAGGTCATGTTGTTATAGAGAATACATCACTACATCATTCTGCTGGACACATCAGGTCATGTTGTTATAGAGAATACATCACTACATCATTCTGCTGGACACATCAGGTCATGTTGTTATAGAGAATACATCACTACATCATTCTGCTGGACACATCAGGTCATGTTGTTATAGAGAATACATCACTACATCATTCTGCTGGACACATCAGGTCATGTTGTTATAGAGAATACATCACTACATCATTCTGCTGGACACATCAGGTCATGTTGTTATAGAGAATACATCACTACATCATTCTGCTGGACACATCAGGTCATGTTGTTATAGAGAATACATCACTACATCATTCTGCTGGACACATCAGGTCATGTTGTTATAGAGAATACATCACTACATCATTCTGCTGGACACATCAGGTCATGTTGTTATAGAATACATCACTACATCATTCTGCTGGACACATCAGGTCATGTTGTTATAGAGAATACATCACTACCTCATTCTGCTGGACACATCAGGTCATGTTGTTATAGAGAATACATCACTACATCATTCTGCTGGACACATCAGGTCATGTTGTTGTTAGAGAATACATCACTACATCATTCTGCTGGACACATCAGGTCATGTTGTTATAGAATACATCACTACATCATTCTGCTGGACACATCAGGTCATGTTGTTATAGAGAATACATCACTACATCATTCAGCTGGACACATCAGGTCATGTTGTTATAGAATACATCACTACATCATTCTGCTGGACACATCAGGTCATGTTGTTATAGAGAATACATCACTACATCATTCTGCTGGACACATCAGGTCATGTTGTTATAGAGAATACATCACTACATCATTCTGCTGGACACATCAGGTCATGTTGTTATAGAGAATACATCACTACATCATTCTGCTGGACACATCAGGTCATGTTGTTATAGAGAATACATCACTACATCATTCTGCTGGACACATCAGGTCATGTTGTTATAGAGAATACATCACTACATCATTCTGCTGGACACATCAGGTCATGTTGTTATAGAGAATACATCACTACATCATTCTGCTGGACACATCAGGTCATGTTGTTATAGAGAATACATCACTACATCACTCTGCTGGACACATCAGGTCATGTTGTTATAGAGAATACATCACTACATCATTCTGCTGGACACATCAGGTCATGTTGTTATAGAATACATCACTACATCATTCTGCTGGACACATCAGGTCATGTTGTTATAGAGAATACATCACTACATCATTCTGCTGGACACATCAGGTCATGTTGTTATAGAATACATCACTACATCATTCTGCTGGACACATCAGGTCATGTTGTTATAGAATACATCACTACATCATTCTGCTGGACACATCAGGTCATGTTGTTATAGAATACATCACTACATCATTCTGCTGGACACATCAGGTCATGTTGTTATAGAGAATACATCACTACATCATTCTGCTGGACACATCAGGTCATGTTGTTATAGAGAATACATCACTACATCATTCTGCTGGACACATCAGGTCATGTTGTTATAGAGAATACATCACTACATCATTCTGCTGGACACATCAGGTCATGTTGTTATAGAGAATACATCACTACATCATTCTGCTGGACACATCAGGTCATGTTGTTATAGAGAATACATCACTACATCATTCTGCTGGACACATCAGGTCATGTTGTTATAGAGAATACATCACTACATCATTCTGCTGGACACATCAGGTCATGTTGTTATAGAGAATACATCACTACATCATTCTGCTGGACACATCAGGTCATGTTGTTATAGAGAATACATCACTACATCATTCTGCTGGACACATCAGGTCATGTTGTTATAGAGAATACATCACTACATCATTCTGCTGGACACATCAGGTCATGTTGCTATAGAGAATACATCACTACATCATTCTGCTGGACACATCAGGTCATGTTGCTATAGAGAATACATCACTACATCATTCTGCTGGACACATCAGGTCATGTTGTTATAGAGAATACATCACTACATCATTCTGCTGGACACATCAGGTCATGTTGTTATAGAGAATACATCACTACATCATTCTGCTGGACACATCAGGTCATGTTGTTATAGAATACATCACTACATCATTCTGCTGGACACATCAGGTCATGTTGTTATAGAGAATACATCACTACATCATTCAGCTGGACACATCAGGTCATGTTGTTATAGAGAATACATCACTACATCATTCTGCTGGACACATCAGGTCATGTTGTTATAGAGAATACATCACTCCATCATTCTGCTGGACACATCAGGTCATGTTGTTATAGAATACATCACTACATCATTCTGCTGGACACATCAGGTCATGTTGTTATAGAGAATACATCACTACATCATTCTGCTGGACACATCAGGTCATGTTGTTATAGAGAATACATCACTACATCATTCTGCTGGACACATCAGGTCATGTTGTTATAGAGAATACATCACTACATCATTCTGCTGGACACATCAGGTCATGTTGTTAGAGAGAATACATCACTACATCATTCTGCTGGACACATCAGGTCATGTTGTTATAGAGAATACATCACTACATCATTCTGCTGGACACATCAGGTCATGTTGTTATAGAGAATACATCACTACATCATTCTGCTGGACACATCAGGTCATGTTGTTATATAGAATACATCACTACATCATTCTGCTGGACACATCAGGTCATGTTGTTATAGAATACATCACTACATCATCATGTTGTTATAGAGAATACATCACTACATCATCTCTGCTGGACACATCAGGTCATGTTGTTATAGAATACA
Organism: Oncorhynchus masou masou; assembly: GCF_036934945.1. NCBI lineage: Eukaryota > Metazoa > Chordata > Actinopteri > Salmoniformes > Salmonidae > Oncorhynchus > Oncorhynchus masou. Next base: position 8,788,772 of record NC_088216.1, on the reverse strand, counting down.
TCACTACATCATTCTGCTGGACACATCAGGTCATGTTGTTATAGAGAATACATCACTACATCATTCTGCTGGACACATCAGGTCATGTTGTTATAGAGAATACATCACTACATCATTCTGCTGGACACATCAGGTCATGTTGTTATAGAGAATACATCACTACATCATTCTGCTGGACACATCAGGTCATGTTGTTATAGAGAATACATCACTACATCATTCTGCTGGACACATCAGGTCATGTTGTTATAGAGAATACATCACTACATCATTCTGCTGGACACATCAGGTCATGTTGTTATAGAGAATACATCACTACATCATTCTGCTGGACACATCAGGTCATGTTGTTATAGAGAATACATCACTACATCACTCTGCTGGACACATCAGGTCATGTTGTTATAGAATACATCACTACATCATTCTGCTGGATACATCAGGTCATGTTGTTATAGAATACATCACTACATCATTCTGCTGGACACATCAGGTCATGTTGTTATAGAGAATACATCACTACATCATTCTGCTGGACACATCAGGTCATGTTGTTATAGAGAATACATCACTACATCATTCTGCTGGACACATCAGGTCATGTTGTTATAGAATACATCACTCCATCATTCTGCTGGACACATCAGGTCATGTTGTTATAGAGAATACATCACTACATCATTCTGCTGGACACATCAGGTCATGTTGTTATAGAGAATACATCACTACATCATTCTGCTGGATACATCAGGTCATGTTGTTATAGAATACATCACTCCATCATTCTGCTGGACACATCAGGTCATGTTGTTATAGAATACATCACTACATCATTCTGCTGGATACATCAGGTCATGTTGTTATTATAGAATACATCACTACATCATTCTGCTGGACACATCAGGTCATGTTGTTATAGAGAATACATCACTACATCATTCTGCTGGACACATCAGGTCATGTTGTTATAGAGAATACATCACTACATCATTCTGCTGGACACATCAGGTCATGTTGTTATAGAGAATACATCACTACATCATTCTGCTGGACACATCAGGTCATGTTGTTATAGAGAATACATCACTACATCATTCTGCTGGACACATCAGGTCATGTTGTTATAGAGAATACATCACTACATCATTCTGCTGGATACATCAGGTCATGTTGTTATAGAATACATCACTCCATCATTCTGCTGGACACATCAGGTCATGTTGTTATAGAATACATCACTACATCATTCTGCTGGATACATCAGGTCATGTTGTTAGAGAGAATACATCACTACATCATTCTGCTGGACACATCAGGTCATGTTGTTATAGAGAATACATCACTACATCATTCTGCTGGACACATCAGGTCATGTTGTTATAGAGAATACATCACTACATCATTCTGCTGGACACATCAGGTCATGTTGTTATAGAGAATACATCACTACATCATTCTGCTGGATACATCAGGTCATGTTGTTATAGAGAATACATCACTACATCATTCTGCTGGACACATCAGGTCATGTTGTTATAGAGAATACATCACTACATCATTCTGCTGGACACATCAGGTCATGTTGTTATAGAGAATACATCACTACATCATTCTGCTGGACACATCAGGTCATGTTGTTATAGAGAATACATCACTACATCATTCTGCTGGACACATCAGGTCTGTTATGAACTTGAGTGAAGACCCAAAAGCGGTTTTAACAGAAAACAGAGTTCTTTAATGAAAAAACAGGAATGGCATAAATCCTCTTCCAACGTTGTCAGCGGAACAAAAAGAACGTTAGTATAGTGCAGGTGGCACCTGCCAGGCAGACTCCGACAGGACAGGACAAGGTGGAAGCAAACGAGACGACAGCTTGCTTCTGGCATCAAAAAACACAAACAAGAATCAGACCCTGAAAGTAGCAGGAACAGAGAAAGAAATAGAGACCTAATCAGAGGGGGAAGAGAGAACAGGTGTGAAAGAGTGAATGAGCTAGTTAGAGGAGATGTAGAACAGCTGAAGAATGAGAGACAGAGAAGGTAACCTAAAAAGACCAGCAGAGAGAGAGAGTGAAGAGAAAGGACAGGAACAGACATAACAAGACATGACAGTACCCCCCCCCCACTCACCGAGCGCCTCCTGGCGCACTCGAGGAGGAAACCTGGCGGCAACGGAGGAAATCATCGATCAGCGAACGGTCCAGCACGTCCCGAGAGGGAACCCAACTCCTCTCCTCAGGACCGTACCCCTCCCAATCCACTAGGTACTGATGACCACGGCCCCGAGGGCGCATGTCCAAAATCTTACGAACCCTGTAGATGGGTGCGCCCTCGACAAGGATGGGGGGGGGGAGGGACGAGCGGGGGCGCGAAGAACGGGCTTAACACAGGAGACATGGAAGACCGGGTGAACGCGACGAAGATAGCGGGAGAAGAAGTCGCACTGCGACAGGATTAATGACCTAGGAAATACGGAACGGACCAATGAACCGCGGGGCCAACTTGCGAGAAGCTGTCTTAAGGGGAAGGTTCTGAGTGGAGAGCCATACTCTCTGACCGCAACAATATCTAGGACTCTTGGTCCTACGCTTATTAGCGGCCCTCACAGTCTGCGCCCTATTACGGCAAAGTGCCGACCTGACCCCCTTCCAGGTGCGCTCGCAACGCTGGACAAAAGCCTGAGCGGAGGGGACGCAGGACTCGGCGAGCTGAGATGAGAACAGCGGAGGCTGGTACCCGAGGCTACACTGAAAAGGGGATAGACCGGTAGCAGACGAGGGAAGCGAGTTGTGGGCGTACTCTGCCCAGGGGAGCTGTTCTGACCAAGACGCAGGGTTACGAAAAGAAAGACTGCGTAAAATGCGACCAACAGTCTGATTGGCCCGTTCGGCTTGACCGTTAGACTGGGGATGAAAGCCGGACGAGAGACTGACGGAAGCCCCAATCAAACGGCAAAACTCCCTCCAAAATTGAGACGTGAACTGCGGGCCTCTGTCGGAAACGACGTCAGACGGAAGGCCATGAATTCGGAAAACATTCTCGATAATGATCTGAGCCGTCTCCTTAGCAGAAGGGAGCTTATCGAGAGGAATGAAATGAGCCGCCTTAGAGAATCTATCGACAACCGTAAGAATAACTGTCTTCCCCGCTGATGAAGGCAGTCCGGTGATAAAATCTAAAGCGATGTGAGACCACGGTCGAGAGGGAATGGGAAGCGGTCTGAGACGGCCGGCAGGAGGAGAGTTCCCAGATTTAGTCTGCGCGCAGACCGAACAAGCGGCGACAAATCGACGCGCGTCACGTTCCCGAGTGGGCCACCAGAAACGCTGGCGAATGGAAGCGAGCGTACCCGAACGCCGGGGTGGCCGGCTAACTTGGCAGAGTGGGCCCACTGAAGAACGGCCGGACGAGTAGGAACGGGAACGAACAGAAGGTTCCTAGGACAAGCTCGCGGCGACGGAGTGTGAGCGAGTGCTTGCTTTACCTGCCTCTCAATTCCCCAGACAGTCAACCCGACAACACGCCCGTCAGGGAGAATCCCCTCGGGGTCGGTGGAGACCTCAGAAGAACTGAAGAGACGAGATAAAGCATCAGGCTTGGTGTTTTTTGAGCCCGGACGATAAGAAATAACAAACTCGAAACGAGCGAAAAACAGAGCCCAACGAGCCTGACGCGCATTAAGTCGTTTGGCTGAACGGATGTACTCAAGGTTCCTATGGTCAGTCCAAACGACAAAAGGAACGGTCGCCCCCTCCAACCACTGTCGCCATTCGCCTAGGGCTAAGCGGATGGCGAGCAGTTCGCGATTACCAACATCATAGTTACGTTCTGACGGCGATAAGCGATGAGAGAAAACGCGCAAGGATGGACCTTGCCGTCAGAGAGAGAGCGCTGAGAAAGAATGGCTCCCACGCCCACCTCTGACGCGTCAACCTCAACAACAAACTGGCTAGAGATGTCAGGTGTAACAAGAATAGGAGCGGATGTAAAACGATTCTTAAGAAGATCAAAAGCTCCCTGGGCGGAAACGGACCACTTAAAGCACGTCTTAACAGAAGTAAGGGCTGTGAGGGGAGCTGCCACCTGACCGAAATTACGGATGAAACGACGATAGAAATTAGCGAAGCCCAGAAAGCGCTGCAGCTCGACGCGTGACTTAGGAACGGGCCAATCAATGACAGCCTGGACCTTAGCGGGATCCATCTTAATGCCCTCAGCGGAAATAACGGAACCGAGAAAAGGGACAGAGGCGGCATGAAAAATGCACTTCTCAGCCTTCACATAAAGACAGTTCTCCAAAAGGCGCTGGAGGACGCGTCGCACGTGCTGAACATGAATCGAGAGAGACGGAGAAAAAATCAGGATATCATCCATGTAAACGAAAACAAAAATGTTCAGCATGTCTCTCAGGACGTCGTTAACTAGTGCCTGAAAGACAGCTGGAGCGTTAACGAGGCCGAAAGGAAGAACCCGGTATTCAAAGTGCCCTAACGGAGTGTTAAACGCCGTCTTCCACTCGTCCCCCTCCCTGATGCGCACGAGATGGTAGGCGTTACGAAGGTCCAATTTGGTGAAAAACCTGGCTCCCTGCAGGATCTCGAAGGCTGAAGACATAAGAGGAAGCGGATAACGATTCTTAACTGTTATGTCATTCAGCCCTCGATAATCCACGCATGGGCGCAGGGACCCGTCCTTCTTCTGAACAAAAAAAAACCCCGCTCCGGCGGGAGAGGAGGAGGAGACAATGGTACCGGCGTTGAGCGAAACCGACAAATAATCCTCGAGAGCCTTACGTTCGGGAGCCGACAGAGAGTATAATCTACCCCGGGGGGAGTAGTTCCCGGAAGGAGATCAATACTACAGTCATACGACCGGTGTGGAGGGAGAGAAGTGGCCTTGGAACGACTGAACACCGTGCGCAGATCGTGATACTCCTCCGGCACCCCTGTCAAATCGCCAGGCTCCTCCTGTGAAGTAGAGACAGAGGAAACAGGAGGGATAGCAGACATTAAACAGGTTACATGACAAGAAACATTCCAGGATAGGATAGTATTACTAGACCAATTAATAGAAGGGTTATGGCGCACTAGCCAGGGATGACCCAAAACAACAGGTGTAAAAGGTGAACGAAAAATTAAAAAAGAAATGGTTTCGCTATGATTACCAGAGACAGTGAGGGTTAAAGGCAGCGTCTCACGCTGAATCTTGGGGAGAGAACTACCATCTAAAGCGAACAAGGCCGTGGGCTCCCTAACTGTCTGAGAGGAATGTCATGTTCCCGAGCCCAGGTCTCGTCCATAAAACAGCCCTCCGCCCCAGAGTCTATCAAGGCACTGCAGGAAGCAGATGAACCGGGCCAGCGGAGATGGACCGGAAAAGTAGTGCGTGATCCAGAAGGAGAGGCCTGAGTAGTTGCGCTCACCAGTAGCCCTCCTCTTACTGATGAGCTCTGGCTTTTACTGGACATGAGGTGACAAAATGACCAGCGGAGCCGCAGTAGAGACAGAGGCGATTGGTGATTCTCCGTTCCTTCTCCTTGGCCGAGATGCGGATACCCCCAGCTGCATAGGCTCAGCATCCGAGCCGGCGGAGGAGGGTGGCAGTGATGCGGCAGGTGGCAGTGATGTGGAGAGGGGAGCAGCGGAGAACGCGAGCTCCTTTCCTCGAGCTCGGCGACGAAGATCAAACCGTCGCTCTATGCGAATAGCGAGAGCTATTAAGGAGTCCAGACTGGAAGGAACCTCCCGGGAGAGGATCTCGTCCTTAACCTCGACGAGGAGACCCTCCAGAAAACGAGCGAGCAAAGCCGGCTCGTTCCAGTCACTTGAGGCAGCGAGAGTGCGAAACTCAATAGAATAATCCGTTATGGATCGATTCCCCTGACATAGGGAAGACAGGGCCCTGGAAGCCTCCTCCCCAAAAACAGAACGGTCAAAAACCCGTATCATCTCCTCCTTAAAGTCTTGATACTGGTTAATACACTCAGCCCTCGCCTCCCAGACTGCCGTGCCCCACTCACGCGCCCGTCCGGTAAGGAGAGAAATGACGTAGGCGATGCGGGCTGCGCTCCTGGAGTAAGTGTTGGGCTGGAGAGAGAACACCACATCACACTGAGTGAGGAATGAGCGGCACTCAGTGGGCTCCCCAGAGTAACACGGCGGGTTGTTGATCCTGGGCTCCGGAGACTCGGAAACCCTGGAAGTGGGCGGTGGATCGAGGTGGAGTTGGTGAACCTGTCTTGTGAGGTCGGAGACTTGGACGGCCAGGGTCTCAACGGCATGTCGAGCAGCAGACAATTCCTCCTCGTGTCTGCCTAGCATCGCTCCCTGGATCTCGACGGCGGAGTGAAAAGGGTCCGGAGCCGCTGGGTCCATTCTTGGTCTGATTCTTCTGTTATGAATTTGAGTGAAGACCCAAAAGCGGTTTTAACAGAAAACAGAGTTCTTTAATGAAAAAACAGGAATGGCATAAATCCTCTTCCAACGTTGTCAGCGGAACAAAAAGAACGTTAGTATAGTGCAGGTGGCACCTGCCAGGCAGACTCCGACAGGACAGGACAAGGTGGAAGCAAACGAGACGACAGCTTGCTTCTGGCATCAAAAAACACAAACAAGAATCAGACCCTGAAAGTAGCAGGAACAGAGAAAGAAATAGAGACCTAATCAGAGGGGGAAGAGAGAACAGGTGTGAAAGAGTGAATGAGCTAGTTAGAGGAGATGTAGAACAGCTGAAGAATGAGAGACAGAGAAGGTAACCTAAAAAGACCAGCAGAGAGAGACAGAGTGAAGAGAAAGGACAGGAACAGACATAACAAGACATGACAAGGTCATATTGTTATAGAGAATACATCACTACATCATTCTGCTGGACACATCAGGTCATGTTGTTATAGAGAATACATCACTACATCATTCTGCTGGACACATCAGGTCATGTTGTTATAGAGAATACATCACTACATCATTCTGCTGGACACATCAGTTCATGTTGTTATAGAGAATACATCACTACATCATTCTGCTGGACACATCAGGTCATGTTGTTATATAGAATACATCACTACATCATTCTGCTGGACACATCAGGTCATGTTGTTATAGAGAATACATCACTACATCATTCTGCTGGACACATCAGGTCATGTTGTTATAGAGAATACATCACTACATCATTCTGCTGGACACATCAGGTCATGTTGTTATAGAATACATCACTACATCATTCTGCTGGACACATCAGGTCATGTTGTTATAGAGAATACATCACTACATCATTCTGCTGGACACATCAGGTCATGTTGTTATAGAGAATACATCACTACATCATTCTGCTGGACACATCAGGTCATGTTGTTATAGAGAATACATCACTACATCATTCTGCTGGACACATCAGGTCATGTTGTTATAGAGAATACATCACTACATCATTCTGCTGGACACATCAGGTCATGTTGTTAGAGAGAATACATCACTACATCATTCTGCTGGACACATCAGGTCATGTTGTTATAGAATACATCACTACATCATTCTGCTGGACACATCAGGTCATGTTGTTATAGAATACATCACTACATCATTCTGCTGGACACATCAGGTCAACACATCAGAATTCAAGCCAACGGCAGAATATTGAGCATTCTGGGTACAACCCGAAAGGAAGCATTGTCTCAGTAGAAAATGGGTCTCACTTCACGTCCTGTGTGACTTCCTGTTTCCTGTGATCAGATCCACTGCTGGCAGGGTGACAGACAGAACGAGACGGAGAAGGTGGTGTTTGTTCCTGACAGGCGTGTTCGTCTGGTCAACCTCACGTGTTACACGTCCTACCTCGTCACGCTGTCTGCCTTCAACGTGGCTGGAGACGGTCCGCCCAGCGAACCCCGGGGCGCCAGGACCCTACAGGCCGGTAGGTTCCCTTACCTCTAACCCCTAACCCCGGGGCGCCAGGACCCTACAGGCTGGTAGGTTCCCTAACCTCTAACCCCTAACCCCGGGGCGCCAGGACCCTACAGGCTGGTAGGTTCCCTTACCTCTAACCCCTAACCTCTAACCCCTAACCTCTAACCCCTAACCTCTAACCCCTTACCTCTAACCCCTAACCCCGGGGCGCCAAGACCCTACAGGCCGGTAGGTTCCCTAACCACTAACCCCGGGGCGCCAGGACCCTACAGGCCGGTAGGTTCCCTAACCTCTAACCCCTAACCCCGGGCCGCCATGACCCCTAACCTCTAACCCCGGGTCGCCAAGACCCTACAGGCCGGTAGGTTGCCTTACCTCTAACCCCTAACCCCGGGGCGCCAGGACCCTACAGGCCGGTAGGTTCCCTAACCCCTAACCCCGGGGCGCCAGGACCCTACAGACTGGTAGGTTCCCTAACCTCTAACCCCTAACCCCGGGCCGCCATGACCCTACAGGCCGGTAGGTTCCCTTACCTCTAACCCCTAACCTCTAACCCCGGGAGGCCAAGACCCTACAGGCCGATAGGTTCCCTAACCTCTAACCCCTAACCTCTAACCCCAGGAGGCCAAGACCCTACAGGCTGGTAGGCTCCCTAACCTCTAACCCTTAACCCCGTGGCGCCAGGCCCCTACAGGCCGGTAGGTTCCCTAACCTCTAACCTCTAACCCCGTGGCGCCAGGCCCCTACAGGCTGGTAGGTTCCCTAACCTCTAACCCCGGGGCGCCAGGACCCTACAGGCTGGTAGGTTCCCTAACCTCTAACCCTTAACCCCGGGGCGCCAGGACCCTACAGGCTGGTAGGTTCCCAAACCCCTAACCCCTAACCTCTAACCCTGTGGCGCCACTACCCTACAGGCCGGTAGGTTCCCTAACCTCTAACCCCTAACTTCTAACCCCGGGAGGCCAAGACCCTACAGGCTGGTAGGTTCCCTAACCCCTAACCCCGGGGCGCCAGGACCCTACAGGCCGGTAGGTTCCCTAACCTCTAACCCCTAACCCCGGGGCGCCAGGACCCTACAGACTGGTAGGTTCCCTAACCTCTAACCCCTAACCCCGGGCCGCCATGACCCTACAGGCCGGTAGGTTCCCTTACCTCTAACCCCTAACTTCTAACCCCGGGAGGCCAAGACCCTACAGGCTGGTAGGTTCCCTAACCTCTAACCCCGGGGCGCCAAGACCCTACAGGCTGGTAGGTTCCCTAACCTCTAACCCCGGGGCGCCAAGACCCTACAGGCTGGTAGGTTCCCTAACCTCTAACCCCTAACCCCGGGCCGCCATGACCCCTAACCTCTAACCCCTAACTTCTAACCCCGGGAGGCCAAGACCCTACAGGCTGGTAGGTTCCCTAACCTCTAACCCCGGGAGGCCAAGACCCTACAGGCCGGTAGGTTCCCTAACCTCTAACCCCTAACCCCGGGGCGCCAAGACCCTACAGGCCGGTAGGTTCCCTTACCTCTAACCCCTAACCCCGGGGCGCCAGGACCCTACAGGCCGGTAGGTTCCCTAACCTCTAACCCCTAACCTCTAACCCCAGCGCGCCTAGACCCTACAGGCCGGTGGGTTCCCTAACCTCCAACCCCTAACCTCTAACCCCGGGAGGCCAAGACCCTACAGGCCGGTAGGTTCCCTAACCTCTAACCCCGGGAGGCCAAGACCCTACAGGCCGGTAGGTTCCCTAGCCTCTAACCCCGGGAGGCCAAGACCCTACAGGCTGGTAGGTTCCCTAACCTCTAACCCCGGGAGGCCAAGACCCTACAGGCCGGTAGGTTCCCTAGCCTCTAACCCCGGGAGGCCAAGACCCTACAGGCTGGTAGGTTCCCTAACCTCTAACCCCGGGAGGCCAAGACCCTTACACACACACATCTAATAGTATCTGATCCCAGGTCTGTGTTATTAAAGTAGAACATTTCGATGGTTTGAATGTAATGATGACCTGTGTAACCTCTCCCCCCCCCAGCCCCCAGCCAGCCTAGTTTCCTGTCGTTTTCGGAGGTGACAGGATGGAGTGTCAACGTCTCCTGGGGGGCGCCCAGCGCTTCTAACGGGGTCGTGGAGGGGTACAGGGTGGTCTACCAGCCCACACAGCCTGTACAGGGTAACTAACACACACACAGCCTTCTAACGGGGTCGTGGAGGGGTACAGGGTGGTCTACCAGCCCACACAGCCTGTACAGGGTAACTAACACACACACAGCCTTCTAACGGGGTCGTGGAGGGGTACAGGGTGGTCTACCAGCCCACACAGCCTGTACAGGGTAACTAACACACACACAGCCTTCTAACAGGGTCGTGGAGGGGTACAGGGTGGTCTACCAGCCCACACAGCCTGTACAGGGTAACTAACACACACACAGCCTTCTAACAGGGTCGTGGAGGGGTACAGGGTGGTCTACCAGCCCACACAGCCTGTACAGGGTAACTAACACACACACAGCCTTCTAACTGGGTAGTGGAGGGGTACAGGGTGGTCTACCAGCCCACACAGCCTGTACAGGGTAACTAACACACACACAGCCTTCTAACTGGGTAGTGGAGGGGTACAGGGTGGTCTACCAGCCACACAGCCTGTACAGGGTAACTAACACACACACAGCCTTCTAACTGGGTAGTGGAGGGGTACAGGGTGGTCTACCAGCCCACACAGCCTGTACAGGGTAACTAACACACACACAGCCTTCTAACTGGGTAGTGGAGGGGTACAGGGTGGTCTACCAGCCCACACAGCCTGTACAGGGTAACTAACACACACACAGCCTTCTAACTGGGTAGTGGAGGGGTACAGGGTGGTCTACCAGCCCACACAGCCTGTACAGGGTAACTAACACACACACAGCCTTCTAACGGGGTCGTGGAGGGGTACAGGGTGGTCTACCAGCCCACACAGCCTGTACAGGGTAACTAACACACACACAGCCTTCTAACGGGGTAGTGGAGGGGTACAGGGTGGTCTACCAGCCCACACAGCCTGTACAGGGTAACTAACACACACACAGCCTTCTAACGGGGTCGTGGAGGGGTACAGGGTGGTCTACCAGCCCACACAGCCTGTACAGGGTAACTAACACACACACAGCCTTCTAACGGGGTCGTGGAGGGGTACAGGGTGGTCTACCAGCCCACACAGCCTGTACAGGGTAACTAACACACACACAGCCTTCTAACGGGGTAGTGGAGGGGTACAGGGTGGTCTACCAGCCCACACAGCCTGTACAGGGTAACTAACACACACACAGCCTTCTAACTGGGTAGTGGAGGGGTACAGGGTGGTCTACCAGCCCACACAGCCTGTACAGGGTAACTAACACACACACAGCCTTCTAACGGGGTAGTGGAGGGGTACAGGGTGGTCTACCAGCCCACACAGCCTGTACAGGGTAACTAACACACACACAGCCTTCTAACGGGGTCGTGGAGGGGTACAGGGTGGTCTACCAGCCCACACAGCCTGTACAGGGTAACTAACACACACACAGCCTTCTAAGAGGGTAGTGGAGGGGTACAGGGTGGTCTACCAGCCCACACAGCCTGTACAGGGTAACGAACACACACACAGCCTTCTAACGGGGTCGTGGAGGGGTACAGGGTGGTCTACCAGCCCACACAGCCTGTACAGGGTAACGAACACACACACAGCCTTCTAACGGGGTAGTGGAGGGGTACAGGGTGGTCTACCAACCCACACAGCCTGTACAGGGTAACTAACACACACACAGCCTTCTAACGGGGTAGTGGAGGGGTACAGGGTGGTCTACCAGCCCACACAGCCTGTACAGGGTAACGAACACACACACAGCCTTCTAACGGGGTAGTGGAGGGGTACAGAGTGGTCTACCAACCCACACAGCCTGTACAGGGTAACTAACACACACACCTAGCAACACACACAGCCTTCTAACGGGGTAGTGGAGGGGTACAGGGTGGTCTACCAGCCCACACAGCCTGTACAGGGTAACGAACACACACACAGCCTTCTAACGGGGTAGTGGAGGGGTACAGGGTGGTCTACCAACACACACAGCCTTCTAACGGGGTAGTGGAGGGGTACAGGGTGGTCTACCAGCCCACACAGCCTGTTCAGGGTAACTAACACACACACCTAGCAACACACACTGCCTGTACAGGGTAACTAACACACACACCTAGCAACACACACAGCCTTCTAACGGGGTAGTGGAGGGGTACAGGGTGGTCTACCAGCCCACACAGCCTGTACAGGGTAACTAACACACACACCTAGCAACACACACAGCCTGTACAGGGTAACTAACACACACACCTAGCAACACACACAGCCTGTACAGGGTAACTAACACACACACACAGCCTTCTAACGGGGTAGTGGAGGGGTACAGGGTGGTCTACCAGCCCACACAGCCTTTACAGGGTAACTAACACACACACAGCCTTCTAACGGGGTAGTGGAGGGGTACAGGGTGGTCTACCAACCCACACAGCCTTTACAGGGTAACTAACACACACACAGCCTTCTAACGGGGTAGTGGAGGGGTACAGGGTGGTCTACCAACCCACACAGCCTGTACAGGGTAACTAAGACACACACCTAGCAACACACACAGCCTGTACAGGGTAACTAACACACACACCTAGCAACACACACAGCCTGTACAGGGTAACTGGTGTTTAATGGTCTACCAACCCACACAGCCTGTACAGGGTAACTAACACTCACACCTAGCAACACACACAGCCTGTACAGGGTAACTAACACACACACACAGCCTTCTAACGGGGTAGTGGAGGGGTACAGGGTGGTCTACCAACCCACACAGCCTGTACAGGGTAACTAACACACACACAGCCTTCTAACGGGGTAGTGGAGGGGTACAGGGTGGTCTACCAACCCACACAGCCTGTACAGGGTAACTAACACACACACCTAGCAACACACACAGCCTGTACAGGGTAACTAACACACACACACCTAGCAACACACACAGCCTTCTAACGGGGTAGTGGAGGGGTACAGGGTGGTCTACCAACCCACACAGCCTGTACAGGGTAACTGGTGTTTAATGGTGTTTATATATCTATACATGTTTTAATGTGTGTGTGTGTGTGTGTGTGTGTGTGTGTGTGTGTGTGTGTGTGTGTGTGTGTGTGTGTGTGTGTGTGTGTGTGTGTGTGTGTGTGTGTGTGTGTGTGTGTGTGTGTGTGTGTGTGTGTGTGTGTGTGTGTGTGTGTGTGTGTGCGTGTCTAGGTGTGAGTCGGGTGGTGACGGTGGATGTGAAGGGTAGCTGGCAGCGTTGGTTGAAGGTCAGAGACCTGACTAAAGGAGTAATCTACAGGTTCAGTGTCCAGGCCAGAACAGTCAGCTACGGACCTGCTGCCCACTGTAACGTCACCTCACAACCTCTACAGGGTAAGGAGAGGGGGGGGTTTGGGGTGTGTGTGAGAGGTGTGTGTGTATAGTGTGTGTGTGTTGTTTGTGAGGTGTGTGTGTGTTGTTTGTGAGGTGTGTGTGTGTTGTTTGTGAGGTGTGTGTGTGTGTTGTTTGTGAGGTGAGTGTGTTTAGTGTGTGAGGTGTGTGTGTTTAGTGTGTGAGGTGTGTGTGTGTTGTTTGTGAGGTGTGTGTTGTGTGTGAGGTGAGTGTGTTTAGTGTGTGAGGTGTGTGTGTTTAGTGTGTGAGGTGTGTGTGTGTTGTTTGTGAGGTGTGTGTGTGTTGTGTGTGAGGTGTGTGTGTGTTGTGTGTGAGGTGAGTGTGTTTAGTGTGTGAGGTGTATGTGTAGTGTGTGAGATGTGTGTGTGAAGTGTTTAGTCCCAGAGTCCTTAGCTTAGTGATCAGCTTCGTGGGCACTATGGTGTTGAACGCTGAGCTGTAGTCAATGAACACCATTCTCACAGAGGTGATCCTCTTGTCCAGGTGAGGAAAGGGCAGTGTGGAGGGCGATTGAGATTGCAGCATCTGTGGATCTGTTGGGGCGGTATGCGAATTGGATTGGGTCTCGGGTGTCCGGGAGGAGGCTGTTGATGTGAGCCACGACCAGCCATTCAAAGCACTTCATGGCTACCGACGTGAGTCCCATGGGGCGGTAATCATTTAGGCAGTTTACCTTCACTTCCTTGGGCACAGGGACTGTGTTGGTCTGCTTGAAACATGTTGGTATTACAGACTCTGTCAGGGGAACATGTCAGTGAAGACACTTGACAGTTGGTCAGCGCATGCTTCAAGTACACGTCTTGGTAATCTGTCTGGCCCAGTGGCTTTGTAAATGTTGACCTGTTTAAAGGTTTTGTTCACATCGACGACCGAGAGCATTATCACACAGTCATCCAGAACAGCTGGTGGTCTCGTGCATGCTTCAGTGTTGCTTGCCTTGAAGCAAGCATAAAAGGCATTTGGCTCGTCTGGTAGGCTCGCGTCAATGGGCAGGTTGCGTCAGGGTTTCTCTTTGTAGTCCGTAATAGTTTTCAAGCCTGACGAGCGTCAGAGCTGGTGTAGTAGGATTCAATCTTTATCCTGTATTGACGCTTTGCTTGTTTGATGGTTCGTCTGATGGCATAGCGGGATTTATTATAAGCGTCCGGATTAGTCTCCCGATCCTTGAAAGTTCTAGCCTTTATGTGGATGTTGCCTGTAATCCATGGCTTCTGGTTGGGATATGTACGTACAGTCACTGTGGGGATGCACTTATTGATGAAGCCAATGACTGAGGTAGTATATTCCTCAATGCCATGTGTATGTGAAGTGTGTGAGGTGTGTGTTAAGTGTGTTAGGTTTATGTGTGTTCAGCTCCAGACCTGCTATAATAACATCCCCAACATCTACAGGTCTCTGTGTTTATATGGTCTGAATGGCTCCTCCCTCTCTCCCCCAGGCACCCCTGGTTCGCCCATGGAGATGTCAGTCACCAAGTCCTCCTCGGCGCTGACCATTCATTGGTCGGAGGGAGACGCGGGGGCGGGACCTGTCATAGGTTACGTCATCGAGGCTCGTCCCTCAGGTGAGCAAGCCTATGTGTGTCCGTGGTGTGTGTCTGTGGTGTGTGTGGTGTGTGTCTGTGGTGCGTGTGTGTGGTGGCTGTGGTGTGTGTGTGTGGTGGCTGTGGTGTGTGTGGTGTGTGTCTGTGGTGCGTGTGTGTGGTGGCTGTGGTGTGTGTATGGTGTGTGTGTGTGTGTGTGTGTGTGTGTGTGTGTGTGTGTGTGTGTGTGTGTGTGTGTGTGTGTGTGTGTGTGTGTGTGTGTGTGTGTGTGTGTGTGTGTGTGTGTGTGTGTGTGTCTGTGGTGTGTGTCTGTTGTGTGTGCGTGTGTGTGTGTGCGTGTCTGTGGTGTGTGTCTGTGGTGTGTGTGTGTGTGTGTGTGTGTGTGTGTCTGTGGTGTGTGTGTGTGTGTGTGTGTGTGTGTGTGTGTGTGTGTCTGTGGTGTGTGTGTGTGTCTGTGGTGTGTGTGTGTGTGTGTGTGTCTGTGTGTGTGTGTGTGTGTGTGTGTGTCTGTGGTGTGTGTGTGTGTGGTGTGTGTGTGTGTGTGTGTCTGTGGTGTGTGTGTGTGTCTGTGGTGTGTGTCTGTGGTGTGTGTGTGTGTGTGTGTGTGTGTGTGTGTGTGTGTGTGTGTGTGTGTGTGTGTGTGTGTGTGTGTGTGTGTGTGTGTGTGTGTGTGTGTGTGTGGTGTGTGTCTGTGGTGTGTGTCTGTGGTGTGTGTCTTCTCTATCCTTCTATCACTAATGATATTTACACTTCCTTTTACATTCTCTCACTACCCTCCTTCTCTCCCTTCCTACTCTCTCTCCCTCTCACTCTTCCCCGTCTCTCTCTCCCTCTCACTCTTCCCCCCTCTCTCTTCCCCCCTCTCTCTCCCTCTCACTCTTCCCCCTCTCACTCTTCCCCCCTCTCTCTCCCTCTCACTCTTCCCCCCTCTCTCTTCCCCCCTCTCTCTCCCTCTCACTCTCCCCCTCTCACTCTTCCCCCCTCTCTCTCCCTCTCACTCTTCCCCCCTCTCTCTCTTCCCCGTCTCTCTCCTCCTCTCACTCTTCCCTCCTCTCTCTCTTTCTCTCTCGCTCTTCAGATGAAGGGATGTGGGACTCGTTTGTCAGGCTCCTCCCCGCCAGCAGTAGGTCAGTAACCGTGGAGATGGACCGTCTGAGGTCAGGGGTCGGATATGAGTTCCGTGTCATCGCTGTCAATCGCTACGGTTATGGAGAACCCAGCACGCCATCCACCGCGCTCGCTGGTAAACACACACGCACACACGCACACACACACACACACACACACACACACACACACACACACACACACACACACACACACACACACACACACACACACACACACACACACACGCGCGCACACACACACACACCACAGACACCACAGACACACACACACACACACACACACACACACACAACACAGACACACCACACACACACCACATACACACCACATACACACCACACACACACACACACACACGCGTGCACACACACACACGCACACGCACACACACACGCACACACACACACACACACACACACACACACACACACACACACACACAGTCTCTGTGTTAACACCGTGCTGCCATCTAGTGTCAGACTGAAGCAGCTCCAGCTGTAACAGTATCAACAGCATCCTGTCACCAGACTGCTTATAAAGGCCTTCATAACAGTGATATGTCTCCAGACCGGTTATAAAGGCCTTCATAACAGTGATATGTCTCCATCCTGTCACCAGACTGCTTATAAAGGCCCTCATAACAGTGATATGTCTCCATCCTGTCACCAGACTGCTTATAAAGGCCTTCATAACAGTGATATGTCTCCATCCTGTCACCAGACTGGTTATAAAGGCCTTCATAACAGTGATATGTCTCCAGACTGCTTATAAAGGCCTTCATAACAGTGATATGTCTCCATCCTGTCTCCAGACTGCTTATAAAGGCCT
>NC_088216.1:8674407-8766907 GCF_036934945.1 Oncorhynchus masou masou | reverse complement strand
CAGAGAAACCTACTGACAGATCAGAGTCTGAGGTACGCTCACAGAGAAACCTACTGACAGATCAGAGAGCACCACACTCACAGAGAAACCTACTGACATCTCAGAGAGCACCACACTCACAGAGAAACCTACTGACAGATCAGATTCTGAGGTACGCTCACAGAGAAACCTACTGACAGATCAGAATCTGAGGTACACTCACAGAGAAACCAACTGACATCTCAGAGAGCACCACGCTCACAGAGAAACCTACTGATATATCAGAGAGCACCACACTCACAGAGAAACCTACTGACAGATCAGATTCTGAGGTACGCTCACAGAGAAACCTACTGACATCTCAGAGAGCACCACGCTCACAGAGAAACCTACTGATATATCAGAGAGCACCACACTCACAGAGAAACCTACTGATATATCAGAGAGCACCACACTCACAGAGAAACCTACTGACAGATCAGAATCTGAGGTACGCTCACAGAGAAACCTACTGACATCTCAGAGAGCACCACGCTCACAGAGAAACCTACTGATATATCAGAGAGCACCACACTCACAGAGAAACCTACTGATATATCAGAGAGCACCACACTCACAGAGAAACCTACTGACAGATCAGAGTCTGAGGTACGCTCACAGCAGACACACACACTCAGGCAAGGACACACACACACACATGCACACTCCCCAACTAATCCTCTATATTTCACTCTCTCTCTCGCTCTCTCTCTCTCTCTCTCTCTCTCTCTCTCTCTCTCTCTCCCTCTATCTCTCTATGTCTGTCTCTTTCTGTATCTATCTCTGTCTATATCTCTGTCTGTCTCTGTCTCTGTCTCTCTCTGTCTTTCTCTTTCTGTCTCTCTATGTCTGTCTCTGTCTTTCTGTCTCTGTCTCTCTCTGTCTCTTTGTGTCTGTCTCTCTGTCTGTCTCTCTGTAGGTAACAGACAGTGACTGTGAGGATGATCATCATCCTAAACATTCCTTTGTTAATCACTACATGTCAGATCCCACCTACTATAACAGCTGGAAGAGACAGCCTAAAGGCCTGAAGGGGTTAAGTCCGGCGTCCGGCTACGAGGAGTGTTCCAGCGCTGACGGGGCAGAGCCCTGCTACCAGACCGTGGTCACACAGCACAGCACAGGGGGAGCGTACACACCCACTGGGCTGCCCGCGCACACACACACACTCCCACACACACACACGCACGCCAACCCCAATACTAATCCACCAGGCTCACGCACGCCCGTCACGGGGTTCTCGTCTTTTGTGTGACTCGTGCACACATGTGCTCACACACACACACACACACACACACACACACACACAGGGGGCGGAGCGGGGGAGGTTTGGAGCCCACTACTGTGGACAGAGGGATGGAGGGAGAAGGGTGGAAGAGGAGGATGGGAGGAAGAAGGGAGAGGAGGATGGAATGAGAAGAGGATGGGAGGAAGGAGGGAGAGGAGGATGGAATGAGAAGAGGATGAGAGGAAGGCGGGAGAGGAGAGGAGGATGGAGGGAGAGAAGGATGGAGGAAGAGGAGGATGGAGGAAGAGGAGGATGGAGGAAGAGGAGGATGGAGGGAGAGAAGGGTGGAGGAAGAGGAGGATGGAGGAGAGGAGGAAGGAGGGAGAGGAGGATGGAGGGAGAGGAGGATGGAGGGAGATAAGGATGGAGGAAGAGGAGGATGGAGGAAGAGGAGGATGGAGGGAGAGGAGGATGGAGGAAGAGGAGGATGGAGGGAGATAAGGATGGAGGAAGAGGAGGATGGAGGGAGAGAAGGGTGGAGGAAGAGGAGGATGGAGGAGAGGAGGATGGAGGGAGAGGAGGATGGAGGGAGATAAGGATGGAGGAAGAGGAGGATGGAGGAGATGAGGATGGAGGGAGATGAGGATGGAGGAAGAGGAGGATGGAGGGAGAGAAGGATGGGGGAGATGTAGAACCAAGGGAAAACAGTATGTCCACACCTACAGCCCTCCCTCTCTCCCTTGTCCGCCCCACTGAACAGGAAAGACTGTTGGTGTATGCTTCTTAGTGGACTCTTCTCCCTTTCTGTCCTCTTAGTTCAGCTCCAGTCACTTCACCGTGTCAATGTGTGTTTCCAAATCATAGATTTACTATTGTGATGTCACTGTGTACACACACACACACATATTCCACATCTCTCTGGAGTGTGTGTAGTTCTGCACTGTCACAGAATAAAACAATGATGTCACAGAATGAAACAGTGATGTCACAGAGTGGAACAATGATGTCACAGAATGAAACAGTGATGTCACAGAGTGGAACAGTGATGTCACAGAATGGAACAGTAAGGTCATAGAATTGAACAGTGATGTCACAGAATGAAACAGTGATGTCACAGAATGGAATAGTGATGTCAAAGAATGGAACAGTGATGTCACAGAATGGAACAGTGATGTCACAGAATGGAACAGTAAGGTCACAGAATGGAACAGTGATGTCACAGAATGGAACAGTGATGTCGCAGAATGGAACAGTGATGTCACAGAATGGAACAGTGATGTCACAGAATGGAACAGTGATGTCACAGCTAGGGAACTGAAAAGTGTGGACGGTTTTCAGGGTCACACCGTTTCACAGACACTGAAGCTGCTGACACAGCTTTTCAAAACAAAAACACAAGAAGAAGAAGCAAATTCAATTGACTTGATAATCATCTCAGCTTTGGACTTGTGAGAGGGAGGGAGGAGAATGTTGTAAGCATTTAAATAATTTCCAGTACGAGCCTGTCTGTCTGGTTGTCAGGGAGACCATTAGCTAGTTTAGTTTGTTTAGTTTGTTCTGAACCATGTCTGCATCCTAAAAGGGCCCCTGTTCCCTATATAGTGCACTACTTTAGACCAGAGCCTCGTTGGGCTGCATAGGGAATAGGGTGAGATAAAGTCGTCCACTCCTCTACTGCCCCCAGATATAATGTGTTGTTGCCCTGGAAACAACCTCTCCCTGTCTACTGCCCCCAGAAATAATGTGTTGTTGCCCTGGAAACAACCTCTCCCTGTCTACTGCCCCCAGACATAATGTGTTGTTGCCCTGGAAACAACCTCTCCCTGTCTACTGCCCCCAGACATAATGTGTTGTTGCCCTGGAAACAACCTCTCCCTGTCTACTGCCCCGAAACATAATGTGTTGTTGCCCTGGAAACAACCTCTCCCTGTCTACTGCCCCGAAACATAATGTGTTGTTGCCCTGGAAACAACCTCTCCCTGTCTACTGCCCCGAAACATAATGTGTTGTTGCCCTGGAAACAACCTCTCCCTGTCTACTGCCCCGAAACATAATGTGTTGTTGCCCTGGAAACAACCTCCTCCTGTCTACTGCCCCGAAACATAATGTGTTGTTGCCCTGGAAACAACCTCTCCCTGTCTACTGCCCCGAAACATAATGTGTTGTTGCCCTGGAAACAACCTCCTCCTGTCTACTGCCCCCAGACATAATGTGTTGTTGCCCTGGAAACAACCTCCTCCTGTCTACTGCCCCGAAACATAATGTGTTGTTGCCCTGGAAACAACCTCCTCCTGTCTACTGCCCCGAAACATAATGTGTTGTTGCCCTGGAAACAACCTCTCCCTGTCTACTGCCCCGAAACATAATGTGTTGTTGCCCTGGAAACAACCTCTCCCTGTCTACTGCACCGAAACATAATGTGTTGTTGCCCTGGAAACAACCTCCTCCTGTCTACTGCCCCGAAACATAATGTGTTGTTGCCCTGGAAACAACCTCTCCCTGTCTACTGCCCCGAAACATAATGTGTTGTTGCCCTGGAAACAACCTCCTCCTGTCTACTGCCCCGAAACATAATGTGTTGTTGCCCTGGAAACAACCTCTCCCTGTCTACTGCCCCGAAACATAATGTGTTGTTGCCCTGGAAACAACCTCCTCCTGTCTACTGCCCCGAAACATAATGTGTTGTTGCCCTGGAAACAACCTCTCCCTGTCTACTGCCCCGAAACATAATGTGTTGTTGCCCTGGAAACAACCTCTCCCTGTCTACTGCCCCGAAACATAATGTGTTGTTGCCCTGGAAACAACCTCTCCCTGTCTACTGCCCCGAAACATAATGTGTTGTTGCCCTGGAAACAACCTCCTCCTGTCTACTGCCCCGAAACATAATGTGTTGTTGCCCTGGAAACAACCTCTCCCTGTCTACTGCCCCGAAACATAATGTGTTGTTGCCCTGGAAACAACCTCCTCCTGTCTACTGCCCCGAAACATAATGTGTTGTTGCCCTGGAAACAACCTCTCCCTGTCTACTGCCCCGAAACATAATGTGTTGTTGCCATGGAAACAACCTCTCCCTGTCTACTGCCCCGAAACATAATGTGTTGTTGCCCTGGAAACAACCTCCTCCTGTCTACTGCCCCGAAACATAATGTGTTGTTGCCCTGGAAACAACCTCTACCTGTCTACCCCCGAAACATAATGTGTTGTTGCCCTGGAAACAACCTCTCCCTGTCTACTGCCCCCAGACATAATGTGTTGTTGCCCTGGAAACAACCTCTCCCTGTCTACTGCCCCCAGACATAATGTGTTGTTGCCCTGGAAACAACCTCTCCCTGTCTACTGCCCCGAAACATAATGTGTTGTTGCCCTGGAAACAACCTCTCCCTGTCTACTGCCCCGAAACATAATGTGTTGTTGCCCTGGAAACAACCTCTCCCTGTCTACTGCCCCGAAACATAATGTGTTGTTGCCCTGGAAACAACCTCTCCCTGTCTACTGCCCCGAAACATAATGTGTTGTTGCCCTGGAAACAACCTCTCCCTGTCTACTGCCCCGAAACATAATGTGTTGTTGCCCTGGAAACAACCTCTCCCTGTCTACTGCCCCGAAACATAATGTGTTGTTGCCCTGGAAACAACCTCCTCCTGTCTACTGCCCCGAAACATAATGTGTTGTTGCCCTGGAAACAACCTCTCCCTGTCTACTGCCCCGAAACATAATGTGTTGTTGCCCTGGAAACAACCTCCTCCTGTCTACTGCCCCGAAACATAATGTGTTGTTGCCCTGGAAACAACCTCTCCCTGTCTACTGCCCCGAAACATAATGTGTTGTTGCCATGGAAACAACCTCTCCCTGTCTACTGCCCCGAAACATAATGTGTTGTTGCCCTGGAAACAACCTCCTCCTGTCTACTGCCCCGAAACATAATGTGTTGTTGCCCTGGAAACAACCTCTACCTGTCTACCCCCCCGAAACATAATGTGTTGTTGCCCTGGAAACAACCTCTCCCTGTCTACTGCCCCCAGACATAATGTGTTGTTGCCCTGGAAACAACCTCTCCCTGTCTACTGCCCCCAGACATAATGTGTTGTTGCCCTGGAAACAACCTCTCCCTGTCTACTGCCCCGAAACATAATGTGTTGTTGCCCTGGAAACAACCTCTCCCTGTCTACTGCCCCGAAACATAATGTGTTGTTGCCCTGGAAACAACCTCTCCCTGTCTACTGCCCCGAAACATAATGTGTTGTTGCCCTGGAAACAACCTCTCCCTGTCTACTGCCCCCAGACATAATGTGTTGTTGCCCTGGAAACAACCTCTCCCTGTCTACTGCCCCCAGACATAATGTGTTGTTGCCCTGGAAACAACCTCTCCCTGTCTACTGCCCCGAAACATAATGTGTTGTTGCCCTGGAAACAACCTGTTCCTGTCTACTGCCCCGAAACATAATGTGTTGTTGCCCTGGAAACAACCTCTCCCTGTCTACTGCCCCGAAACATAATGTGTTGTTGCCCTGGAAACAACCTCTCCCTGTCTACTGCCCCGAAACATAATGTGTTGTTGCCCTGGAAACAACCTCTCCCTGTCTACTGCCACCAGACATAATGTGTTGTTGCCCTGGAAACAACCTCTCCCTGTCTACTGCCCCCAGACATAATGTGTTGTTGCCCTGGAAACAACCTCCTCCTGTCTACTGCCCCCAGACATAATGTGTTGTTGCCCTGGAAACAACCTCTTCCTGTCTACTGCCCCCAGACATAATGTGTTGTTGCCCTGGAAACAACCTCTCCCTGTCTACTGCCCCCAGACATAATGTGTTGTTGCCCTGGAAACAACCTCCTCCTGTCTACTGCCCCCAGACATAATGTGTTGTTGCCCTGGAAACAACCTCTCCCTGTCTACTGCCCCCAGACATAATGTGTTGTTGCCCTGGAAACAACCTCCTCCTATCTACTGCCCCCAGACATAATGTGTTGTTGCCCTGGAAACAACCTCTCCCTGTCTACTGCCCCCAGACATAATGTGTTGTTGCCCTGGAAACAACCTCCTCCTGTCTACTGCCCCGAAACATAATGTGTTGTTGCCCTGGAAACAACCTCCTCCTGTCTACTGCCCCCAGACATAATGTGTTGTTGCCCTGGAAACAACCTCCTCCTGTCTACTGTTATTTTAATGTTCAGCCTACTCCTTTATTCATTTCGGGGATGTGTGTGTGTGTGTGTGTGTGTGTGTGTGTGTGTGTGTGTGTGTGTGTGTGTGTGTGTGTGTGTGTGTGTGTGTGTGTGTGTGTGTGTGTGTGTGTGTGTGTGTGTCTCTAGAATGGCTTTTGTACAGAAGGAACGTTTTACTGTGGTAGCCTCACGTGTGTCTGACATGGCTCCCTGTTCCCGAGTGGCGCAGCGGTCTAAGACACGGCATCGTAGTGCTACAGGTGTCAAATCCAGGCTGTATCACATCCGGCTGTGATTGGGAGTCCCGTAGGGCGGCGCACAATTGGCCAGAGTAGGCCGTCATTGTAAATAATAATTTGTTCTTAACTGACTTGCCTAGTTGAATAGAAATCTATATATTTATATAAAGGGCAGCATTACCCTCAGGGCTCTGGTCTAAAGTAGTGCACTACCCTCAGGGCTCTGGTCTAAAGTAGTGCACTACCCTCAGGGCTCTGGTCTAAAGTAGTGCACTCCCCTCAGGGCTCTGGTCTAAAGTAGTGCACTACCCTCAGGGCTCTGGTCTAAAGTAGTGCACTACCCTCAGGGCTCTGGTCTAAAGTAGTGCACTCCCCTCAGGGCTCTGGTCTAAAGTAGTGCACTACCCTCAGGGCTCTGGTCTAAAGTAGTGCACTACCCTCAGGGCTCTGGTCTAAAGTAGAGCACTACCCTCAGGGCTCTGGTCTAAAGTAGTGCACTACCCTCAGGGCTCTGGTCTAAAGTAGTGCACTACCCTCAGGGCTCTGGTCTAAAGTAGTGCACTACCCTCAGGGCTCTGGTCTAAAGTAGTGCACTACGAATACCTGTTAACATCCATCTCTCTCTCTGTCGCTCCGTCAGCACCAGAGCGAGAGGGGGGAGAGAGGAGAGAGAGCGATAGAGAGGGGACATGTGAGGGAGAGAGAGATAGAGAGAGAGTGAGACGAAGACTGAATGTCACACAGCATTAGGTGTAGACTGATGATGTCATCACAATCCTTTTGGTTATTAAACGGTTTCTTGTCAATCCCTGCCTCTGTGTCTTTCCTCTCTCTCTGTGTGTGTGTGTGTGTGTGTGTGTGTGTGTGTGTGTGTGTGTGTGTGTGTGTGTGTGTGTGTGTGTGTGTGTGTGTGTGTGTGTGTGTGTGTGTGTGTGTGTGTGTGCGTGCGTGTGTGTGTGCTCACACTATATAAAATCCAGTGCTATTTGCGATGTGATGCCAGTGTTTTGTGTTGGTAACCCACTTTTTGATATTATGTAGCAATAGTAATAATTTGTAATACAGTGTGTGACCTTGAAAAAATAACACATTACCTGTTTTTATGACAGTATGTAATATTCATGTACATATTCATATTACGCTTTTACATCTGTGTAAAAGGTATTATTGGAAAGTAGTATTTGTAATCTGTAAGAGAAAACATCAGTTTATTTAGAAATGAACATGATATAGTGTAGTGAATATTTTTATTTTGTTGAACAGCCTGGTTCACTCCCGCTCCAGTCAGCAGATGGCGACGTGAGGCTTTCAGATGACGCATCTTGCGTGACGTGTAATCTAGTGGACGGAACTCTTTTTTTTCAACAACAACAACGATGACGACTTCTTCCACTACCTCGGTAGCTTGCTCGCAAACATTAAACCAAAACGTTGAAGCTCTTTACACCAACGTTGTGCTTATTAAGTGTTTTCAACACACTGTCGTCATAGTTACTAATTACTCCATTTACGTTGTCTGCTATCTGGCTTGTTATGTTAGTTTAGCACTAGGCTAATCGCTAATGGTAACTAACTAGCTGACATCCCCGACCATGAGCTCACTAAGCTACTCCCCTGCTGCTAAAGAAGAGGAGGTCTACTGGACGGAGAAAGAAGCTCTGGGGCTGAACATTGTCGTGAAAGGGGAAGAAGAGGAGGATGATGTAGAGGTTTCAGTTTTTGGAGAGGAAGAAGCTTTCAGAATAATAAAGGAGGAAGAGGAGGCTATCACATTGAAAGAAGAAGAGAAGGATGTAATGGTGAAAGGGGAGGAGACCATCTCTATTAAAGAGAAGGAAGACGTTTTGGGAGTGAAAGGGGAAGAGGAGGGAGAGGAGCAGGAGACTGACGATCTGATTCACACCAGTGAGTATTATCTTAAGGACGGGCATAAACTCTCTCTCTGCAGTTGTTGAACCACAGTGTGGTTTTTAAGGGGGTCATTCTACTGAAGCGCTACACTTGTTCTGTACTGTAGGATTTGGGTCGTTCCATGTGATTTCAATCACTTTCTGACTGCACCAATTTTGGTGACTTCAATGCCAAAACATTCAGTGGAGGGTTAGTTCCGATTGTGGTGATGCCTTCCATTGTGTAGGTATGTATATAGTCTGGTCATTCTTATTGTGTTACTTTTTAATTTTAGTCTACTTGGTAAATAGTTTTATCTTCTTGAACTGCACTGTTGGTTAAGGGCTTGTAAGTAAAGCATTTCACGGTAAAGTCTACACTTGTTGTATTCGGCGCATGTGACAAATAAAGTTTGATTTGATTTGTATAGCCACGCACATTGTTTACAATGTTGACCCACTGAAGGACCAAGCACACAAACACCCGGTAGAGTAAGTTCCAATGTAATTTTATTCAATTTTGCAATATGTCCCCCCCCCCTCCTGACTGTATACCAAGGTATATAGTTTCTGGACACTTCTACCATGGGTATGTTTGGAAGGTTTCTGGAATCTTCTACCATGAGCATGTTTAATACATGTATCCTATACTGACTAGTCTATTACATGTATTCTATACTGACTAGTCTAATACATGTATCCTATACTGACTAGTCTAATACACGTATCCTATACTGACTAGTCTATTACATGTATCCTATACTGACTAGTCTATTACATGTATTCTATACTGACTAGTCTAATACATGTATCCTATACTGACTAGTCTAATACACGTATCCTATACTGACTAGTCTAATACATGTATCCTATACTGACTAGTCTATTACATGTATTCTATACTGACTAGTCTATTACATGTATCCTATACTGACTAGTCTAATACATGTATCCTATACTGACTAGTCTATTACATGTATCCTATACTGACTAGTCTAATACACGTATCCTATACTGACTAGTCTATTACATGTATCCTATACTGACTAGTCTATTACATGTATCCTATACTGACTAGTCTAATACATGTATCCTATACTGACTAGTCTATTACATGTATCCTATACTGACCAGTCTAATACATGTATTCTATACTGACTATTCTATTTATCTATTAGGTCTAATACATGTATTCTATACTGACTATTCTATTTATCTATTAGGTCTAATACATGTATTCTATACTGACTATTCTATTTATCTATTAGGTCTAATACATGTATCCTATACTGACTAGTCTATGTATCTATTAGGTCTAATACATGTATTCTATACTGACTATTCTATTTATCTATTAGGTCTAATACATGTATCCTATACTGACTAGTCTATTACATGTATTCTATACTGACTATTCTATTTATCTATTAGGTCTAATACATGTATTCTATACTGACTAGTCTATTACATGTATCCTATACTGACTAGTCTAATACATGTATCCTATACTGACTAGTCTATTTATCTATTAGGTCTAATACATGTATTCTATACTGACTATTCTATTACATGTATCCTATACTGACTAGTCTATTACATGTATCCTATACTGACTAGTCTATTTATCTATTAGGTCTATTACATGTATCCTATACTGACTAGTCTATTTATCTATTAGGTCTAATACATGTATCCTATACTGACTAGTCTAATACATGTATCCTATGCTGACTAGTCTAATACATGTATCCTATACTGACTAGTCCATTACATGTATCCTATACTGACTAGTCCATTTACCCATTAGGTCTAATAAATGCAAAACAACAATACATTTAATAATGTTTATATTAGCCTCCAAGAGCTACAGCCACTCTGTGATGACAAGCTCTGCTCTTTTATTGAGGGGTCTAGTCTAGATTAAACCTCATAGAAAGACAGTTTTATCATGTGGAGGTTTCGTTCAGGTCTCTCTGTTTAACCAAATACTATCTTTAGCAGGAGAGAGACCAGATTCTAACTCTGACAGCAGGAAGAGTCCCTCAGTGGAACCAGACCCAGGGATGCCCAAACCAGCAAGACGACACCCCTGCTCCCACTGTGGAAAGAGTTTTACTACATTAGAACACCTGAAAGTACATAAAAGAATAATACATTTTGGAGAAAAGCCATACCACTGTTCAGACTGTGGTAAGGAATTTAGCCGGTTAGATGGCCTGAAACAACATGAGAGAATACACTCTGGAGAGAGGCCTCACCACTGCTCTCTGTGTGGAAAGAGTTTTAGCTGTTTAGGGAGCCTGAAAATACATGAGAAAACACATACAGGGGAGAAGCCTTACCACTGCTCTCAGTGTGGAAAGAGATTTTCCCAGTTAGGGCATCTAAAAGGGCATAAGAGAACGCACACCGGAGAGAAGCCTTACCACTGCTCCCAGTGTGGGAAGAGATTTACCCAGTTAGGCAACCTAAAAAATCATGAGCTAATACACTCTGTATATAAGCCTTACCACTGCTCTCAGTGTGAAAATAGATTTTTCTCGTTAGATTCTCTGAGAAAACATGAGATAACACACTCTGATGAGAAACCTTTCCATTGTTCCCAGTGTGGCAAGAATTTTTTTACATTAGGGTCGCTGAAGGAACATGAGCGAACACACACAGCAGAGAAACCTTACCATTGTTCTAAGTGTGTTAAGACTTTTTCCTCATCAAAATACCTTAAAGAACATAAAAGAATACACTCTGGAGTGAAACCTTACCACTGCCCCCAGTGTGAAAAAAGTTTTGCCCGACCGAGGGACCTAAAATATCACGAGAGGACACACACAGGAGAGAAGCCTTACCGCTGCTCTCAGTGTGGAAAGACTTTTTTTTTGTCAGGACACCTGAAAAGACATGAGCTAACACACTCTGTTGAGAAGCCTTTCCACTGCTTCCAGTGTGGGAAGGATTTCACCCAGTCAAGATACCTGAAAAAACATGAGACAATGCACTCTGTGGAGAAACCTTTCCACTGCTCCCAGTGTGAAAAAAGTTTTGCGAGGTCTGGGGACCTAAAATATCACGAGAGGACACACACCGGAGAGAAGCCTTACCGCTGCTCTCAGTGTGGAAAGACATTTTTTTTATCAGGACACCTGAAAAGACATGAGCTAACACACTCTGTTGAGAAGCCTTTCCACTGCTCCCAGTGTGGGAAGGATTTCACCCAGTCAAGATACCTGAAAAAACATGAGCTAACACACTCTGTAGAGAAGCCTTTCCACTGTTCTCAATGTGAAAAGAGTTTTAAGAATTTATGGAACATGAAAGTGCACGAGCAAAGACACACAAAGGAGAAGCCTTCTACTGTTCCCACTGTGGAATGAAATGTTCATGGTTCCATCAACCGAAAGAGCATGAATGAATCTCTCACTCCGGAGAGAAATGTCCGAAGCCATTATTTATACTGTGTAATTTAATCCTTTATAATTTATGGTAATTTATGGTAATTCATGGTAATTTACTCCTTTTTACATTTGTGTACCTTTTACCAACCACATGAATTCGAACCTGTCTATGCATACAGGAAACAATTATTTCCTTCACCACTCATCACAACGGAACTGTGTGACAAACCCGGACGTTCTTTAAAAGAACGTTGGTCATTTTTAGAATGTTGGGACATTGTTTGAATTGTTTATCAGGAAACACACAAAGTGCTCCCTGTTGGCTGATTATCTTTGACTGAGAACGGGTTTGTGATTATGTCACATTAATAAAATAAAGATGGCTATTCTAAAAGCCTACTTCACACCAGAAACTGCTGAATTTGTAAGAACTTTTCTTTCGTTTTGATTTCTGCACATCAATCCCCTATGGATTGATGTTTCAGCATTGTCAGTCTCCGTGAAAAGTTCTGTGTTCACCTGCCACATGCGACATAAACACACAGTGTGCTTGAGTAAGATCAATATCCATCTTCATAATACAGATAGCATGTAGCCTGAGCTAGAATGTGAAGCTAACTAGTTGGCTAGCTTTATACAGTTTAAGAGAGTAGATCTAGCTAGCTTTATACAGTATACGCCAGAGTAGATTTTGCTAGCTTTATACAGTATACGCCAGAGTAGATCTAGCTAGCTTTATACAGTATAAGCGAGAGTAGATCTTGCTAGCTTTATACAGTTTAAGCCAGAGTAGATCTAGCTAGCTTTATACGGTATAAGCCAGAGTAGATCTAGCTAGCTTTATACAGTATAAGCCAGAGTAGATCTAGCTAGCTTTATACAGTATAAGCCAGAGTAGATCTAGCTAGCTTTATACGGTATAAGCCAGAGTAGATCTAGCTAGCTTTATACAGTATAAGCCAGAGTAGATTTTGATAGCTTTATACAGTATAAGCCAGAGTAGATCGAGCTAGCTTTATACAGTATAAGCCAGAGTAGATCTAGCTAGCTTTATACAGTATAAACCAGAGTAGATCGAGCTAGCTTTATACAGTATAAGCCAGAGTAGATTTGGCTAGCTTTATACAGTATAAGCCAGAGTAGATCTAGCTAGCTTTATACAGTATAAGCTAGAGTAGATCTAGCTAGCTTTATACAGTATAAGCCAGAGTAGATCGAGCTAGCTTTATACAGTATAAGCCAGAGTAGATCTAGCTAGCTTTATACAGTATAAGCCAGAGTAGATCTAGCTAGCTTTATACAGTATAAGCCAGAGTAGATCGAGCTTTCTTTATACAGTATAAGCCAGAGTAGATCGAGCTAGCTTTATACAGTATAAGCCAGAGTAGATCGAGCTAGCTTTATACAGTATAAGCCAGAGTAGATCTAGCTAGCTTTATACAGTATAAGCCAGAGTAGATCTAGCTAGCTTTATACAGTATAAGCCAGAGTAGATCTAGCTAGCTTTATACAGTATAAGCCAGAGTAGATCTTGCTAGCTTTATACAGTATACGCCAGAGTAGATTTTGCTAGCTTTATACAGTATACGCCAGAGTAGATCTAGCTAGCTTTATACAGTATAAGCGAGAGTAGATCTAGCTAGCTTTATACAGTATACGCCAGAGTAGATCTAGCTAGCTTTATACAGTATAAGCCAGAGTAGATCTAGTTAGCTTTATACAGTATAAGTCTGAAGGGACTCTCCTAGGTTTGAGTATGTCTAGATAGATCTAGCTCTCTCTCTACTCCAGACATACTCAAACCTAGGAGAGGCCCTCATATATAGATCACAACCCCTCTGAAGGTTCTGGTCATGGTTGGGGTCAAACAGAGTTCAGACACTCAAAAACCACCCCTAGAATATTGCTGTGATGTTGAAACTTTCTTTGGAGATGTAGAACTTGAAATAGAATTGACTTTAGATTTGTTAAAGATTGATCTTAGACTAAAATGTAGTTTGAAAACAAAGCCTTTTTTGATTCAGGACTCTTGGTCTGTAACCCCTCCCTCACCTGCTGCTTTTAGTTGCTCCTCCCCAAGTCTTTGTCTTTATTTGTATATATTGAATAAAGTTGGACTCAGAGTGCATCCTTGTCTCACTTCCAAATTAATTTGAAAATGTTGATTAAATTTGGTCTCAGACTGCAGCCTTGTCTTGAGAAGACATACCACTGCTCTCGTTGTGGAAAGACATGGGCCTGAAATCACATGAGAGAAAAGAGAGGCTGTGTTCTGACTTTTGTTTTTGACTGAGAATGTATGTTTTTGTCATGAAATATAAATGTATATATAAAATAATACTCACCATTAGGCCTGCATTTGTTTTTCTTTTTTCATCTCAAAGCATGGTCATGTGATAGGGGCAGTATTACTTTCAATATGGTCATATCGCTGGGTGAATCTGATTTAATCAAATGAAGTGTGCATTTGGTTTTGATATAAATGTTGATCGAATGGATAAATCTTTGGATGTTAATTTTATGATGTAAATTAAGAAATAGAAGAATATAATTTGGATATCTGTATAATACTACTATATTAATCCCCAGTCATGTGATAGGGGCAGTAATACTGTATTAATCCCCAAGGGTACAGTCATGTGATAGGGGCAGTAATACTGTATTAATCCCCAAGGGTACAGTCATGTGATAGGGGCAGTAATACTGTATTAATCCCCAAGGGTACAGTCATGTGATAGGGGCAGTAATACTGTATTAATCCCCAAGGGTACAGTTATGTGATAGGGGCAGCATATAGTAGTACTGTATTAATCCCCTAGGGTACAGTCATGTGACAGGGGCAGTAATACTGTATTAATCCCCAAGGGTACAGTCATGTGATAGGGGCAGTATATAGTATTACTGTATTAATCCCCAAGGGTACAGTCATGTGATAGGGGCAGTAATACTGTATTAATCCCCAAGGGTACAGTCATGTGACAGGGGCAGTAATACTGTATTAATCCCCAAGGATACAGCCATGTGATAGGGGGTACATTAACCAAAAAAGGGAGAGAACCACTGAGCTAAGGGACCAGGCTCAGTCTGTCGTGCTAGCAGTTCTGTTGTTGGTCCAGGCTCTTTGTTGTCCAAAGAGTGTTGGTGGAGCTGGGTGATGAAGGGTGTTGGTGGAGCTGGGTGATGAAGGGTGTTGGTGGAGCTGGGTTATGAAGGGTGTTGGTGGAGCTGGGTGATGAAGGGTGTTGGTGGAGCTGGGTGATGAAGGGCCTTGGTGGAGCTGGGTGATGAAGAGTGTTGGTGGAGCTGGGTGATGAAGGGTGTTGGTGGATCTGGGTGATGATCATTTCTGACCTAATCAGATTGTCATTTTCTCTTTATTTTGCTTACCGACACACCAGAGAGCTCCAGCCTTCGTTTTAGCAACAAATAGCAATCCTGTGTAATCCACTATGATGTACTTACTGTAGTTGTTGCGGTGTCGCAGGAGTCTCCCTCACCCACTGTGTTTGCATTAGGCCCCATCCTCTCCTGAAGTGGCACTGCGGGCTGCTGAAATGTTGCCTTCCCTTTTGGAGATGGAGACAAAGGCAGAACACTAACGGGACTCCGCCTGTTGCAGAGGAACTGGAAAGACTCTGTAGACATGAGGCAGTTACCAATCCATTGGGTGTCAGTCAATTTTGGAACACCGAGGTCCCACCACTCAGTGGACTGTCACCGTGCCCAGATAGAGGGCCCAGGCAGCGAGTCCAGACAGAGGGCCCAGACAGAGGGTCCCACCACTCAGTGGACTGTCACCGTGCCCAGATAGAGTGCCCAGGCAGAGAGTCCAGACAGAGGGCCCAGACAGAGGGTCCCACCACTCAGTGGACTGTCACTGTGCCCAGATAGAGGGCCCAGGCAGAGAGTCCAGACAGAGGGCCCAGACAGAGGGTCCCACCACTCAGTGGACTGTCACCGTGTTCAGATAGAGGGTCCAACACTCAGTGGACTGTCACTGGACCCAGACAGAGGGTCCAACACTCAGTGGACTGTCACCGGGCCCAGACAGAGGGTCCAACACTCAGTGGACTGTCACTGGGCCCAGACAGAGGGTCCAACACTCAGTGGACTGTCACTGGGCCCAGACAGAGGGTCCAACACTCAGTGGACTGTCACTGGGCCCAGACAGAGGGTCCAACACTCAGTGGACTGTCACTGGGCCCAGACAGAGGGTCCAACACTCAGTGGACCGTCACTGGGCACAGACAGAGGGTCCAACACTCAGTGGACTGTCACTGGGCCCAGACAGAGGGTCCCAACACTCAGTGGACTGTCACTGAGCCCAGACAGAGGGTCCAACACTCAGTGGACTGTCACTGGGCCCAGACAGAGGGTCCAACACTCAGTGGACCGTCACTGGGCCCAGACAGAGAGTCCAACACTCAGTGGACTGTCACTGGGCCCAGACAGAGAGTCCAACACTCAGTGGACTGTCACTGGGCCCAGACAGAGGGTCCAACACTCAGTGGACTGTCACTGGGCCCAGACAGAGGGTCCCAACACTCAGTGGACTGTCACTGGGCCCAGACAGAGGGTCCAACACTCAGTGGACTGTCACTGGGCCCAGACAGAGGGTCCAACACTCAGTGGACTGTCACTGGGCCCAGACAGAGGGTCCAACACTCAGTGGACTGTCACTGGGCCCAGACAGAGGGTCCAACACTCAGTGGACCGTCACTGGGCCCAGACAGAGGGTCCAACACTCAGTGGACTGTCACTGGGCCCAGACAGAGGGTCCAACACTCAGTGGACTGTCACTGGACCCAGACAGAGGGTCCAACACTCAGTGGACCGTCACTGGGCCCAGACAGAGGGTCCAACACTCAGTGGACTGTCACTGGGCCCAGACAGAGGGTCCAACACTCAGTGGACTGTCACTGGGCCCAGACAGAGGGTCCAACACTCAGTGGACCGTCACTGGGCCCAGACAGAGAGTCCAACACTCAGTGGACTGTCACTGGGCCCAGACAGAGGGTCCAACACTCAGTGGACTGTCACTGGGCCCAGACAGAGGGTCCAACACTCAGTGGACTGTCACTGGGCCCAGACAGAGAGTCCAACACTCAGTGGACTGTCACTGGGCCCAGATAGAGGGTCCCAACACTCAGTGGACTGTCACTGGGCCCAGACAGAGGGTCCAACACTCAGTGGACTGTCACCGGGCCCAGACAGAGGGTCCAACACTCAGTGGACTGTCACTGGGCCCAGACAGACAGAGAGTCCAACACTCAGTGGACTGTCACTGGGCCCAGACAGAGGGTCCAACACTCAGTGGACTGTCACTGGGCCCAGATAGAGGGTCCCAACACTCAGTGGACCGTCACTGGGCCCAGACAGAGGGTCCAACACTCAGTGGACCATCACTGGGTACAGGCAGAGGGTCCAATGTCATGGCAGAATCCGAATTATTTAGGCAACATTTATAAATCAAATGTTGTATTTATTTTATTTCATGCTTATGTGAGATATAGAATGTCTATTTTTGGGATCATACTGTTGGCCGGTTGCAGTTCTCTGTTCTCTGTCAGGGTTCAGTTACCTGGGCTGCAGAGAGGGGAGGGGTCAAGCTTGTCTTCATATGAAAACTTTTAAACCATGTGAATGGATGATTGAGGGGGAACCAATTATCTCTTGGCTCCACAATGTCTGTGTGCCAGTCACTGTCGTACAAAGCCTAAGGTTTTCCATCAAACTAATTATCATTGCGTGATTAATGTGATGTAGAAAAGTAATTGAAACACGTTGCATAAGTAAACATAATCTACTTTTATTAAAAGGCGCAAGATCTGTTTCCTCGTCATTGAATGTCTATTTTATTCTTTGATTGCTAATCTATTCATTTGAGAATCATAGCTGGAGTAACGCTTGTCACTTTAAACTTGGGCTGACGTGTCTTGATTTTACTTGTAAAGTGGGTTTATTTACGGAGAATCTTAGTCATTTTACATAGCAGTGGGAGAGTTCTCGCCTGCCACGCGGGAGGCCGAGGTTCCGTTCCCAGTCAATGCGCTAACTGAGTTTTTGATTGGAAATAATCTATTTGTATGTTTTGCCCGGAAAGTTATGGTCACTAGTGTTTGTATAAGATATAAACTGAACGTTTTAATAGCTTGTTTGGTTCAAATTGATAGAAGGGATAAATTGAACGTTTTTAATAGATTGTTTAGGTTAAATTGATAGACTAATTCATTCAACTTAAAATAATAACGAAGCAAATTCTGATGCAAGACGATGTCTGTTCACTAAATTATCTGCTGGAATAATGTATTGAGAATTGAGTCGTATTTAAATTACTGTATCAATAGAGAAGATAGTTACCTAAGTTAAAGAAATTCTGAATAATAGCGGAGAGATGATGGCGATAGGAAGTGATTACCGAAATGATTTTCATTCTTATAGATTGACTGACGCATGTTGTGATTTTGGCGCTGCGCGTGTTATTTTTTAAATAAATAGGATACATTTCATAAGTGTGAAGAGCAAAGAGGAAGTTATAACGTTTGGGTTTTAAATCTTACATAGAGGTAAGGAAAAACGTTGAAATGAGAGGGGTTATATTTTTGCCCAATGGGAAAAAATAAAGTATGGAAGAGAGTTAGTTGCTATGTTGGCTACTAATTGTCAGGGAAAGTTGCTAGAGGCAGGTAGATTGTTGTAGAATAACGTACATTTGAGTTATTAGTTTGAATATACAACAACCTTACTGAAATTGTTTTGACCGTTGTTAAAGTACACTCTTTTCTGTACTTCTGGCAGTACAATTTTGATTGCGAGATGTTGATTGGGCTTTATTTGGCTGTAAGAAAGGGAGATCTGAATGTTTGAATTGTAAAACATTGTGAGAATGGATTCTGATGGTTATTGATTCTTGGTTTGATTGTTTAAGTAACACCAGTTAATTTGAGCACGAAAGTTCATGTGGTCTAACATTATAGTATGTTTCCATTATGTGGAACAATGTCAGGTCATTAAAGGTGATTACTGGTTGAGTAGTTTGAGAGCCTGTTGGCAGAAGACTGAATGGGTATGAATGTTGAAAAGCAAGCTTGGGCCAAACTAGTAAACTAGTATGTTAAGTGGGGGAGTGTCATAGATTTTAATTATAGTGTTGTTGCCACTATAGTCAAAACAATTTTATATGTTTTGGTAAATTAGCTAGGTTGAATTTGGTTATTTGAGTTCCTTTTTTATTTGCTTTTTAAAAGAGAGGTTGGAATCAAGTATGATGCCTTGGCACTTAAAATCAGATACCAGCAGGAGCTTTTTCCATCAGTGGTTGTTTTTTGAGGAACATGCAGACTGTGTTTTATTTTATTGAGATGTAAACATGAGTCTCTGAGCAATTTTGTCAACTGAACCATTATAGTAGTGAGTTCGTGTAGTTTGTTATTTGCATGAATTTATCACTGTATCATCTGCATACCTTGGAACTTCAGACCCTGTACAGACTAAAGGAAGATCATTAAGGGATGTGCTGAACAGTATTGACCTTTGGGGAATGAAAGCTTTGTGGATATGAGTGGGGGGAAAAAAAGTTTGTTTTCATTTTTACGCTGATGAGACAGTGCCAACTTTTGAAAGATTTTAGATTTGTTTAAAAAAATCAGGATCGTTTTTACTAAATTTATATCAACAGGTTGAAATGATTAGATTGCTGATTAAAGGGGTTTGTTTATTTGTTTATGGTTTGTTTTAGGAGTTGATTTAACTTAATTAAACTAAATTAAATTAAACTTAATTAAACTAAATTAAATTGTATTCGGATGTGTTTGAGTAGGATTCTTTCTTCAAGGGATGGATGGAAATGATCTACATATGTAAGTTGAAGGAGCCATGGGAGAACACGTCTACATTTGTATTAAATGCCTGGGATTAAATTACTAATTTCTTACGCTGACACATGCACTACGTTTGCGACAGAGGAAAAAGTATTTAGATAGTAAGGATACTTGTATCTAAGGGTAACATGTTCAATAAAGCACACATATACATTGATGTTGATTAAAACTTATGATGAATGATTTGAGGTACAGTGGAATTATCATTAGGTTTGGTTTATAGTTCGATGTAGTGTAATGAATACTAACTAAGTGTTTTGTGGGTTTTTTTCTCTGGGAAAATGGGTATTTCATTGTCTCTCTCTGGAATGTTTCCAGGGACTATACTCTTGGGGAGAGTGAGTGAGATTGAGGCCATAAACTACCACATTGAAAAGGGCCTGGAAGTTTTTGTTTTAGTGCAAATGTATCTTAAAGGGGCACTCACCACATGGGATTTTAATGAGTTTTTATTTTCTGAGTTTTAATTACACACGCTAATTCTTTTGTTAAAGGAATGTTCTGGAAACCTGGGATACAACATGTTGGAACTATTTGACTATTGTTTGCAATTTGTCTAATATAGTGAACAACACTGCTTTGAAGGGTTTTGTATGACCTATGACCTTCTAATGACCTTCCGTTGTGGCTTGATCACCCGCATTGGAAAGCCATTTGGATAATGAATTTATGTTAATTTGTAATACTGCTTTCAAGATCATTTGTGTAATTGGTAAATATGTTTCTTAGCCATATTTGTAATTTGGCCCACTGTGAAGAGGGAGAGGGCATTGCTTTTAACTCAGGGTATGCTGCTTTAAGTCTATTTTCCTATGACCATAGGGGTTAAATCATTTTTCTTTGTGAAGTTTTTTTTTCAGTTTAGTGATTTTAATTGGATTAGGTTAGTTGAAATGTTGTTTTATATATATTTTTCAGTTGTTGTTTTACATTACTCTCATACCGAGAGATGTGTGTAAAACATGGGGGAGGATTCAGTTTGAGGGTTTGAATTGAAGTTATACACCTTAAGTGATATGTGAAGGAGTGTATTGTATTGTTGAGTGTATTGTATTGTTGTGTTTGTTTTGTTCTATTCCCGAGGGGTATAGGTCTAACTTCTTGATCCTTGGCTCTACGATGGAGTTGACAGTGAGATGGGGAGTATAAACCAATTTGAAAGAATAGTTTCAATAAAATGTTTTGATATTCTCTGTGAAATATGTTTAGATATGTGTATTAAGAATAATTGGCAAAAGTAAGAATTTATCATGTAGTTAATGAACTGAACTAAACTGTTGTTCTGATCTGTTCTTTCGAGGTTATCATGAAAAGTGAAAATCTGTAGTTCTGCCCCTGAACAAGGCAGTTAACCCACCATTCCTAGGCCGTTATTGAAAATAAGAATGTGTTCTTAACTGGCTTGCCTCGTTAAATAAAGGTGTTGTAAAAAAAATTTAATCAGCAAATCGGCGCCCAAAAATACAGATTTCCGATTGTTATGAAAACTTGAAATCGGCCATAATTAATCGGCCATTCCGATTAATCGGTCGACCTCTCGTACTCACCAGATCAGACTGTCTGGACCCGGGTCATCAATAGGATGGTGGTACAACACCAGATCAGACCATCTGGACCCGGGTCATCAATAGGATGGTGGTACAACACCAGATCAGACTGTCTGGACCCGGGTCATCAATAGGATGGTGGTACAACACCAGATCAGACCATCTGGACCCGGGTCATCAATAGGATGGTGGTACAACACCAGATCAGACTGTCTGGACCCGGGTCATCAATAGGATGGTGGTACAACACCAGATCAGACTGTCTGGACCCGGGTCATCAATAGGATGGTGGTACAACACCAGATCAGACCGTCTGGACCCGGGTCATCAATAGGATGGTGGTACAACACCAGATCAGACCATCTGGACCCGGGTCATCAATAGGATGGTGGTACAACACCAGATCAGACCGTCTGGACCCGGGTCATCAATAGGATGGTGGTACAACACCAGATCAGACTGTCTGGACCCAGGTCATCAATAGGATGGTGGTACTCACCAGATCAGACTGTCTGGACCCGGGTCATCAATAGGATGGTGGTACAACACCAGATCAGACCGTCTGGACCCGGGTCATCAATAGGATGGTGGTACAACACCAGATCAGACCGTCTGGACCCGGGTCATCAATAGGATGGTGGTACAACACCAGATCAGACTGTCTGGACCCGGGTCATCAATAGGATGGTGGTACAACACCAGATCAGACCGTCTGGACCCGGGTCATCTATAGGATGGTGGTACTCACCAGATCAGACTGTCTGGACCCGGGTCATCAATAGGATGGTGGTACTCACCAGATCAGACTGTCTGGACCAGGTCATCAATAGGATGGTGGTACAACACCAGATCAGACCATCTGGACCCAGGTCATCAATAGGATGGTGGTACAACACCAGATCAGACCATCTGGACCCAGGTCATCAATAGGATGGTGGTACAACACCAGATCAGACTGTCTGGACCCGGGTCATCAATAGGATGGTGGTACAACACCAGATCAGACCGTCTGGACCCGGGTCATCAATAGGATGGTGGTACAACACCAGATCAGACTGTCTGGACCAGGTCATCAATAGGATGGTGGTACAACACCAGATCAGACCATCTGGACCCGGGTCATCAATAGGATGGTGGTACAACACCAGATCAGACTGTCTGGACCCGGGTCATCAATAGGATGGTGGTACAACACCAGATCAGACCATCTGGACCCGGGTCATCAATAGGATGGTGGTACAACACCAGATCAGACTGTCTGGACCCGGGTCATCAATAGGATGGTGGTACAACACCAGATCAGACTGTCTGGACCCGGGTCATCTATAGGATGGTGGTACAACACCAGATCAGACTGGCTGGACCCGGGTCATCAATAGGATGGTGGTACAACACCAGATCAGACTGTCTGGACCCGGGTCATCAATAGGATGGTGGTACAACACCAGATCAGACTGTCTGGACCCGGGTCATCAATAGGATGGTGGTACAACACCAGATCAGACTGGCTGGACCCGGGTCATCAATAGGATGGTGGTACAACACCAGATCAGACTGTCTGGACCCGGGTCATCTATAGGATGGTGGTACTCACCAGATCAGACCGTCTGGACCCGGGTCATCAATAGGATGGTGGTACAACACCAGATCAGACTGTCTGGACCCGGGTCATCAATAGGATGGTGGTACTCACCAGATCAGACCGTCTGGACCCAGGTCATCTATAGGATGGTGGTACAACACCAGATCAGACTGTCTGGACCCGGGTCATCAATAGGATGGTGGTACAACACCAGATCAGACCGTCTGGACCCGGGTCATCAATAGGATGGTGGTACAACACCAGATCAGACTGTCTGGACCCGGGTCATCAATAGGATGGTGGTACAACACCAGATCAGACTGTCTGGACCCGGGTCATCAATAGGATGGTGGTACAACACCAGATCAGACCGTCTGGACCCAGGTCATCAATAGGATGGTGGTACAACACCAGATCAGACTGTCTGGACCCGGGTCATCAATAGGATGGTGGTACAACACCAGATCAGACCGTCTGGACCCGGGTCATCAATAGGATGGTGGTACAACACCAGATCAGACTGTCTGGACCGGGTCATCAATAGGATGGTGGTACAACACCAGATCAGACCGTCTGGACCGGGTCATCTATAGGATGGTGGTACAACACCAGATCAGACTGTCTGGACCCGGGTCATCAATAGGATGGTGGTACAACACCAGATCAGACTGTCTGGACCCGGGTCATCAATAGGATGGTGGTACAACACCAGATCAGACTGTCTGGACCCGGGTCATCAATAGGATGGTGGTACAACACCAGATCAGACTGTCTGGACCCGGGTCATCAATAGGATGGTGGTACTCACCAGATCAGACTGTCTGGACCCGGGTCATCAATAGGATGGTGGTACAACACCAGATCAGACTGTCTGGACCCGGGTCATCAATAGGATGGTGGTACAACACCAGATCAGACTGTCTGGACCCGGGTCATCAATAGGATGGTGGTACAACACCAGATCAGACTGTCTGGACCCGGGTCATCTATAGGATGGTGGTACAACACCAGATCAGACCGTCTGGACCCGGGTCATCAATAGGATGGTGGTACAACACCAGATCAGACTGTCTGGACCCGGGTCATCAATAGGATGGTGGTACTCACCAGATCAGACCGTCTGGACCCAGGTCATCAATAGGATGGTGGTACAACACCAGATCAGACTGTCTGGACCCGGGTCATCAATAGGATGGTGGTACAACACCAGATCAGACTGTCTGGACCAGGTCATCAATAGGATGGTGGTACAACACCAGATCAGACTGTCTGGACCCGGGTCATCAATAGGATGGTGGTACAACACCAGATCAGACTGTCTGGACCCGGGTCATCAATAGGATGGTGGTACTCACCAGATCAGACCATCTGGACCCAGGTCATCAATAGGATGTGAGTTGGCTCCTCCAGTCAATGGGGGATTCATCACATCATCAGAGACTGGGTAGAGATAACATAGTGGACTGGTAGCGATAACATAGTGGACTGTTAGAAGTAACATAGTGGACTGGTAGAGATAACATAGTGGACTGGTAGAGATAACATAGTGGACTGGTAGAGATAACATAGTGGACTGGTAGAGATTACATAGTGGACTGGTAGAGATAACATAGTGGACTGGTAGAGATAATATGGTGGACTGGTAGAGATAACAAAGTGGACTGGTAGAGATAACATAGTGGACTGGTAGAGATAACATAGTGGACTGGTAGAGATAACATAGTGGACTGGTAGAGATAACATAGTGGACTGGTAGAGATAACATAGTGGACTGGTAGAGATAACATAGTGGACTGGTAGAGATAACGTAGTGGACTGGTAGAGATAACATAGTGGACTGGTAGAGATAACATAGTGGACTGGTAGAGATAACATAGTGGACTGGT
Source organism: Oncorhynchus masou masou (assembly GCF_036934945.1). Taxonomy (NCBI): domain Eukaryota; kingdom Metazoa; phylum Chordata; class Actinopteri; order Salmoniformes; family Salmonidae; genus Oncorhynchus; species Oncorhynchus masou. The sequence continues at coordinate 8,742,080 of NC_088216.1, read as the reverse complement.
AGAGATAACATAGTGGACAGGTAGAGATAACATAGTGGACTGGTATGTAAATATGCCATTTTTTGTTATTTAGTGGATTGGGTTACTAGTCCAACGCTCTAACCACTAGGCTACCCTGCCGCCCCATGAATGAGGAAAGCTAAATGATTATTGCAGGATTGAATGAGGAAAGCTAAATGATTCTTGCATGATTGAATGAGGAAAGCTAAATGATTCTTGCAGTATTGAATGAGGACAGATAAATGATTCTTGCGGTATTGAATGAGAACAGCTAGCTAGTACACTTTAAATAATGTGCAGTCTGCAATATGACTGGCTGTATGGTCGTGCGTGATGTAACGTCAGGCCTAGGTATGAATGTATCAGTGGAGGCTCCTCAGAGGAGAAAGGGGAGGACGATCCTCAGTGAAATTCATTTTTTTTTAACATGTTTCACATTAAAGTTATCCTTTTTAGATTTAAAAAAATACACACTAAATATATATTCACGTCACCAAATTATTGATTAAAACATGAAGGTCTACAGTAGCCTCAGCAGCATTCTGTAGGGTAGCACCATGGTGTAGCCTGGAGAACAGCGAGTGTCCGTCCTCCTCTGGGTACATTGACTTCAATACAAAACCCAGGAGGCTCATGGTTCTCAAGCCCTTCCATAGACTTACACAGTAATTATGACAACTTCTGGAGGACATCCTCCAACCTATCAGAGCTCTTGCAGCATGAACTAACATGTTGTCCACTCAATGATAGGATCAGAGAATGAATCTAGTACTGAAAGCATAAGCTACAGCTAGCTAGCACTGCAGTGCATCAAACGTGGTGAGAAGTTGACTCAAAGAGAGAGAGAGGACAATAGTTTAGCAGTTTTGAACAAATACATTTCTTTAAAAATGAAGGAGAGAGAGAGCTATATTTTGTTGTATTTTTTCACTTTCACTTAGCCTCCACAACTACACCCATAAAATGTATACCAATTATAGCACCACCCAAAAGGGCACTTTAGAGACTGGTAGGGCAAAGAGGCATTTGCTCTACACAGGGAGAACCCCATCTGCCACTGCTTCATTTGGCTGCTCACTTCAATAGCCCATATGCCACTGGGTGAGATAATTTTTCATTGTTTTTGGGCAGATGCGTCTTGGCCGATTTAGCTCGGGAATATGCTACAATCGACAATCTGTCTACTAATCCTGTCTAATGGGCAGGTCAGCCCTGGAGGGACGAATTGGCTGTAAGAAGTAAGAAAGAACATAGCATCTGATTGTTTTTCAATTACTTCTTATGACATGGTTTAACAGAATAAACTATGTCGTGGAGATTTTTCCAATCTGCGTTACCCACTTCGGTCAGCAGAGAGCGATATGAGTCTTTCAGGTGATGCTGCTTGCGTGACGTAAAATCTAGTGGACGGAACTGGAGGTTTCTTCAACAGCGACAAAAAGCTTCTGATTCAACCAACGCTGTGGTTTCATGGCGAACATAAAACCGAACACTTTAGACTATTGTTGTGTGTATTAATGTCAGTGTTTGCTTGTTAAATTAAATGCGCCAATTTGTTAAATTGAGAACGTTACTGCACTAGGCTAATCGCTAATGCGAGCTAGCTAGCTAACATCACCGACCATGAGCTCACGAAGATATTCGGAGAAAGAAGCTCTAGGGCTGATCATCATCGTAAAAGAAGAAGAGGAAGAAGCTTTAAGAATAAAAAAGGAAGAAGAGGAGGAGACTGTCACATTAGAAGAAGAGGTGGATATGACAGTGAAAGAAGAGAAAGGACCTTTTTTAGTAAAAGACGAAGAGGAGATAGGTTTCAGAATCAAAAAGGAGGAAGATGCCGTAACATTAAAAGAAGAAAATGTAGTGAAAGAACTTCTTGGAGTAAAAGAGGAAGAGGAGGCTTTCTCAATTAAAGAGGAGGAAGACGTTTTGGGAGTGAAAGAGGAGGAGGCTGAAGATCAGACTACCACCAGTGAGTACTGTCTTAAAAACAGGGGCACAATGCAGTTCTTGAACTAATGTGGGGTTTTAAAGGGGCATTCTACTGAAGTTCTACACTTTAATATGTTGTTCAGTACTGTAGGACATGTTTAAGGGGCAATCTGCCATTGGTTCATATATTTTTGGGACTTTTAAATGTATACATTTATTCAGTTATCCATGTGTTCTATTAAACCGTACGTCATCTAATAACACACTTTTAAAACTCTATAGGGGCATCATTTCTACTTAAAATTTCAAAGGGACACAAAACGCACTCATTTCGTGGAACGACCCTTTTACAATTACATCATAAACAATATTTTATAAAATGATGATGAAAGTGGACATTCTGGCTCTGTTTAGACATTCATGCCTCTTGTAAGACTCTGTGATTGCAAAAGAAAATCATAAGTTTACCATCTGTTTGATGTTCTCATTCACACAGGAGAGAGACATGACTATGGTGGATCCTCTGGGGAGCCTCAACAACATCCTGATGCTGACGAGGCAGAGAAGAGTCTCTCCAGAACAGAACACCAGATGGTACAGCTTGGTCTGGTCGAGCATACAGCTTGCTCTCTCTGGGTCTGGGCTGGGTTTCTGTAAACCACTTCATGACAACAGTGACATCAGCATCCATAATGATATGTGTCTGTGTCCCCTCTTTATGGTTACTAGGACAACGCAAGCCCTTCCTCCCTCCCAGAGTCCCTGTATCGTACCTCTCCCGGTCGCACCTTACTGCTGGGTATGAGGAGGTTGTCTGTGCTGCTGGTGGACTGCAGGAAAACAACGGGGCTGAGTGGAACTGTGAGAGGAGGAGAAGAGGAGAAAGGATCAGATTTGACACATCAGAGTAAGTGCTGTAGTTTAGTTTGAACAAATACAATAGATCTGCCCACTGGTATCTGTTACCAGGACAACCAGCAGAGTTCTGTTAGTTGACAGGAAGATAGACTGGCATCTGTTACCAGACTACAGACTGACTAGCTACCACGTGGACAGACTGACTACTACCTCATGGCCAGACTGACTAGCTACCACGTGGACAGACTGACTAGCTACCACGTGGACAGACTGACTACTATCACTACTACCTCGTGGCCAGACTGACGACTACCTCATGGCCAGACTGACGACTACCTCGTGGCCAGACTGACTACTACCACGTGGCCAGACTGACTAGTACCACGTGGCCAGACTGACTAGTACCACTTGGCCAGACTGACTAGCTACCACATGGACAGACTGACTACTCCCTCATGCACATACTTCATTAGTGTGTTTGTATCAGACTGACTACTACCACATGGACAAATAAACTTCTTGTTAATCCAACCGCTGTGTCAGATTTCAAGAAGGCTTTACGGCGAAAGCAAATCATGCGATTATCTGAGAACAGCAGGAAAGTCATTACAAACAGTAACTAGCCAAGTAGAGGATTAACAAAAGTCAGAAATAGCGATAAAATGTATCACTTACCTTTGATGATCTTCATATGGTTGCACTCCCAAGACTCCATGTTACACAATAAATGTTCGTTTTGCTCGATAAAGTCCCTCTTTATATTCAAAAACCTCCATTTTGTTGGTGCGTTTTGTAATCAATAATATTTCAACCGGACAAAAGCTTAATTAATAGAAAAGGAGAAACTCATGTCTGGAAATTTCCACTGTCCTCCCATTGAAAGGATCTCCCTCCTTCTGTATTTTAGATTTTTAATTCGATCATATCTTCCGGTAACCCAATGTGATACGGAATCGCTACTATTTTTAACACATTCAAGAACCTCCAGAAGCTAACCAGCTAATTAGCTACAAGCTATTTAATCATTTTTAGCCACTGCGGCTTTTACCTTCTGCACAGACACCGGCCCTGTTCTTAGCCTGGATATTACTCGCCAATCTACCAGTATCGGACTGTCTCTCCACAACAACTCCGGATTCCTGCCGTAATCCCTGAGCCACTACTTCTGATCCTCACAGCTATCTTGCACCCTCCGTGGCACCCAGTACCGAAGCTATCCCTGAGACCCAACTCCCGGCCTACTCAGCTGTTTACCCAAACCCCACTCATACACGGCTAGTACCCAATACCCCACCGGATCCTTGCTGTAAACTCTGGACCTTGGCACCGGATCACCGATGCTACCGATTGGCTATAGTGGCTGACGCCACTGCCACGAAGCTATTACCAGTTAGCCGTGAGCCAGGCATATCTCCCGGCTAGCAAACAAAATTCTACAATACCTCTTTCGCCATCTGGCTTGGATTCTCTGTCGACACGGCGCCCCGCCGCTCCACCACGTCTGGTCTGCCGCTGTTCCTTCAGCCGGCCTCTGTCTGAGCAGACCATCCCCGGGCGACTAACTTTAAACGCTGCATGCTAGCGTAGTGGCGGCTCCCCTGTTCTATCTACTGCTGCCCCCTGGACACTATGATCACTTGGCTACATAGCTGATGCCTGCTGGACACTATGATCACTTGGCTACATAGCTGATGCCTGCTGGACACTATGATCACTTGGCTACATAGCTGATGCCTGCTGGACACTGATCACTTGGCCACATAGCTGATGCCTGCTGGACACTATGATCACTTGGCCACATAGCAGATGCCTGCTGGACACTATGATCACTTGGCCACATAGCTGATGCCTGCTGGACACTATGATCACTTGGCCACATAGCTGATGCCTGCTGGACACTATGATCACTTGGCTACATAGATGATGCCCCCTGGACACTATGATCACTTGGCTACATAGCTGATGCCTGCTGGACTGTCCATTAATCACGGTACTCCATTCTGTTGATTTGTGTTTTATCTGTCGGCCCCAGCCGCGAACTCAGGCTCTGTGTGTAGTTAATCCGACACTCTGCCTTGTCATCGCCATTTTACCTGCTGTTGTTGTGTTAGCTGACTACCTGTTGTTGTCTCACCTGTTTTAGCTAGCTCTCCCAATCAAGACCTGCGATTACTTTATGCCTTGCTGTATGTCTCTCTCAAATATCAATATACCTTGTATACTGTTCAGGTTAGTTATCATTGTTTTAGTTTACAATGGAGCCCCTAGTTCCACCCCTCATACCTCTGATACCTCCTTTGTCCCACCCCCCACACATGCGGTGACCTCACCCATTATAACCAGCATGTACAGAGATACAACCTCTCTTATCATCACCCAGTGCCTGGGCTTACCTCCGCTGTACCCGCACCCCCACATACCCCTGTCTGCACATTATGCTACATAGCCGTCTTTGTATCTAAGACAATTGTGTAGTCTAGAGCGATTTTCTAGGTTAGCTGGCCAGCTATTGTCGTTCTTCTAACGTAGCTAGCCCCCGAATAGCAGCACTGTAGTAACTATTACAGTACAACGGTTTGTTTTGTTTGATCGTAGCTAGCTAGCTACATAGCCGTCTTTGTATCTAAGACAATTGTGTAGCCTAGAGCGATTTTCTAGGTTAGCCAGCCAGCTATTGTCGTTCTTTTAAGTAACGGAACGCAATCAACCTTGCTAGCTAGCCAGCTAGCCCCCGAATAGCAGCACTGTAGAAACTATTACACTCGACGGAACGACTTGATTAGTGTAGTGTCAACATCGCAGCCACTACCAGCTAGCCTACTCCAGCAGTACTGTTTCATTTCAATCATTTTAGTCAATAAGATTCTTGCTATGTAAGCTTAACTTTCTGAACATTCGAGACGTGTAGTCCACTTGTCATTCCAATCTCCTTTGCATTAGCGTAGCCTCTTCTGTACCCTGTTAACTATGTGTCTATCTATCCCTGTTCTCTCCTCTCTGCACAGACCATACAAACGCTCCACACCGCGTGGCCGCGGCCACCCTAATCTGGTGGTCCCAGCGCGCACGACCCACGTGGAGTTCCTGGTCTCCGGTAGCCTCTGGAACTGCCGATCTGCGGCCAACAAGGCAGAGTTCATCTCAGCCTATGCCTCCCTCCAGTCCCTCGACTTCCTGGCACTGACGGAAACATGGATCACCACAGATAACACTGCTACTCCTACTGCTCTCTCTTCGTCCGCCCACGTGTTCTCGCACACCCCGAGAGCTTCTGGTCAGCGGGGTGGTGGCACCGGGATCCTCATCTCTCCCAAGTGGTCATTCTCTCTCTCTCCCCTTACCCATCTATCTATCGCCTCCTTTGAATTCCATGCTGTCACAGTTACCAGCCCTTTCAAGCTTAACATTCTTATCATTTATCGCCCTCCAGGTTCCCTCGGAGAGTTCATCAATGAGCTTGATGCCTTGATAAGCTCCTTTCCTGAGGACGGCTCACCTCTCACAGTCCTGGGCGACTTTAACCTCCCCACGTCTACCTTTGACTCATTCCTCTCTGCCTCCTTCTTTCCACTCCTCTCCTCTTTTGACCTCACCCTCTCACCTTCCCCCTACTCACAAGGCAGGCAATACGCTCGACCTCATCTTTACTAGATGCTGTTCTTCCACTAACCTCACTGCAACTCCCCTCCAAGTCTCCGACCACTACCTTGTATCCTTTTCCCTCTCGCTCTCATCCAACACTTCCCACACTGCCCCTACTCGGATGGTATCGCGCCGTCCCAACCTTCGCTCTCTCTCCCCCGCTACTCTTTCCTCTTCCATCCTTTCATCTCTTCCCTCTGCTCATACCTTCTCCAACCTTTCTCCTGACTCTGCCTCCTCAACCCTCCTCTCTTCCCTTTCTGCATCCTTTGACTCTCTATGTCCCCTATCCTCCAGGCCGGCTCGGTCCTCCCCTCCCGCTCCGTGGCTCGATGACTCATTGCGAGCTCACAGAACAGAGCTCCGGGCAGCCGAGCGGAAATGGAGGAAAACTCGCCTCCCTGCGGACCTGGCATCCTTTCACTCCCTCCTCTCTACATTTTCCTCCTCTGTCTCTGCTGCTAAAGCCACTTTCTTCCACTCTAAATTCCAAGCATCTGCCTCTAACCCTAGGAAGCTCTTTGCCACCTTCTCCTCCCTTCTGAATCCTCCTCCCCCTCCCCCCTCCTCCCTCTCTGCAGATGACTTCGTCAACCATTTTGAAAAGAAGGTCGACGACATCCGATCCTCGTTTGCTAAGTCAAACGACACCGCTGGTTCTGCTCACACTGCCCTACCCTGTGCTCTGACCTCTTTCTCCCCTCTCTCTCCAGAAGAAATCTCGCTTCTTGTGACGGCCGGCCGCCCAACAACCTGCCCGCTCGACCCTATCCCCTCCTCTCTCCTCCAGACCATTTCCGGGGACCTTCTCCCTTACCTCACCTCGCTCATCAACTCATCCCTGACCGCTGGCTACGTCCCTTCCGTCTTCAAGAGAGCGAGAGTTGCACCCCTTCTGAAGAAACCTACACTCGATCCCTCCGATGTCAACAACTACAGACCAGTATCCCTTCTTTCTTTTCTCTCCAAAACTCTTGAACGTGCCGTCCTTGGCCAGCTCTCCCTCTATCTCTCTCAGAATGACCTTCTTGATCCAAATCAGTCAGGTTTCAAGACTAGTCATTCAACTGAGACTGCTCTTCTCTGCATCACGGAGGCGCTCCGCACTGCTAAAGCTAACTCTCTCTCCTCTGCTCTCATCCTTCTAGACCTATCGGCTGCCTTCGATACTGTGAACCATCAGATCCTCCTCTCCACCCTCTCCGAGTTGGGCATCTCCCGCGCGGCCCACGCTTGGATTGCGTCCTACCTGACAGGTCGCTCCTACCAGGTGGCGTGGCGAGAATCTGTCTCCTCGCCACGCGCTCTCACCACTGGTGTCCCCCAGGGCTCTGTTCTAGGCCCTCTCCTATTCTCGCTATACACCAAGTCACTTGGCTCTGTCATAACCTCACATGGTCTCTCCTATCATTGCTATGCAGACGACACACAATTAATCTTCTCCTTTCCCCCTTCTGATGACCAGGTGGCGAATCGCATCTCTGCATGTCTGGCAGACATATCAGTGTGGATGACGGATCACCACCTCAAGCTGAACCTCGGCAAGACGGAGCTGCTCTTCCTCCCGGGGAAGGACTGCCCGTTCCATGATCTCGCCATCACGGTTGACAACTCCATTGTGTCCTCCTCCCAGAGCGCTAAGAACCTTGGCGTGATCCTGGACAACACCCTGTCGTTCTCAACCAACATCATGGCGGTGGCCCGTTCCTGTAGGTTCATGCTCTACAACATCCGCAGAGTACGACCCTGCCTCACACAGGAAGCGGCGCAGGTCCTAATCCAGGCACTTGTCATCTCCCGTCTGGATTACTGCAACTCGCTGTTGGCTGGGCTCCCTGCCTGTGCCATTAAACCCCTACAACTCATCCAGAACGCCGCAGCCCGTCTGGTGTTCAACCTTCCCAAGTTCTCTCACATCACCCCGCTCCTCCGCTCTCTCCACTGGCTTCCAGTTGAAGCTCGCATCCGCTACAAGACCATGGTGCTTGCCTACGGAGCTGTGAGGGGAACGGCGCCGCAGTACCTCCAGGCTCTGATCAGGCCCTACACCCAAGCAAGGGCACTGCGTTCATCCACCTCTGGCCTGCTCGCCTCCCTACCATTGAGGAAGTACAGTTCCCGCTCAGCCCAGTCAAAACTGTTCGCTGCTCTGGCCCCCAATGGTGGAACAAACTCCCTCACGACGCCAGGACAGCGGAGTCAATCACCACCTTCCGGAGACACCTGAAACCCCACCTCTTCAAGGAATACCTAGGATAGGATAAGTAATCCTTCTCACCCCCCCTTAATGACTTAGATGCACTATTGTAAGTGGCTGTTCCACTGGATGTCAGAAGGTGAATTCACCAATTTGTAAGTCGCTCTGGATAAGAGCGTCTGCTAAATGACTTAAATGTAAATGTAATGCCCTGAATATATTCTACCACGCCCATAATTCTGCTCCTTTTATTCCTTGTGTGGAGGTAAACCCAGGCCCTGCATGTCCCCAGGCAACCTCATTTGTTGACTTCTGTGATCGAATAAGCCTTGGTTTCATGCAAGCCTCCTCCCTAAGTTTGTTTTACTCACTGCTTTAGCACACTCTGCCAACCCTGATGTCCTTGCCGTGTCTGAATCCTGGCTTAGGAAGGCCACCAAAAATTCTGAGATTTCCATACCCAACTATAACACTTTCCGTCATGAAAGAACTGCTAAAGGGGGAGGAGTTGCAGAGTTCTGTCATACTTTCCAGGTCTATGCCCAAACAGTTCAAACTTCTAATTTTAAAAATGAATCCCTCCAGAAATAAGTCTCTCACTGTTGCCGCCTGCTACCGACCCCCCCTCAGCTCCCAGCTGTGCCCTGGACACCATCTGTGAATTGATCGCCCCCCCCATCTAGCTTCAGAGTTTGTTCTGTTAGGTGACCTAAACTGGGATATGCTTAACACCCCGGCAGTCCTAGCTAGATGCCCTCAATCTCACACAAATCATCAAGGAGCCCACCAGGTACAACCCTAAATCCGTAAACATGGGCACCCTAATAGACATTTTCCTGACCAACTTGCCCTCCAAATACACCTCTGCTGTCTTCAATCAGGATCTCAGCGGTCACTGCCTCATTGCCTGTATCTGCTACGGGTCCGCGGTCAAACGACCACCCCTCATCACTGTCAAATGCTCCCTAAAACACTTCTGTGAGCAGGCCTTTCTAATCGACCTGGCCCGGGTATCCTGGAAGGATATTGACCTCATCCCGCCAGTTGAGGATGCCTGGTCATTCTTTAAAAGTAACTTCCTCTCCATCTTAGACAAGCATGCTCCGTTCAAAAAATACAGAACTAAGAACAGATATAGCCCTTGGTTCACTCCAGACCTGACTTCCCTCGACCAGCACAAAAACATTCTGTGGCGGACTGCAATAGCATCGAATAGTCCCCGCGATACGCAACTGTTCAGGGAACCAATACACACAGTCAGGAAAGCAAAGGCCAGCTTTTTCAAGCAGAAATTTGCATCCTGTAGCTCTAACTCCAAAAAGTTCTGGGACACTGTAAAGTCCATGGAGAACAAGAGCACCTCCTCCCAGCTGCCCACTGCACTGAGGCTAGGTAACGCGGTCACCACCGATAAATCCGTGATTATCGAAAACTTCAACAAGCATTTCTCAACGGCTGGCCATGCCTTCCTCCTGGCTACTCCAACCTCGGCCAACAGCTCCCCCCCCCCCCGCACGGCTACTCGCCCAAGCCTCCCCAGCTTCTCCTTTACCCAAATCCCGATAGCAGATGTTCTGAAAGAGCTGCGAAACCTGAACCCATACAAATCAGCTGGGCTTGGCAATCTGGACCCTCTATTTCTGAAACTGTCCACCGCCATTGTCGCAACCCCTATTACCAGCCTGTTCAACCTCTCTTTCATATCGTCTGAAATCCCCAAGGACTGGAAAGCTGACGCGGTCATCACCCTCTTCAAAGGGGGAGACACCCTGGACCCAAACTGTTACAGACCTATATCCATCCTGCCCTGCCTATCTAAGGTCTTCAAAAGCCAAGTCAACAAACAGATCACTGACCATCTCGAATCCCACCTTCTCCGCTGTTCAATCCGGTTTCCGAACCGGTCACAGGTGCACCTCAGCCACGCTCAAGGTACTAAACGATATCATAACCACCATCGATAAAAAACTACTGTGCAGCCGTCATCATTCAGGCTTTCGACTCTGTCAATCACCATATTCTTATTGGCACTCAGTAGCCTCGGTTTTTTCTAATGACTGCCTTGCCTGGTTCACCAACTACTTTGCAGACAGAGTTCAGTGTGTCAAACCGGAGGTCCTGTTTTCCGGTCCTCTGGCCGTCTCTATGGGGGTACCACAGGGTTCAATTCAAAGCCTCCTTCACTCACGCCGCCAAATTGACCCTAGTAAAACTGACTATCCTACCAATCCTAGACTTCGGCGATGTCATCTACAAAATAGCTTCCAATACTCAGCAAACTGGATGCAGTTTATCACAGTGCCATCCGTTGTTACGAAAGCACCTTATACCACCCACCACTGCGACCTGTATGCTCGAGTCGGCTGGCCCTCGCTATACGTTCGTCGCCAGACCCACTGGCTCCAGGTCATCTACAAGTCTATGCTAGGTAAAGCTCCGCCTTATCTCAGTTCACTGGTCACGATGGCAACACCCACCCGTAGCACGCGCTCCAGCAGGTGTATCTCACTGATCATCCCTAAAGCCAAAACCTCATTTGGCTGCCTTTCCTTCCAGTTCTCTGCTGCCTGCGACTGGAACAAATTGCAAAAATCTCTGAAGTTGGAGACTTTTCTCCCACAACAACTTTAAACATCTGCTATCTGAGCAGCTAACCGATCGCTGCAGCTGTACATAGTCCATCGGTATATAGCCCACCCAATTTACCTACCTCATCCCCATACTGTTTTTATTTTATTTACTTTACTTTTCTGCTCTTTTGCACACCAATATCTCTACCTGCACATGTTCATCTGATCAGTTATCACTCCAGTGTTAATCTACTAAATTGTAATTATTCTCCTACCTCCTCATGCCTTTTGCACACAATGTATATAGATTATTTTTCCTACTATGTTATTGACTTGTTTATTTCATGTGTAACTCTGTGTTGTTGTCTGTTCACACTGCTATGCTTTATTTTGACCAAGTCGCAGTTGCAAATGAGAACTAGTTCTCAACTAGCCTACCTGGTTAAATAAAGATGAAATAATAAAATACAAACTGGGTCCTAAGTCTTTATATGGTGGATAGGCTTTCAATTGAAAAACAGCCTTTCAAAATAATAGTACTTCCTGGTTGGATTTTCCTCGGGCTTTCGCCTGCCATATCAGTTCTGTTATACTCACAGACATTATTTTAACAGTTTTGGAAACTTTAGTGTTTTCTATCCACATCTACCAATTATATGCTTGAAAGGATCAGATTTAACTCATCACAGTAAGTGCTGTAGTTTAGTTTGAACAAATAATATAGATCTGCCCTCTGGTGTCTGTTACCAGGACAACCAGCAGAGTTCTATTAGTTCTGGGATCGAACCCGGGTCTGTAGTGATATGTCTACCATTTCCTATATGTCTACCATTTCGTGTACCCCGTTAGCGATGCTAATGTCTTCAGGTAGACTGTGCTAATGCTAGTGCTAATGTCTTCAGGTAGACTGTGCTAATGCTAGTGCTAATGTCTTCAGGTAGACTGTGCTAATGCTAGTGCTAATGTCTTCAGGTAGACTGTGCTAATGCTAGTGCTAATGTCTTCAGGTAGACTGTGCTAATGCTAGTGTCTTCAGGTCGACTGAAAGACAATTTAAAGGTAACCATAAAGGAGTCTACCTGCCAGAATCGTGATTATTTGCATCAATCCGGTGACTATTTTGTTTAAAAATACTCCCGTTGCAACACACGCATTCCAGACAGACTGGTGTCTGGTGGCACTTCAATTAAAGGGTAACGACACACACAAAAAAATCACATTTTTCCCAGATCTCAAAAACGGCACTGTTGTGGTTGTCTCACCTAGCTACCTTAAGATGGATGCACTAACTGAGGGAAACTGTATTTACTATCACTGTTGTGGTTGTCTCACCAAGCTATCTTAAGATGGATGCACTAACAAGTTGCTCTGAATAGTGACCATACTATTCCCTTAAAGTCACGCAGTGTAAAATACATGGGTCATGTGAACAATGGAGCACATGCATCACATGCTAAGAGACAATGGAGCACATGCATCACATGCTAAGAGACAATGGAGCACATGCATCACATGCTAAGAGCACTTGCCTGTAAGTCTCTCTGGATAAGAGGGTCTGATAAATGACTAAAATGTATGTGGAGATTTCATTCAGGTCTCCCTGTTTTAACCACTCTGTTTGTCTTTGGCAGAAGAGAGACCCGACTCAGAGGAACCAGAGACGTCTGAACCAGCGAGACGACACCACTGTTCCCAGTGTGGAAAGAGTTATACCCGTTTATGGAGCCTGAAAAACCATACGAGAACACATGCAGAGAAGAAGTCTTACAACTGCTCTCAGTGTGGAAAGAGTTTTAACCATTTAGGGAATCTTAAAAACCACAAGAGAACACACGCAGAGAAGAAGTCTTACAATTGCTCTCAGTGTGCAAAGAGTTTTACTCATTTATGTAACCTAAAATCGCATGAGAGACGACACACAGGAGATAAGCCTTACCAATGCTCTCAGTGTGGTAAGAGATTTATTGAGTCAACAGAACTGAAAGTTCATAAGAGAATACACACAGGGGAAAAACCATTCCAATGCTCTCAGTGTGTAAAGACATTTTCCCGACCAGGAGACCTGAAATCACACGAGAGAATACACACAGGGGAAAAGCCGTACCACTGTTCCCATTGCGAAAAGAGCTTTGGCTGGTCAGGGACACTGAAAGAGCACGAGAGAATGCACACAGGAGAAAAGCCATTCCAATGTTCGCAGTGTGGAAAGGGTTTTGGCCAGTTACGGTACCTGAAAACGCACGAGATGATTCACACAGGAGAGAAGCCTTTCCAGTGCTCTCAGTGTGGAAAGAGTTTTATCCTGTTAGTAAACCTGAAATCACATGAGAGAATACACACAGGGGAAAAGCCATACCATTGTTCCCATTGTGAAAAGAGTTTCAGCTGGTCAGGGACACTGAAAGAGCATGAGAGAATACACACAGGAGAAAAGCCATTCCAATGCTCTCAATGTGGAAAGGGTTTTACCCAGTCAGGGAGCCTGAAAATGCATGAGAGAATGCATACAGGAGAAAAGCCTTTCCATTGCTCCCAATGTGGAAAGAGTTTTACCCAATTAAGAAGCCTGAAAAGTCATGTGGTGACACACAAAGGAGGGTAGCCTCACCTCTGCTCCCAGTGTGGAAAGAGTTTTACCCAATTAAGGGTCCTGAAAGAGCATAAAATAATACATACACTCTTCATGTCACTAATTTTCAGAGGACCTGAAATCACATGAGAGAAAAGAGGCTGTGTTCTGACTTATGTATTTGGACATCTAATGAAATCCATGAAATCTAATTTGTATATATGTAAAATCATACCCACAAATAGGCCTACATTTTGTTTTTCTATTTTTCATCTTGAGGCATGTTCAGATTTGATCAAATGCATTTTCTATTTTGTTTTGATTATAAACTTTGATTAGATACAAACTATTAGCTCAAAAATCTTATAATTTGGATATTTCAAAATGTAACTTAACATATAGACGAATATAATTTGTATTTTGTTTTCATTCTAACCTTGATTCTTTGAACTTTGAAACATCTTACATTCATTTTTTTATTTTTCATTGAGTAAATGTGTAACTATTCATCAAGATAGAGGACTATGAAACTGATGACTTGTTCTGGTGAAGTGTTTACATTTGAGTCATTTAGCAGACGCTCTAATCCAGGGCGATTTACAGGAGCTATTAGGGTTAAGTTCCTTGCTCAAGGAGCACATCAACAGATTTATCAGCTAATCGGCTGGGGGATTCAAACCATCGACCTTTCAGTTACTGGCCCAACACTAGACTACCTACCACCCTAAAGTCTTTCCTTGATTCCTTGCGTCCTCCCCCCCTTACAAAACTCATTGGAGGAGATCTGAGATTATCTTCTCCTCCTATATGACCAGAGAAGATGGAAAGAGAGGATGCTGGGAAATCAAGGAAAGACAAGAGATCTTCACCCTAGTAGATTGCTGTTCTACTGATGGAGAATGGAACCACTAAAACAGGCACCATCTCAAGTCAATCCAGGCGACTTGTTTTGCCCCTGAACAAGGCAGCTAACCCACTGTTTCCCGGTAGGCTGTCATTGTAAATAAGAATTTGTTCTTAACTGACTTCCCTAGTTAAATAAATGTTAAATAAAACATGTATAAATAAATATTTCAGGCTATGCCCACTGACGTCCACAGTTTAAAAACATACAATGACATCAAGACATCCAGAGTTTAACAACACTGGTCTTTTGCTACAAAGGCCCCTTTTTCTCTACAATTGGTAGTTCAGTCTTGTCCTAACGCTGCCACTCCCATACGGACTCAGAAGAGGCGAAGGTCGAGAGCCCTGCATCCTCCGAAACACGACCCCGCCAAGCCACACTGCTTCTTGACAAACTGCTCGCTTAACCCGGAAGCCAGCTGTACCAATGTGTAGGAGGAAACGCGTACAGCTGGCGACAGAAGTCAGCGTGCATTGGCCCGACCCGCCACAAGGAGTTACTAGAGCACGATGGGACAAGGACGTGCCGGCCAAACCCTCCCCTAACCACGCTGGGCCAAACCCTCCCCTGACCACGCTGGGCCAAACCCTCCCCTAACCACGCTGGGCCAAACCCTCCCCTAACCACGCTGGGCCAAACCCTCCCCTGACCACGCTGGGCCAAACCCTCCCCTAACCACGCTGGGCCAAACCCTCCCCTAACCACGCTGGGCCAAATCCTCCCCTAACCACGCTGGGCCAAACCCTCCCCTAACCACACTGGGCCAAACCCTCCCCTAACTACGCTGGGCCAAACCCTCCCCTAACCACGCTGGGCCAAACCCTCCCCTGACCACGCTGGGCCAAACCCTCCCTAACCACGCTGGGCCAAACCCTCCCCTAACCACGCTGGGCCAAATCCTCCCCTAACCACGCTGGGCCAAACCCTCCCCTAACCACACTGGGCCAAACCCTCCCCTAACTACGCTGGGCCAAACCCTCCCCTAACCACGCTGGGCCAAACCCTCCCCGAACCACGCTGGGCCAAACCCTCCCCTAACCACGCTGGGCCAAACCCTCCCCTAACCACGCTGGGCCAAACCCTCCCCTAACCACGCTGGGCCAAACCCTCCCCTAACCACGCTGAGCCAAACCCTCCCCTAACCACGCTGGGCCAAACCCTCCCCTAACCACATTGGGCCAAACCCTCCCCTAACCACGCTGGGCCAAACCCTCCCCTAACCACGCTGGGCCAAACCCTCCCCTAACCACACTGGGCCACTCCCTCCCCTAACCACGAACGACGCTGGGCCAAACCCTCCCCTAACCACGAACGACGCTGTGCCAAACCCTCCCCAAAACAAGCTGGGCCAAACCCTCCCCAAACCACGAATGACGCTGTGCCAAACCCTCCCCTAACCACGCTGGGCCAAACCCTCCCCAAACCATGAACGACACTGGGCCAAACCCTCCCCTAACCATGCTGGGCTAAACCCTCCCCTAACCACGAACGACACTGGGCCAAACCCTCCCCTAACCACGCTGGCCAAACCCTCCCCTAACCACGCTGGGCCAAACCCTCCCCTAACCACGAACGACGCTGGGCCAAACCCTCCCCTAACCACGAACGACGCTGGGCCAAACCCTCCCCTAACCACGAACGACGCTGGGCCAAACCCTCCCCAAACCACGAACGACACTGGGCCAAACCCTCCCCTAACCATGAACGACGCTGGGCCAAACTCTCCCCTAACCACGTACGACGCTGGGCCAAACCCTCCCCTAACCACGTACGACGCTGGGCCAAACCCTCCCCTAACCACGAACAACGCTGGGCCAAACCCTCCCCTAACCACGCTGGGCCAAATCCTCCCCAAACCACGAACGACACTGGGCCAACCCCTCCCCTAACAACGTACGACACTGGGCCAAACCTTCCCCTAACCACGTACGACGCTGGGCCAAACCTTCCCCTAACCACGAACAACGCTGGGCCAATAGAGAGGCACTTTAGAGACAGGAAGGGTAAAGGGGCATGTGCTCTACACAGGTAGAGTCCTATCTGTCCAAAGTGGGCACCAACACTCACCTAAATATGCCATTGGGTGAGAGAAGTTTTCATTGTTTTTGGGCAGAATTACTTTACCTTTAACTAGGCAAGTCAGTTAAGAATAAACTATTATTTTCATTGACAGCCTAGGAACAGTGGGTTAACTGCCTGTTCAGGGGCAGAATGACACATTTTTACCTTGTCAGCTCAGGGATTCGGTTACGAGGCCAATGCTCTAACCACTAGGCTACCAGCCACCCCAATTATGTGTTGTTAGCCATGTGTCTTGGCCCATTTAAAAATAAAAAAATTATGTGGCCATCGACAATTTGTTGCCTAATGGGAAGGTCAGCCCTGGAGGAAAGTATTAGCTGTATGAAGTAAAAGAGAACATAACATCTGGTTGTTTTAAAATGACTTCTTATGACATTGTTCGCCAGAATAAACGATGGACTGGAGATTTTACCAATCTGCGTTACCCACTCCAGTCAGCAGATGGCGATGAGAGGCTTTCAGGTGATGTTTCTTGCGTGACGTATAATCTAGTGGACGGAAAGCTTCAACGGCAGTAAAAGACTACTGATTCAACCACTTCGTTAGCGCACATTAAACCAGTCTTGTTAATATCAATGTCAGTGTTTATTAAACATTATTCTGTTTTACGTATTGACGAGTTGAAAAAAAGAAGTTATTTGCTTGTTAAATGAAATTGGCTAATCTGTTCAATTGTTAACGTTACTGCACTAGGCTAATCGCTAATGCTAACTATCTAGCTAGCTAACATCCCGACCATGAGCTCACTAAGATATTCGGAGAAAGAAGCTCGAGGGCTGAACATCATCGTAAAAGAAGAAGAGGAAGAAGCTTTAAGAATAAAAAAGGAAGAAGAGGTGGATATTACATTGAAAGAAGAGAAAGAACCTTTTGGAGTAAAAGAGGAAGAGGAGGCTATCTCAATAAATGACGAGGAGGAGGAGACTGAAGATCCTGCTAACACCAGTGAGTACTGTCTTAAAAACAGGGGCACAAACTATGCCGTTATTGAACTAATGTGGGGATTTTAAGGGGCATTCTACTGAAGTTCTACACTTGAATATGTTGTTCAGTACTGTAGGAATTGTTGAAGGGGCAATCTGACAGTGGCACATATATCTGGGTGGCCTAGTGGTTAGAGCGTTGCAACTCAAATCCCTGCGCCGACAAGGTGAAAATCGGTCGTTCTGCCCCTGAACTAATGTGGGTTTTTTAACGGTGATTCTACTAAAGTTCTACACTTGAATATGTTGTTCAGTACTGTAGGACATGTTTAAGGGGCAATCTGCCATTGGTTCATATATTTTTGGGACTTTTAAATTAAATGTATTGATTTCTCCATGTGGTCGATATTAAAGTGCACCTAATCTAATATAACAGGCTTTTAAAATTCAATATTGGTGCATCATTTCTACTTAAAATATCGAAATGGACGAAAAAATGCACCCATTTAGTGGAACGACCCTTTTACATTTGCATCATAAACAATATTTTTTTAAATCATGATGAAAGTGCACATTTTGGCCCTGTTTAGAGATATTAATGCCTCTTGTAAGACTGTGATTATAATAGAAGATCATAAGTTTACCACCTGTTTGATGTTCTCGTTCACACAGGAGAGAGACATGACTATCGTGGATCCTCTGCGGAGCCTCAACAACATCCTGATGCTGACGAAGAAGAGAAGAGACTCTCCAGATCAGATCACCAGATGGTACAGCTTGGTCTGGTCTAGCATACAGCTTGCTCTATCTGGGTCTGGGCTGTGTTTCTGTAAAGCACTTCATGACAACAGTGACATCAGCATCCATAACGATATGTGTCTGTGTCCCCTCTTTATGGTTACTAGGACAACGCTAGCCCTTCCTTCCTCCCGGAGTCGCCGTGTCGTGCCTCTCCCGGTAGCACCTCACTGCTGGGTATGAAGAGGTTGTTTGTGCTGCTGGTGGACTGCAGGAAAACAACGGGGCTGAGTGGAACTGTGAGAGGTGGAGAAGAGAAGAAAGGATCAGATTTGACTCATCAAAGTAAGTGCTGTAGTTCAGTTTGAACAAATACAATAGATCTGCCGACTGGTATCTGTTACCAGGACAACCAGCAGAGTTCTGTTAGTTGACAGGAAGATAGACTGGTGGATATGGATGTTATGAATATCATAACACTGAAAAATGATTCTGCCAATGAAAAGAGAGAAACCAATAGACCATATAAAACCTTGATGAAATATATATTACTCTCAATGTGGTCTGTATTACTTCATTAAAACCTCTTGAAACTCTAGGGGCACTATATCATTTTTGGATAAAAAGACGTGCCCGTTTTAAGCGCAATATTTTGTCACAAAAAGATGCTCGACTATGCATATAATTGGTAGCTTTGGAAAGAAAACACTCTGACGTTTCCAGAACTGCAAAGATATTTTCTGTGCGTGCCCTAGAACGTGAGCTACAGGCAAAACCAAGATGAAACGGCATCCAGGAAATGAGCAGGATTTTTGAGGCTCCGTTTTCCATTGTCTCCTTATATGGCTGTGAATGCGAGAGGAATGAGTCTGCCCTTTCTGTCGTTTCCCCAAGGTGTCTGCAGCATTGTGACGTATTTGTAGGCATATCATTGGAAGATTGACCATAAGAGACCACATTTACCAGGTGTCCGCCCGGTGTCCTGCGCCGAAATTGGTGCGCAAACCTCAGCTGCAAGTATTTTTCCATGGAATTCAGAGAAGAAAGCAGGCTTCCACGAACGATATATCAATGAAGAGATATGTGAAAAAACACCTTGAGGATTGATTCCAAACAATGTTTGCCATGTTTCGGTCGATATTATGGAGTTAATTCGGAAAAAGTTTGACGTTGTTGGTGACTGAATTTTCGGTTCGTTTCGGTAGCCAAATGTGATGTACAAAACGGATCGATTTCTCCTACACAAAGATGCTTTTAGGAAAAACTGAACATTTGCTATGTAACTGAGAGTCTCCTCATTGACAACATCTGAAGCTCTTCAAAGGTAAATGATTTTATTTATTTGGTTATCTGGTTTTTGTGAAAATGTTGCGTGCTAAATGCTACTCAAAATGCTAAGCTAGCTTAGCATACTCTTACACAAATTAGTGAATAGCAATGGATCAAAAGCATATTTTGAAAATCTGAGATGACAGTGTTGTTAAGAAAAGGCTAAGCTTTAGAGCAGGCGCATTATTTTCATTTTATTTGCGATTTTCAGAAATCGTTAACGTTACATTATGCTAATGAGCTTGAGGCTATAACTGTATACAGGTTTTTTTCATAGCCAAACGTGAACAAAACGGAGCGATTTGTCCTACACAAATAATATTTTTTGAAAAACTGAACATTTGCTATCTAACTGAGTCTCCTCATTGAAAACATCTGAAGTTCTAAAAAGGTAAATTATTTTATTTGAATTATTTTCTTGTTTTTGTGAAAATGTTGCTGGCTGAATTCTAGGCTTATAGCTATGTTAGCAATCAATACTCTTACACAAATGCTTGTTTAGCTATGGTTGAAAAGCATATTTTGAAAATCTGAGATGACAGTGTTGTTAACAAAAGTCTAAGCTTGAGAGCAAATATATTTATTTCATTTGCGATTTTCATGAATAGTTAACGTTGCGTTATGCTAATGAGCTTGAGGCTTTAAATAGAATCCCGGCTCCGGGATTGCTTGACGCAAGAAGTTAACAGTGGGTACTGTGTCCGAGCTTTCCAGAGAACTGGATTTAAGGACCCAGTCTTTCGGTTCAAAGTCCACCGCTGCAACGTTTTCTCAACAGAAAACTGTACTGTAATTTCAAACAAGGCCACCAAGGACACCGGACAAATAAAGGGAATCCAGCCTTTACCCTAATTCCTACGTCTGTTATTGCAATTATCTGCCTTGTTTTTCTAATTCAATCTGCTTATGCTAATGAGCTTGAGGCTATAAATAGAATCCCGGATCCGGGATTGCGCGACGCAACAGGTTCATTAACAGCTCATCTTCAGAACTTCGATCGGGGACAGCTGTGAGTGTTAAAAATAATGGAAAAAACTCTAAAGCTCTCCAAGCCGTTTCTATCAGCCAGACTTGGCCTCCTCTGTAATGGTCCAATGAATGTCATTTCCTACTTGATCAGGTCAAATAAAGCCTGAACTCCAACATTTTTCAAATATTGCACCATTTCTTGGGCTCCTGAGTGGCACAGCGGTCGAAGGCACTGCATCTCCGTGCTAGAGGCGTCACTACAAACCCTGGTTCGATTCCAGGCTGTATCACAACCGGCTGTAATTGGGAGTCCCATAGGGCGGCACACAATTGGCCCAGCGTTGGCCAGGGTAGGTTGGTCATTGTAAATAAGAATTTGTTCTTAACTGACTTGCTTAGTTAAATAAAGGTAAAATAATCTTCCAAAACTTTTCATATTAAAACATATTTTGGTGTCCACATATGTCTTCGGTTTACAGTTGAACAAAACAATCTGAATAATTTACTAAATGTTATTTATTCCACAAAGAAATTCCAATATTATTGGCACCTTCTAGAAGCAGTTAGAAATTATGAGATTTCAAGCAGCTGATTCTCCTTTACTTTGGAATTGAACTCACCTCTGGTGACCCTTACTGCTGGACTAACTGGTGGTGTTAAATAGCTGTATGTAATGTACCCTTATTGCTGGACTAACTGGTGGTGTTAAATAGCTGTATGTAATGTACCCTTACTGCTAGGACTAACGGGTGGTGTTAAATAGCTGTATGTAATGTACCCTTACTGCTGGACTAACTGGTGGTGTTAAATAACTGTATGTCATGTACCCTTACTGCTAGGACTAACTGGTGGTGTTAAATAGCTGTATGTAATGTACCCTTACTGCAGGACTAACTGGTGGTGTTAAATAGCTGTATGTAATGTACCCTTACTGCAGGACTAACTGGTGGTGTTAAATAGCTGTATGTAATGTACCCTTACTGCAGGACTAAATGGTGGTGTTAAATAGCTGTATGTAATGTAATGTACCCTTACTGCTAGGACTAACTGGTGGAGTTAAATAGCTGTATGTCATGTACCCTTACTGCTAGGACTAACTGGTGGTGTTAAATAGCTGTATGTAATGTACCCTTACTGCAGGACTAACTGGTGGTGTAAAATAGCTGTATGTAATGTACCCTTACTGCTAGGACTAACTGGTGGTGTTCAATAGCTATATGTCATGTACCCTTACTGCTAGGACTAACTGGTGTTGTTAAATAGCTGTATGTAATGTACCCTTACTGCTAGGACTAACTGGTGGTGTTAAATGGCTGTATGTAATGTACCCTTACTGCAGGACTAACTGGTGGTGTTAAATAGCTGTATGTAATGTACCCTTACTGCTAGGACTAACTGGTGGTGTTAAATAGCTGTATGTAATGTACCCTTACTGCAGGACTAACTGGTGGTGTAAAATAGCTGTATGTAATGTACCCTTACTGCTAGGACTAACTGGTGGTGTTCAATAGCTATATGTCATGTACCCTTACTGCTAGGACTAACTGGTGTTGTTAAATAGCTGTATGTAATGTACCCTTACTGCTAGGACTAACTGGTGGTGTTAAATGGCTGTATGTAATGTACCCTTACTGCAGGACTAACTGGTGGTGTTAAATAGCTGTATGTAATGTACCCTTACTGCTAGGACTAACTGGTGTTGTAAAATAGCTGTATGTAATGTACCCTTACTGCAGGACTAACTGGTGGTGTTAAATAGCTGTATGTAATGTACCCTTACTGCTAGGACTAACTGGTGGTGTTAAATAGCTGTATGTAATGTAATGTACCCTTACTGCTAGGACTAACTGGTGGTGTTAAATAGCTGTATGTATTGTACCCTTACTGCAGGACGAACTGGTGGTGTTAAATAGCTGTATGTAATGTAATGTACCCTTACTGCTAGGACTAACTGGTGGTATTAAATAGCTTTATGTAATGTAATGTACCCTTACTGCAGGACTAACTGGTGGTGTTAAATAGCTGTATGTAATGTACCCTTACTGCTAGGACTAACTGGTGGTGTTAAATAGCTGTATGTAATGTAATGTACCCTTACTGCTAGGACTAACTGGTGGTATTAAATAGCTTTATGTAATGTAATGTACCCTTACTGCTGGACTAACTGGTGGTGTTAAATAGCTGTATGTAGTGTACCCTTACTGCTAGGACTAACTGGTGGTGTTAAATAGCTGTATGTAATGTACCCTTACTGCTAGGACTAACTGGTGGTGTTAAATAACTGTATGTAATGTACCCTTACTGCTAGGACTAACTGGTGGTGTTAAATAGCTGTATGTAATGTAATGTACCCGTACTGCTGTACTAACTGGTGGTGTTAAATAGCTGTATGTAATGTAATGTACCCTTACTGCTGGACTAACTGGTGGTGTTAAATAGCTGTATGTCATGTACCCTTACTGCTAGGACTAACTGGTGGTGTTAAATAGCTGTATGTAATGTACCCTTACTGCAGGACTAACTGGTGGAGTTAAATAGCTGTATGTCATGTACCCTTACTGCTGGACTAACTGGTGGTGTTAAATAGCTGTATGTAATGTACCCTTACTGCTAGGGCTAACTGGTGGTGTTAAATAGCTGTATGTAATGTACCCTTACTGCAGGACTAACTGGTGGTGTTAAATAGCTGTATGTAATGTACCCTTACTGCTGGGACTAACTGGTAGTGTTAAATAGCTGTATGTAATGTACCCTTACTGCTGGGACTAACTGGTGGTGTTAAATAGCTGTATGTAATGTACCCTTACTGCAGGACTAACTGGTGGTGTTAAATAGCTGTATGTAATGTAATGTACCCTTACTGCTAGGACTAACTGGTGGAGTTAAATAGCTGTATGTCATGTACCCTTACTGCTAGGACTAACTGGTGGTGTTAAATAGCTGTATGTAATGTACCCTTACTGCAGGACTAACTGGTGGTGTAAAATAGCTGTATGTAATGTACCCTTACTGCTAGGACTAACTGGTGGTGTTCAATAGCTATATGTCATGTACCCTTACTGCTAGGACTAACTGGTGTTGTTAAATAGCTGTATGTAATGTACCCTTACTGCTAGGCCTAACTGGTGGTGTTAAATGGCTGTATGTAATGTACCCTTACTGCAGGACTAACTGGTGGTGTTAAATAGCTGTATGTAATGTACCCTTACTGCTAGGACTAACTGGTGGAGTTAAATAGCTGTATGTCATGTACCCTTACTGCTAGGACTAACTGGTGGTGTTAAATAGCTGTATGTAATGTACCCTTACTGCAGGACTAACTGGTGGTGTAAAATAGCTGTATGTAATGTACCCTTACTGCTAGGACTAACTGGTGGTGTTCAATAGCTATATGTCATGTACCCTTACTGCTAGGACTAACTGGTGTTGTTAAATAGCTGTATGTAATGTACCCTTACTGCTAGGACTAACTGGTGGTGTTAAATGGCTGTATGTAATGTACCCTTACTGCAGGACTAACTGGTGGTGTTAAATAGCTGTATGTAATGTACCCTTACTGCTAGGACTAACTGGTGGTGTTAAATAGCTGTATGTATTGTACCCTTACTGCTAGGACTAACTGGTGGTGTTAAATAGCTGTATGTAATGTAATGTACCCTTACTGCAGGACGAACAGGTGGTGTTAAATAGCTGTATGTAATGTAATGTACCCTTACTGCTAGGACTAACTGGTGGTATTAAATAGCTTTATGTAATGTAATGTACCCTTACTGCAGGACTAACTGGTGGTGTTAAATAGCTGTATGTAATGTACCCTTACTGCTAGGACTAACTGGTGGTGTTAAATAGCTGTATGTAATGTACCCTTACTGCTGGACTAACTGGTGGTGTTAAATAGCTGTATGTAATGTACCCTTACTGCTAGGACTAACTGGTGGTGTTAAATAGCTGTATGTAATGTAATGTACCCTTACTGCTAGGACTAACTGGTGGTATTAAATAGCTTTATGTAATGTAATGTACCCTTACTGCTGGACTAACTGGTGGTGTTAAATAGCTGTATGTAGTGTACCCTTACTGCTAGGACTAACTGGTGGTGTTAAATAGCTGTATGTAATGTACCCTTACTGCTAGGACTAACTGGTGGTGTTAAATAGCTGTATGTAATGTATTGTACCCTTACTGCTAGGACTAACTGGTGGTGTTAAATAGCTGTATGTAATGTACCCTTACTGCTAGGACTAACTGGTAGTGTTAAATGGCTGTATGTAATGTACCCTTACTGCTAGGACTAACTGGTTGTGTTAAATAGCTGTATGTAATGTACCCTTACTGCTAGGACTAACTGGTAGTGTTAAATGGCTGTATGTAATGTACCCTTACTGCTAGGACTAACTGGTGGTGTTAAATAGCTGTATGTAATGTACCCTTACTGCTGGGACTAACTGGTGGTGTTAAATAGCCTTATGTAATGTAATGTAATGTGCCCTTACTGCTAGGACTAACTGGTGGTGTTAAATAGCTGTATGTAATGTAATGTACCCTTACTGCTAGGACTAACTGGTGGTGTTAAATAGCTGTATGTAATGTACCCTTACTGCTAGGACTAACTGGTGGTGTTAAATGGCTGTATGTAATGTACCCTTACTGCTAGGACTAACTGGTGGTGTTAAATGGCTGTATGTAATGTTCCCTTACTGCTAGGACTAACTGGTGGTGTTAAATAGCTGTATGTAATGTACCCTTACTGCAGGACTAACTGGTGGTGTTAAATAGCTGTATGTAATGTACCCTTACTGCTGGGACTAACTGGTGTTGTGAAATAGCTGTATGTAATGTAATGTACCCTTACTGCAGGACTAACTGGTGGTGTTAAATAGCTGTATGTAATGTACCCTTACTGCTGGGACTAACTGGTGGTGTTAAATAGCTGTATGTAATGTACCCTTACTGCTGGGACTAACTGGTGGTGTTAAATATCTGTATGTAATGTACCCTTACTGCAGGACTAACTGGTGGTGTTAAATAGCTGTATGCAATGTACCCTTACTGCTGGGACTAACTGGTGGTGTTAAATAGCTGTATGTAATGTACCCTTACTGCAGGACTAACTGGTGGTGTTAAATAGCTGTATGTAATGTACCCTTACTGCTAGGACTAACTGGTGGTGTTAAATAGCTGTATGTAATGTAATGTACCCTTACTGCTGGACTAACTGGTGGTGTTAAATACCTGTATGTAATGTACCCTTACTGCTAGGACTAACTGGTGGTGTTAAATAGCTGTATGTAATGTAATGTACCCTTACTGCTCGACTAACTGGTGGTGTTAAATAGCTGTATGTAATGTACCCTTACTGCTAGGACTAACTGGTGGTGTTAAATAGCTGTATGTAATGTAATGTACCCTTACTGCTGGACTAACTGGTTGTGTTAAATAGCTGTACCGCTACTGCTTACTGGATGACACGTAGTGAGGAATCTGTATGGGCATTCTACTGTAGAAGGATGACCCATCGTGATGAATCCCCCTGTATGGGCATTCTACTGTAGAAGGATGACTCATAGTGAGGAATCCCCCTGTATGGACATTCTACTGTAGAAGGATGACCCATAGTGATGAATCCCCCTGTATGGGCATTCTACTGTAGATGGATGACACGTAGTGAGGAATCCCCCTGTATGGGCATTCTACTGTAGAGGTATGACCCATAGTGAGGAAGAGCACCTGCCTGTAAGTCTCTCTGGATAAGAGGGTCTGATAAATGACTAAAATGTTTGTGGAGATTCCATTCAGGTCTCCCTGTTTTAACCACTCTGTTTGTCTTTGGCAGAAGAGCGACCCGACTCAGAGGAACCAGAGACGTCTGAACCAGTGAGACGACACCACTGTTCCCAGTGTGGAAAGAGTTTTACCCGTTTATGGAGCCTTGAAATACATAAAAGAATACACACAGGAGACAAACCTTACCACTGTTCCCAGTGTGGAAAGAGTTTTACGTGGTTAAATGTCTTGAAAATGCATGAAAGAATACACACAGGGGAAAAACCATTCCAATGCTCTCAGTGTGGAAAGTGTTTTACACAGTTAGGGAATCTTAAAAACCACAAGAGAACACACGCAGAGAAGAAGTCTTACAACTGTTCCCAGTGTGGAAAGAGTTTTAACCATTTAGGGAATCTTAAAAACCACAAGAGAACACACGCAGAGAAGAAGTCTTACAACTGCTCTCAGTGTGCAAAGAGTTTTACTCGTTTACGTAACCTAAAATCGCATGAGAGACGACACACAGGAGATAAGCCTTACCAATGCTCTCAGTGTGGTAAGAGATTTATTGAGTCAACAGAACTGAAAGTTCATAAGAGAATACACACAGGGGAAAAACCATTCCAATGCTCTCAGTGTGTAAAGACATTTTCCCGACCAGGGGTCCTGAAATTACACGAGAGAATACACACAGGGGAAAAGCCGTACCACTGTTCCCAGTGTGGAAAGAGTTTTACATATTTAAATGTCTTGAAAATGCATGAAAGAATACACACAGGGGAAAAACCATTCCAATGCTCTCGGTGTGTAAAGACATTTTCCGGACCAGGGGGCCTGAAATTACACGAGAGAATACACACAGGGGAAAAGCCGTACCACTGTTCCCAGTGTGGAAAGAGTTTTACTCAGTTAGGGAGTCTGAAAAGTCATAAGCGAATACACTCTGGAGAGAAGCCTTATCACTGCTCCAAATGTGGAATTGCTTTTTCAATGTTAAAGGCCTTGAAAATGCATGAGAGAATACACACAGGTGAGAAACCTTACCACTGTTCTTACTGTGGAAAGAGTTTTAGAGGATCGCAACAGCTGAAATTACACGAGAGAATACACACAGGAGAAAAGCCTTACCACTGTTCCCATTGTGGAATGAGTTTTAGGCAGTTAACGAGCCTCAAAGGTCATATGCAAATGCACTCTGGAGAGAAGTCTAACACATGTTCTCATTGTGGAAAGAGTTTTCTGAGGTTAAGCAATCTGAAATCGCATGAGCAAATACACACATACAAAAAGGAAAAGCTCTACCAATGTTCCTTCTGTGGAAAGTGGTTTTCCCAGTTAGAAGCCCTGATTATGCATGACAGGACACACACAGGAGGGGATAAGACCTACCACTGCTCCCAGTGTGGAAAAAGATTTAATTGGTTAAGGCACCTGAATAAGCATGAAAGAATACATACACAGGAGGAGAAGACATACCACTGCTCTCAGTGTGGAAAGACATTTTCCCAGTCAGAGGACCTGAAATCACATGAGAGAATAGAGAGGCTGTGTTCTGACTTGTGTTTCTGACTGATCATTTGTGTTTTTATTTCATGCCACGTGAAATCAAATTGTATGTATGAAACCAGAAAAAAAGGTTTACTTTTGTTTGTTTTTTCATTTTGAGACATGATCATGTCTAATATCAGATTAAATATTTAAAATTGTCTATTTGGTTTTGATGAGCTTTGATTGATTTGATAAGTATAAACCCTCTTGTTCATCATTCGATTTTCTATTTGTTAAGGGATTTTTTTTTAATCAATAATGACTAATTATGTATACATTTCAATCAGGACTGACTAATCAGAATACTAATTATGTTACTGTATATGTATGAATTTTCTTTTAATCCTAGTACTGAATATAATGTGTGTAAATATAATCAAGAATTAGAACAATGACTGGTAGAAATGAATGAGCTTATCGTCAGACTGGCTAGAATGCTTATCTACACAGGTAGACCTTGGCTCGGTCATAAATGATCTAAATTGGTGGGAGACGATGTGGGAAGGCTTGAGAACTATACAGCCATTGTACTGGTGTGGAGAAGAGACGGTACAAAGACTAATGATGTCATTTTCAGTTTATAACCCGTTGTAAAATGTTTCATGTTCAGTACTCTCGAGAATAAACGCTGCTGATTGATTTTGAGACTGGTCTCTGTCCATTTTATGCAAAAAAACCACAAAAAATTAATTGGGTAAATAAAACATGTAGGAATTTAATTCCAGTAACACTATTGGAAAGTGTCAACGATTATATAAGTAAGTAAGTGGCACAAGTCTTTGTGTTTGTATTTATGATGGATTCCTCCCTGCTCTTCCTGGGGTCCAGCTAAACTAAGGCAGTTCAACATTTTAACAAAAGTTAAACAAACTCTACTACCACATATCTACAACATATTGTGTGTCCTCAGGCCCCTACTCTACTACCACATATCTACAACACATTAAGTGTGTTCCCTCAGGCCCCTACTCTACTACCACATATCTACAACACATTAAGTGTGTCCTCAGGCCTCTACTCTACTACCACATATCTACAACACATTAAGTGTGTCCTCAGGCCCCTACTCTACTACCACATATCTACAACACATTAAGTGTGTGTCCTCAGGCCTCTACTCTACTACCACATATCTACAACACATTAAGTGTGTC
This sequence comes from Oncorhynchus masou masou, assembly GCF_036934945.1. Taxonomy (NCBI): domain Eukaryota; kingdom Metazoa; phylum Chordata; class Actinopteri; order Salmoniformes; family Salmonidae; genus Oncorhynchus; species Oncorhynchus masou. The sequence continues at coordinate 8,712,896 of NC_088216.1, read as the reverse complement.
CTCAGGCCTCTACTACCACATATCTACAACACATTAAGTGTGTTCCCTCAGGCCTCTACTCTACTACCACATATCTATAACACATTAAGTGTGTCCTCAGGCCCCTACTCTACTACCACATATCTACAACACATTAAGTGTGTCCTCAGGCCCCTACTCTACTACCACATATCTACAACACATTAAGTGTGTTCCCTCAGGCCCCTACTCTACTACCACATATCTACAACACATTAAGTGTGTCCTCAGGCCTCTACTCTACTACCACATATCTACAACACATTAAGTGTGTCCTCAGGCCCCTACTCTACTACCACATATCTACAACACATTAAGTGTGTCCTCAGGCCCCTACTCTACTACCACATATCTACAACACATTAAGTGTGTTCCCTCAGGCCTCTACTCTACTACCACATATCTACAACACATTAAGTGTGTCCTCAGGCCTCTACTACCACATATCTACAACACATTAAGTGTGTCCTCAGGCCTCTACTCTACTACCACATATCTACAACACATTAAGTGTGTCCTCAGGCCCCTACTCTACTACCACATATCTACAACACATTAAGTGTGTCCTCAGGCCCCTACTCTACTACCACATATCTACAACACATTAAGTGTGTCCTCAGGCCCCTACTCTACTACCACATATCTACAACACATTAAGTGTGTCCTCAGGCCCCTACTCTACTACCACATATCTACAACACATTAAGTGTGTCCTCAGGCCTCTACTCTACTACCACATATCTACAACATATTAAGTGTGTGTCCTCAGGCCTCTACTCTACTACCACATATCTACAACACATTAAGTGTGTCCTCAGGCCCCTACTCTACTACCACATATCTACAACACTAAATCCAGGTGTACGTGTGTGTATCGACCCCTGACCTTCCAACCTGAAGATCACTGACATCGTGATTTGACCTTGTTTTTTTCCCAGAGTTCCCAGTTGTCTTGAGAGTTCCGTTATTCCACCATGTCAGAGAAAAACACTGTTGATGATTTCAAAAAGGATTTGATGAATGCAACATGTTTCTCTGGATTAAAATAATATTTTTTTAAACTGTGTTAGCTACTAGTGGACGTTAATTTTTCATCTATGTATTGTTACACCATGTAGGAGCAGTATAGACCTAGTCTGGTCATTATATACATGATGTATTGTTACCATGTAGGAGCAGTATAGACCTAGTCTGGTCATTATATACATGATGTATTGTTACACCATGTAGGAGCAGTATAGACCTAGTCTGGTCATTATATACATCTACATGATGTGTTGTTACACCATGTAGGAGCAGTATAGACCTAGTCTGGTCATTATATACATCTACATGATGTATTGTTACACCATGTAGGAGCAGTATAGACCTAGTCTGGTCATTATATACATCTACATGATGTATTGTTACCATGTAGGAGCAGTATAGACCTAGTCTGTTCATTATATACATCTACATGATGTATTGTTACCATGTAGGAGCAGTATAGACCTAGTCTGGTCATTATATACATGATGTATTGTTACACCATGTAGGAGCAGTATAGACCTAGTCTGTTCATTATATACATGATGTATTGTTACACCATGTAGGAGCAGTATAGACCTAGTCTGTTCATTTTAATATTATTATCTACTTGAATTAATATGAAATTGCCTTACGCACTGTTCAGATCTAGCCAATCACTGTTCAGATCTATCAGATCTAGCCAATCACTGTTCAGATGCCGAATTTAAGGAGGGTTGAATTTAATTGAAAAAAAAGCAACAGTAAACATGTTGACCCCCACGAATGATGCAGCGCCCCCTTTGGGCCAATCAGTGTAATTTAGCAAATGCCGGATCTATGGCAAAAACACAGCATTCACCCAAGTTTCGTCAAAATTAGCCCAGTGGTGTCTTGAGATATAATTTGGGTTAGCTAGACTCATATCCCTGAGCATGTGTGCCAAATGTCAGCACTCTGAGTCAAACAGATCACCTACCGTCTGGTAGATATGAATGTTCTTGCATATATTGAGTCTTGACCGTGTTTGCAACATGTGTAACAAATGTTGTTACAATACGAATATCCTTGACTGATTTATGTGCCAGACCACGCCCACCTGCAGGGTTATTGGTCAAATAGCAGCCATTTTATTCCAGGTACAAGTCTGGAAAATATTGTGTTTAGAGACTTTTGGCCATAGATGCCACATGTCAAGTTTGGTGCAGATCGATCATTCGGTGCCAGAAGAGTAAAGAGTTTTCCACAAAATTCCAAAGTTTACCACAGTCAAAAAGTCAGAAGGTCCGCCTACTTGACCAATCAGATGAGGGAGTGTATTCCGATTTGCATGAAACACGTTTTTTTTAAAAATTACATTAGGAAAGTATTCAGACCCCTTGCCTTTTCCACATTTTGTGACGTTACAGCCTTATTCTAAAATGGATTAGAAATATATAAAAACGCTCATCAATCAACACACAATACCCCATAATGACAAAGCGAAAAACAGGTTTTTAGAAATGTTTGCAAATGTATTAAAAATGAGAAGAAAAAAAAATGAAATAGCATGTTTAAGTATTCAGACCCTTTGCTATGAGTCTCGAAAATGACCTTCGGTGCAACATGTTTCCGTTGATCATCCTGGAGATGTTTCTCCAACTTCATTGGCAGTCCACCTGTGGTAAATTCAATTGATTGGACATGATTGTATATACAAGGTCCCACAGTTGACAGTGCATGTCAGAGCAAAAACCAAGCCATGAGGTTGAACGTAGAGCTCCGAGACACGATTGTGTCGAGGCACAGATCTAGGGAAGGGTACCGAAACATGTCTGCAGCATTGAATGTCCCCAGGAACACAGTGGCCTCCATCATTCTTAAATGGAAGGAGTTTGGAACAACCAAGACTCTTCCAAGAGTTGGCCGCCCCGGCCAAACTGACCAATCAGGGGAAAAGGGCCTTGGTCAGGGATGTGATCGAGGGAAAGATGAATGGAGAAAAGTACAGTGAGATTCTTGATGAAAATCTGCTCCAGAGCACTCAGGACCTCAGACTGGGGCGAAGGTTCACCTTCCAACAGAACAACGACCCTAAGCACACAGCCAAGATAACACAGGAGTGGCTTCAGGACAAGTCTCTGAATGTCAATGAGTGGTCCAGCCAGAGCCCGGACTTGAACTCGATTGAACATCTTTGGAGAGACTTGAAAATAGCTGTGCAGCGACGCTCCCCATCCAAACTGACAGAGCTTGAGAGGATCTGCCGAGAAGAATTAGAGAAACTCCCCAAATACTATTATTTTATTAGCCAAGCTTGTAGTGTCATACCCAAGAATACTCAAGGCTGTAATTGCTGCTCAAGGTGCTTCAACAAAGTACTGAGTCTGGATATTTATGTAAATATCATATATATTTTTATTTTATAAATTTGATCATGTTCAAACAACTTGTTTTTGCTTTGTCATCGAGTATTGTGTGTATATTGATGACGAGAAAAAACAAGTGTTTAATCCATTTTAGAACAAGGCTGTAATGTAACAAAATGTGGAAAAAGCCTGACTCCCGAACATTCATAACATTGAGGAAGGACCAATGTCCCCGAACATTCACAACATTGAGGAAGGACCAATGTCCCCTAACATTCATAACATTGAGTAAGGACCAATGTCCCCTAACATTCACAACATTGAGGAAGGACCAATGTCCCCTAACATTCATAACATTGAGGAAGGACCAATGTCCCCTAACATTCACAACATTGAGGAAGGACCAATGTCCCCTAACATTCATAACATTGAGGAAGGACCAATGTCCCCTAACATTCATAACATTGAGGAAGGACCAATGTCCCCTAACATTCATAACATTGAGGAAGGACCAATGTCCCCTAACATTCATAACATTGAGGAAGGACCAATGTCCCCTAACATTCATAACATTGAGGAAGGACCAATGTCCCCTAACATTCATAACATTGAGGAAGGACCAATGTCCCCTAACATTCATAACATTGAGGAAGGACCAATGTCCCCTAACATTCATAACATTGAGGAAGGACCAATGTCCCCTAACATTCATAACATTGAGGAAGGATCAATGTCCACTAACATTCATAACATTGAGGAAGGACCAATGTCCCCTAACATTCATAACATTGAGGAAGGATCAATGTCCCCTAACATTCATAACATTGAGGAAGGACCAATGTCCCCTAACATTCACAACATTGAGGAAGGACCAATGTCCCCTAACATTCATAACATTGAGGATGGACCAATGTCCCCTAACATTCACAACATTGAGGAAGGACCAATGTCCCCTAACATTCATAACATTGAGGAAGGACCAATGTCCCCTAACATTCATAACATTGAGGAAGGATCAATGTCCCCTAACATTCACAACATTGAAGAAGCACCAATGTCCCCTAACATTCACAACATTGAGGAAGGACCAATGTCCACTAACATTCATAACATTGAGGAAGGACCAATGTCCCCTAACATTCATAACATTGAGGAAGGACCAATGTCCCCTAACATTCACAACATTGAGGAAGGACCAATGTCCCCTAACATTCATAACATTGAGGAAGGACCAATGTCCCCTAACATTCACAACATTGAGGAAGGACCAATGTCCCCTAACATTCATAACATTGAGGAAGGACCAATGTCCCCTAACATTCATAACATTGAGGAAGGACCAATGTCCCCTAACATTCATAACATTGAGGAAGGACCAATGTCCCCTAACATTCACAACATTGAGGAAGGACCAATGTCCCCTAACATTCATAACATTGAGGAAGGACCAATGTCCCCTAACTTTCACAACATTGAGGAAGGACCAATGTCCCCTAACATTCATAACATTGAGGAAGGACCAATGTCCCCTAACATTCATAACATTGAGGAAGGACCAATGTCCCCTAACATTCATAACATTGAGGAAGGACCAATGTCCCCTAACATTCATAACATTGAGGAAGGACCAATGTCCCCTAACATTCATAACATTGAGGAAGGACCAATGTCCCCTAACATTCACAACATTGAGGAAGGACCAATGTCCCCTAACATTCACAACATTGAGGAAGGACCAATGTCCCCTAACATTCATAACATTGAGGAAGGACCAATGTCCCCTAACATTCATAACATTGAGGAAGGATCAATGTCCCCTAACATTCACAACATTGAGGAAGGACCAATGTCCCCTAACATTCACAACATTGAGGAAGGACCAATGTCCCCTAACATTAATAACATTGAGGAAGGACCAATGTCCCCTAACATTCATAACATTGAGGAAGGACCAATGTCCCCTAACATTCACAACATTGAGGAAGGACCAATGTCCCCTAACATTCATAACATTGAGGAAGGACCAATGTCCCCTAACATTCACAACATTTAGGAAGGACCAATGTCCCCTAACATTCATAACATTGAGGAAGGACCAATGTCCCCTAACATTCATAACATTGAGGAAGGACCAATGTCATTCCCTAACATTCACATAACATTGAGGAAGGACCAATGTCCCCTAACATTCATAACATTGAGGAAGGACCAATGTCCCCTAACATTCACAACATTGAGGAAGGACCAATGTCCCCTAACATTCATAACATTGAGGAAGGACCAATGTCCCCTAACATTCATAACATTGAGGAAGGACCAATGTCCCCTAACATTCATAACATTGAGGAAGGACCAATGTCCCCTAACATTCATAACATTGAGGAAGGACCAATGTCCCCTAACATTCATAACATTGAGGAAGGACCAATGTCCCCTAACATTCACAACATTGAGGAAGGACCAATGTCCCCTAACATTCACAACATTGAGGAAGGACCAATGTCCCCTAACATTCATAACATTGAGGAAGGACCAATGTCCCCTAACATTCATAACATTGAGGAAGGACCAATGTCCCCTAACATTCATAACATTGAGGAAGGACCAATGTCCCCTAACATTCATAACATTGAGGAAGGTCCAATGTCCCCTAACATTCACAACATTGAGGAAGGACCAATGTCCCCTAACATTCACAACATTGAGGAAAGACCAATGTCCCCTAACATTCATAACATTGAGGAAGGACCAATGTCCCCTAACATTCACAACATTGAGGAAGGACCAATGTCCCCTAACATTCACAACATTGAGGATGGACCAATGTCCCCTAACATTCACAACATTGAGGAAGGACCAATGCGAAAGGACAATTCTTTTGGTAAAAAGGGTAAGTAGTTTAGTCTTATTGTAGATGCCTAGTAGCTAACTGTTAATACCCTCATCTAAAATGAGCTCGTTGGCATAAGGGATTACATTCCAAGCACAGCGGAGTTATTCTATTGGACAGAGGAGTTATTCTATTGGAGAGAGGAGTTATTCTATTGGACAGAGGAGTTATTCTATTGGACAGAGGAGTTATTCTATTGGACAGAGGAGTTATTCTATTGGACAGAGGAGTTATTCTATTGGAAAGAGGAGTTATTCTATTGGACAGAGGAGTTATTCTATTGGACAGAGGAGTTATTCTATTGGAGAGAGGAGTTATTCTATTGGACAGAGGAGTTATTCTATTGGAGAGAGGAGTTATTCTATTGGACAGAGGAGTTATTCTATTGGACAGAGGAGTTATTCTATTGGACAGAGGAGTTATTCTATTGGACAGAAGAGTTATTCTATTGGACAGAGGAGTTATTCTATTGGACAGAGGAGTTATTCTATTGGACAGAGAAACATTGTTGGTTTCCATACAAGCCTTTCATTCTAATAGTAATATATCATGTTGTTGACCTGCACCAGATGCCTTTCATTCTAATAGTAATATATCATGTTGTTGACCTGCACCAGATGGCTTTCATTCTAATAGTAATATATCATGTTGTTGACCTGCACCAGATGCCTTTCATTCTAATAGTAATATATCATGTTGTTGACCTGCACCAGATGTCCAGCCTTTCATTCTAATAGTAATATATCATGTTGTTGACCTGCACCAGATGTCCAGCCTTTCATTCTAATAGTAATATATCATGTTGTTGACCTGCACCAGATGCCTTTCATTCTAATAGTAATATATCATGTTGTTGACCTTCACCAGATGTCCAGCCTTTCATTCTAATAGTAATATATCATGTTGTTGACCTTCACCAGATGCCTTTCATTCTAATAGTAATATATCATGTTGTTGACCTGCACCAGATGCCTTTCATTCTAATAGTAATATATCATGTTGTTGACCTGCACCAGATGTCCAGCCTTTCATTCTAATAGTAAAATATCATGTTGTTGACCTTCACCAGATGCCTTTCATTCTAATAGTAATATATCATGTTGTTGACCTGCACCAGATGCCTTTCATTCTAATAGTAATATATCATGTTGTTGACCTTCACCAGATGCCTTTCATTCTAATAGTAATATATCATGTTGTTGACCTGCACCAGATGCCTTTCATTCTAATAGTAATATATCATGTTGTTGACCTTCACCAGATGTCCAGCCTTTCATTCTAATAGTAATATATCATGTTGTTGACCTGCACCAGATGCCTTTCATTCTAATAGTAATATATCATGTTGTTGACCTGCACCAGATGCCTTTCATTCTAATAGTAATATATCATGTTGTTGACCTGCACCAGATGCCTTTCATTCTAATAGTAATATATCATATTGTTGTCCTGCACCAGATGCCTTTCATTCTAATAGTAATATATCATGTTGTTGACCTTCACCAGATGCCTTTCATTCTAATAGTAATATATCATGTTGTTGACCTTCACCAGATGTCCAGCCTTTCATTCTAATAGTAATATATCATGTTGTTGACCTTCACCAGATGCCTTTCATTCTAATAGTAATATATCATGTTGTTGACCTGCACCAGATGCCTTTCATTCTAATAGTAATATATCATGTTGTTGACCTGCACCAGATGCCTTTCATTCTAATAGTAATATATCATGTTGTTGACCTTCACCAGATGTCCAGCCTTTCATTCTAATAGTAATATATCATGTTGTTGACCTTCACCAGATGCCTTTCATTCTAATAGTAATATATCATGTTGTTGACCTTCACCAGATGTCCAGCCTTTCATTCTAATAGTAATATATCATGTTGTTGACCTTCACCAGATGCCTTTCATTCTAATAGTAATATATCATGTTGTTGACCTGCACCAGATGCCTTTCATTCTAATAGTAATATATCCTGTTGTTGACCTGCACCAGATGCCTTTCATTCTAATAGTAATATATCATGTTGTTGACCTGCACCAGATGCCTTTCATTCTAATAGTAATATATCATGTTGTTGACCTGCACCAGATGCCTTTCATTCTAATAGTAATATATAATGTTGTTGACCTTCACCAGATGCCTTTCATTCTAATAGTAATATATCATGTTGTTGACCTGCACCAGATGCCTTTCATTCTAATAGTAATATATAATGTTGTTGACCTTCACCAGATGCCTTTCATTCTAATAGTAATATATCATGTTGTTGACCTGCACCAGATGTCCAGCCTTTCATTCTAATAGTAATATATCATGTTGTTGACCTTCACCAGATGCCTTTCATTCTAATAGTAATATATAATGTTGTTGACCTTCACCAGATGCCTTTCATTCTAATAGTAATATATCATGTTGTTGACCTGCACCAGATGTCCAGCCTTTCATTCTAATAGTAATATATCATGTTGTTGACCTGCACCAGATGCCTTTCATTCTAATAGTAATATATAATGTTGTTGACCTTCACCAGATGTCCAGCCTTTCATTCTAATAGTAATATATCATGTTGTTGACCTTCACCAGATGTCCAGCCTTTCATTCTAATAGTAATATATCATGTTGTTGACCTGCACCAGATGCCTTTCATTCTAATAGTAATATATAATGTTGTTGACCTTCACCAGATGCCTTTCATTCTAATAGTAATATATAATGTTGTTGACCTTCACTAGATGTCCAGCCTTTCATTCTAATAGTAATATATCATGTTGTTGACCTTCACCAGATGTCCAGCCTTTCATTCTAATAGTAATATATCATGTTGTTGACCTTCACCAGATGCCTTTCATTCTAATAGTAATATATCATGTTGTTGACCTTCACCAGATGTCCAGCCTTTCATTCTAATAGTAATATATCATGTTGTTGATCTGCACCAGATGCCTTTCATTCTAATAGTAATATATAATGTTGTTGACCTTCACCAGATGCCTTTCATTCTAATAGTAATATATCATGTTGTTGACCTGCACCAGATGCCTTTCATTCTAATAGTAATATATAATGTTGTTGACCTTCACCAGATGCCTTTCATTCTAATAGTAATATATCATGTTGTTGACCTGCACCAGATGCCTTTCATTCTAATAGTAATATATCATGTTGTTGACCTGCACCAGATGCCTTTCATTCTAATAGTAATATATCATGTTGTTGACCTTCACCAGATGTCCAGCCTTTCATTCTAATAGTAATATATAATGTGGTTGACCTGCACCAGATGCCTTTCATTCTAATAGTAATATATCATGTTGTTGACCTTCACCAGATGTCCAGCCTTTCATTCTAATAGTAATATATCATGTTGTTGACCTGCACCAGATGCCTTTCATTCTAATAGTAATATATCCTGTTGTTGACCTTCACCAGATGCCTTTCATTCTAATAGTAATATATCATGTTGTTGACCTGCACCAGATGCCTTTCATTCTAATAGTAATATATCATATTGTTGTCCTGCACCAGATGCCTTTCATTCTAATAGTAATATATCATATTGTTGTCCTGCACCAGATGCCTTTCATTCTAATAGTAATATATCATGTTGTTGACCTTCACCAGATGCCTTTCATTCTAATAGTAATATATCATGTTGTTGACCTTCACCAGATGTCCAGCCTTTCATTCTAATAGTAATATATCATGTTGTTGACCTTCACCAGATGCCTTTCATTCTAATAGTAATATATCATGTTGTTGACCTGCACCAGATGCCTTTCATTCTAATAGTAATATATCATGTTGTTGACCTGCACCAGATGCCTTTCATTCTAATAGTAATATATCATGTTGTTGACCTGCACCAGATGTCCAGCCTTTCATTCTAATAGTAATATATCATGTTGTTGACCTGCACCAGATGTCCAGCCTTTCATTCTAATAGTAATATATCATGTTGTTGACCTGCACCAGATGTCCAGCCTTTCATTCTAATAGTAATATATCATGTTGTTGACCTGCACCAGATGCCTTTCATTCTAATAGTAATATATAATGTTGTTGACCTTCACCAGATGTCCAGCCTTTCATTCTAATAGTAATATATCATGTTGTTGACCTTCACCAGATGTCCAGCCTTTCATTCTAATAGTAATATATCATGTTGTTGACCTGCACCAGATGCCTTTCATTCTAATAGTAATATATAATGTTGTTGACCTTCACCAGATGCCTTTCATTCTAATAGTAATATATAATGTTGTTGACCTTCACTAGATGTCCAGCCTTTCATTCTAATAGTAATATATCATGTTGTTGACCTTCACCAGATGTCCAGCCTTTCATTCTAATAGTAATATATCATGTTGTTGACCTTCACCAGATGCCTTTCATTCTAATAGTAATATATCATGTTGTTGACCTTCACCAGATGTCCAGCCTTTCATTCTAATAGTAATATATCATGTTGTTGACCTTCACCAGATGCCTTTCATTCTAATAGTAATATATCATGTTGTTGACCTTCACCAGATGCCTTTCATTCTAATAGTAATATATCATGTTGTTGACCTTCACCAGATGTCCAGCCTTTCATTCTAATAGTAATATATCATGTTGTTGACCTGCACCAGATGTCCAGCCTTTCATTCTAATAGTAATATATCATGTTGTTGACCTTCACCAGATGCCTTTCATTCTAATAGTAATATATCATGTTGTTGACCTGCACCAGATGCCTTTCATTCTAATAGTAATATATCATGTTGTTGACCTGCACCAGATGCCTTTCATTCTAATAGTAATATATCATGTTGTTGACCTGCACCAGATGCCTTTCATTCTAATAGTAATATATCATGTTGTTGACCTTCACCAGATGTCCAGCCTTTCATTCTAATAGTAATATATCATGTTGTTGACCTGCACCAGATGCCTTTCATTCTAATAGTAATATATAATGTTGTTGACCTTCACCAGATGCCTTTCATTCTAATAGTAATATATCATGTTGTTGACCTGCACCAGATGCCTTTCATTCTAATAGTAATATATCATGTTGTTGACCTGCACCAGATGCCTTTCATTCTAATAGTAATATATAATGTTGTTGACCTTCACCAGATGCCTTTCATTCTAATAGTAATATATCATGTTGTTGACCTGCACCAGATGTCCAACCTTTCATTCTAATAGTAATATATAATGTTGTTGACCTTCACCAGATGTCCAGCCTTTCATTCTAATAGTAATATATCATGTTGTTGACCTTCACCAGATGCCTTTCATTCTAATAGTAATATATCATGTTGTTGACCTTCACCAGATGTCCAGCCTTTCATTCTAATAGTAATATATCATGTTGTTGACCGGCACCAGATGTCCAGCCTTTAACAGGAAAACAACAGTTGAGAGAGGAAAAGGCTTCTATTTAAATGGAGTTGCATTTCAAGTTGTTCGCACAAAGACCGTATGAATGCTACCAAGAGGAAAGACAGACAAACAAAAGCCAAAGGGAAATATGAGGCTGAAATTAACAAGAAGATTGTAATTGCAAAGACAGATCGCTGTCATTTATACCATACATATTTACAACACTAATTTCACTTGAATTATGTTGAATTACTAACTAACAATGGAATGTTCCTCAACAAAATGGAAGAAGATGGGACTTTAAAATGGTGTCTCAACTCTGTGGTCACTAAAGATCCCATGGCACTTATGAATCCGGTCAGCGTACACACTCCCTCGTCTGATTGGTCGAGGAGGCGGGCCTTCTGACTCCGGCTGTGGTTACTGGTGGAGGAGAGGGACCTTTGTATCGAATTTCATGACTGAGTAAAACGGGGTGAAGGGAGCATGACCTTTCAAAGTGTACATTTTCAATATCTTGTTTATAGTGCCACCATCTGGCCAATCGGTGTCATATTGTATATGCCAGATCTCTCTGGCCAAGACGCATCATATACCCAAGTTTAGTTTAATCAGGTTTGGAGGGATGCGTAGACAATGAGTCTCCATTGGTCCGCTAGTTTTGGAGTGACGGTTCGTCTGGCGTTGCTACTCTGATTGGATGAGTCAATCGTTGATTACTTTGGTTTCTGCAACACCGCTCATTTAGACGTCACAACAATCGACTTCAATGATGTCAGTTTCAGACTGAAGTATGTTGCTAACGACAGAACAGTGGAATAATTCAGTATAAGCCGACAGGCCACTCTATCGCTAATCTTTCCTAAGAGAAAGTTACATATTTTTGTTTGTTTGGTGCGGCGATAGAGCGCTGCATGAACTAGGGCTTACATGCTCATATAGATGCTCTTTAAAATCAAATCCAATTGTATTGGCCACATACACATATTTAGCAGATATTATTGCGGGTGTAGCGATATGCTGGTGTTCCTAGATCCAACAGCGCAGTAGTATCTAACGATTCACAACAATACACACACATCTAAAAGTAAAATAATGGAATTTAGAAATATATAAATATTAGGATGAGCAATGTGGCATTGACTAAAATACAGTAGAATACAGTATATGCATATGAAGTGAGTAAAACAGTATGTAAACATTATTAAAGTGACCAGTGATTCCATGTCTATGTACATAGGCCGGCAGCCTCTAAGGTGCAGGGTTGAGTAACCGGGTGGTAACCAGCTCAGTGATAAATAAAAAACAGTATGATGGCCTTGAGATAGAAGCTGTTTTTCAGTCTCTCGGTCCCAGCTTTGTTGATGTCTCGTCATTGTTGGTAATCAGACCTACTACTGTTGTGTCTTATAGTATTTAAATTCCCTCTTGACAAAATCCGCACTAATTCATGAACACACTTCTATGAAACAAATGTTCCCCCCCAAAATAAAATAAATACAACTGCGTTACCCACTCCAGTCAGCAGATGGCAGATGTTCAGATTTCAGGCGATCCTTCTAGTGTGACGTCTAATGTAGTGGACGGGACACTTCATCAACAGTAACAACCGTTCGTCGGCCACCTCCGTAGCCAACATTATCGAAAACAGTCACTGTGTTTTAAACATACTTCTGTCGTGTCTACATGTTGGCCCATTTAATGTAACGTTAATATTTACGTTGTTTTTCAGGTAGCTGGCTTGCTAAGTTAGTTTTGCACGAGGCTAATCGCTAATGCTAAGTAGCTAGCTAGTTAACATCCCCGACCATGAGTTCACTAAGCTACTCCACTCCTGCTGAAGAAGAAGAGGTCTGCTGGACGGAGAAAGAAGAAGAGGCTGTCACAGTTAAACAAGAAGTAGAGGATGAGGCTGTTACTGTGAAAGAAGAAGCGAATGAAGCTTTCAGAGTGAAAGAAGACGAGGAAGTTACAGTGAAAGAAGAGGAAGAATTTTTTGGAGTGAAGATGGAGGGGGAGATGACTGTCACATTGAAAGAGGAAGAAGAGGAGGGGCAGATGACTGCAACGTTGAAAGAGGAAGAAGAGGAGGGGGAGATGACTGTCACGTTGAAAGAGGCAGAAGAGGAGGGGCAGATTACTGCAACGTTGAAAGAGGAAGAAGAGGAGGGGCAGATTACTGTCACGTTGAAAGAGGAAGAAGAGGAGGGGCAGATTACTGTCACGTTGAAAGAGGAAGAAGAGGAGGGGCAGATTACTGTCACGTTGAAAGAGGAAGAAGAGGAGGGGCAGATTACTGTCACGTTGAAAGAGGAAGAAGAGGAGGGGCAGATTACTGTCACGTTGAAAGAGGAAGAAGAGGATGGGCAGATTACTGTCACGTTGAAAGAGGAAGAAGAGGAGGGGCAGATGACTGTCACGATGGAAGAGGAGGAAGAGGAGACGGGAGATCTGAGTAACACCAGTAAGTAGTGTCTTAAAAACGGACCATCATTTCAGTAATGATAATAAGTTAATTCTAATGTATCGTCAGTGGGTGTGCTGTGCTGGTAACTTTCATTATTTACTAGGACCATCTATTGTATAGGTGAAAGCAGTAGGGGTTAAGCAGGGGTTGTCAATAAACATGGGTGTATAAACCCCATTTAATTAACATAAAGCCACAATCTGGAGTTTGTGTTATAGCAAAGAGCAACCCCTCCACTTAAAGAAGGATATCCCCCTATTTTGACATGAGCACCTGTTAGAACACCTACCTGTAGTGTTGTTAGATATCCTACCTGTTATAACACCTGTAGTGTTGTTAGATATCCTACCTGTTATAACACCTACCTATAGTGTTGTTAGATATCCTACCTGTTATAACACCTGTAGTGTTGTTAGATATCCTACCTGTTATAACACCTGTAGTGTTGTTAGATATCCTACCTGTTATAACACCTACCTATAGTGTTGTTAGATATCCTACCTGTAAGAACACCTACCTATAGTGTTGTTAGATATCCTACCTGTTAGAACATCTACCTATAGTGTTGTTAGATATCCTACCTGTAAGAACACCTACCTATAGTGTTGTTAGATATCCTACCTGTAAGAACACCTACCTATAGTGTTGTTAGGTATCCTACCTGTTATAACACCTACCTATAGTGTTGTTAGATATCCTACCTGTTAGAACACCTACCTATAGTGTTGTTAGATATCCAACCTGTTATAACACCTACCTATAGTGGGGCTTGGGGGTTGAAGCTGTTTAGAAGCCTCTTGGACCTAGACTTGGCGCTATGTATTTATTTAACCTTTATTTAACCAGGTAGGCAAGTTGAGAACAAGTTCTCATTTACAATTGCGACCTGGCCAGGATAAAGCAAAGCAGTTCAACACATACAACGACACAGAGTTACACATGGAGTAAAACAAACATACAGTCAATAATACAGTATAAACAAGTCTATATACACGATGTGAGCAAATGAGGTGAGATAAGGGAGGTAAAGGCAAAAAAGGCCATGGTGGCAAAGTAAATACAATATAGCAAGTAAAACACTGGAATGGTAGATTTGCAGTGGAAGAATGTGCAAAGTAGAAATAAAAATAATGGGGTGCAAAGGAGCAAAATAAATAAATAAATGAAATAAATACAGTAGGGAAAGAGGTAGTTGTTGGGGCTAAAATATAGGTGGGCTATGTACAGGTGCAGTAATCTGTGAGCTGCTCTGACAGTTGGTGCTTAAAGCTAGTGAGGGAGATAAGTGTTTCCAGTTTCATAGATTTTTGTAGTTCGTTCCAGTTATTGGCAGCAGAGAACTGGAAGGAGAGGCGGCCAAAGAAAGAATTGGTTTTGGTGGTGACTAGAGAGATATACCTGCTGGAGCGTGTGCTACAGGTGGGAGATGCTATGGTGACCAGCAAGCTGAGATAAGGGGGGACTTTACCTAGCAGGGTCTTGCAGATGACATGGAGCCAGTGGGTTTGGCGACGAGTATGAAGCGAGGGCCAGCCAACGAGAGCGTACAGGTCGCAATGGTGGGTAGTATATGGGGCTTTGGTGACAAAACAGATTGCACTGTGATAGACTGCATCCAATTTGTTGAGTAGGGTATTGGAGGCTATTTTGTAAATGACATCGCCAAAGTCGAGGATTGTAGGATGGTCAGTTTTACAAGGGTATGTTTGGCAGCATGAGTGAAGGATGCTTTGTTGTGAAATAGGAAGCCAATTCTAGATTTAACTTTGGATTGGAGATATTTGATATGGGTCTGGAAGGAGAGTTTACAGTCTAACCAGACACCTAAGTATTTGTAGTTGTCCACGTATTCTAAGTCAGAGCCGTCCAGAGTAGTGATGTTGGACAGTCGGGTAGGTGCAGGTAGCGATCGGTTGAAGAGCATGCATTTAGTTTTACTTGTATTTAAGAGCAATTGGAGGCCACGGAAGGAGAGTTGTATGGCATTGAAGCTTGCCTGGAGGGTTGTTAACACAGTGTCCAAAGAAGGGCCAGAAGTATACAGAATGGTGTCGTCTGCGTAGAGGTGGATCAGAGACTCACCAGCAGCAAGAGCGACCTCATTGATGTATACAGAGAAGAGTCGGTCCAAGAATTGAACCCTGTGGCACCCCCATAGAGACTGCCAGAGGTCCGGACAGCAGACCCTCCGATTTGACACACTGAACTTTATCAGAGAAGTAGTTGGTGAACCAGGCGAGGCAATCATTTGAGAAACCAAGGCTGTCGAGTCTGCCGATGAGGATGTGGTGATTGACAGAGTCGAAAGCCTTAGCCAGATCAATGAACACGGCTGCACAGTAATGTTTCTTATCGATGGCGGTTAAGATATCGTTTAGGACCATGAGCGTGGCTGATGTGCACCCATGACCAGCTCTGAAACCAGATTGCATAGCAGAGAAGGTTTGGTGAGATTCGAAATGGTCGGTAATCTGTTTGTGGACTTGGCTTTTGAAGACCTTAGAAAGGCATGGTAGGATAGATATAGGTCTGTAGCAGTTTGGGTCAATAGTGTCCCCCCCTTTGAAGAGGGGGATGACCGCAGCTGCTTTCCAATCTTTGGGAATCTCAGACGACACGAAAGAGAGGTTGAACAGGCTAGTAATAGGGGTGGCAACAATTTCGGCAGATAATTTTAGAAAGAAAGGGTCCAGATTGTCTAGCCCGGCTGATTTGTAGGGGTCCAGATTTTGCAGCTCTTTCAGAACATCAGCTGAACGGATTTGGGAGAAGGAGAAATGGGGAAGGCTTGGGCGAGTTGCTGTGGGGGGTGCAGTGCTGTTGACCGGGGTAGGAGTAGTCAGGTGGAAATGTCCCAGAACTTTTTTGAGTTAGTGTTGCAGGAAGCAAATTTCTGCTTGAAAAATCTAGCCTTGGCTTTTCTAACTGCCTGTGTATAATGGTTTCTAGCTTCCCTGAACAGCTGCATATCACGGGGGCTGTTCGATATTAATGCAGAACGCCATAGGATGTTTTTGTGTTGGTTAAGGGCAGTTAAGTCTGTGGAGAACCAAGGGCTATATCTGTTCCTGGTTCTACATTTCTTGAATGGGGCATGTTTATTTAAGATGGTTTGGAAGGCATTTAAAAAAAATATCCAGGCATCCTCTACTGACGGGATGAGATCAATATCCTTCCAGGATACCCCGGCCAGGTCGATTAGAAAGGTCTGCTCGCTGAAGTGTTTCAGGGAGCGTTTTACAGTGATGAGTGGAGGTCGTTTGACCGCTGACCCATTACGGATGCAGGCAGTGATCGCTGAGATCTTGGTTGAAGACTGCAGCTCAGGAGTGATTGATGGAACTCTTCAGCTGGCTAGCTCCGGAATAATTGATGTTTGCTTCGGAATCGACGAAAGCTTTAACTAGCTTCTGATTAGCTTCTGGCTGGCTCCTGGCTAGTTTCTGGCTAGCTTCTTGGAGTTTCTGTCTAACTTCTTGGAGGATTACAGATTTGAGGTAAATAATACTTTTTTATAAATATAAGTTGGTGAGGCGGGTTGCAGGAGAGTGTTTTGAAGATGAGTTTATGGGAAAAAAAAAAAAAATGTATGAAAAATGTTGTAAATATATATATATACGGGACAAGATGAGGACAAGAGACGTCTGAACTGCTATGCCATCTTGGATAGTGGATGACCATAAAAGTGTGCGACTTGGCACAGCAAAATAATTTGGTTACTGACCTGCCCTACATCATAGAAGGCACTTCAAGTCGAACTAGGACATTTTGACATTTCTGACTCACTAACTCGTCATGGAAAGTTTCCCACTTGTGAAGTATTAGAATCAACCAGTAGGAAGCTCTACGCTAATAACTTACATTCATTTTAACTCTGAGGTTCCAAGTTTCCGATGGCATGAGATCCTATGATTAGGATGGCTGGAGTCTTTGATGTTTTTTAGGGCCTTCCTCTGACACCACCTAGTATAGAGGTCCTGGATGGCAGGAAGCTTGGTCCCAGTGATGTACTGGGCCGTTCACACTACCCTCTGTAGTTCCTTGCGGTCGGAGGTCAAGCAGTTGCCATACCAGACAGTGATGCAACCAGTCAGGCAGGATGCTCTCGATGGTGCTGCTGTAGGACCTTTTGAGGATCTGAGGACCTATGCCAAATATTTTCAGTCTCCTGAGGGGGAATAGGTTTTACCGTGCCCTCTTCACAGGTGTCTTGGTGTGCTTGGACCATGTTAGTTTGTTGGTGATGTGGAAAACCAAGGAACTTGAAGCTCTCAACCTGCTCCACTGCAGCCCCATCGATGAGAATGGGGGTGTGCTCGGTCCTCTTTTTCCTGTAGTCCATAATCATCTCCTTTGTCTTGATCACGTTGAGGGAGAGGTTGTTGTCCTGGCACCACATGGACAGGTCTCTGACCTCCTCCCTATGGCGGCTCAAACTGAATTATTCCACTGTTCTATCGTTCGCAACATACTTCAGTCTGAGGGTGTGATTTTAACTGACTGGTCCGGAAGGGCCCATACAGATCTGAACGTGGCTTCTGCAGTGGAGAGAGAAGGGCCCATACAGATCTGAACGTGGCTTCTGCAGTAGAGAGAGAAGGGCCCATACAAATCCGAACGTGGCTTCTGCAGTAGAGCGAGAAGGGCCCATACAGATCCGAACGTGACTTCTGCAGTAGAGAGAGAAGGGCCCATACAGATCCGAACGTGACTTCTGCAGTAGAGAGAGAAGGGCCCATACAGATCCGAACGTGACTTCTGCAGTAGAGAGAGAAATGCCCATACAGACCCGAACGTGACTTCTGCAGTAGAGAGAGAAGGGCCCATACAGATCCGAACGTGACTTCTGCAGTAGAGAGAGAAGGGCCCATACAGATCCGAACGTGGCTTCTGCAGTAGAGAGAGAAGGGCCCATACAGATCCGAACGTGACTTCTGCAGTAGAGAGAGACATTTTATTTATTTTTAAAATAATTTCTGCTGCTCTTTGCTTTTCACGAAAGTGGAGCGTTGCACATGACGCTTGTTGTTGTCCAATCACAAGTCATCAAAGCAGCGCTAGGCTACAGATCCTCTCTGTGTGGCAAAAGTTAGGAGACACAGGACCTTGCGTTTTCCTCCCGTGGCACGGCCTTCTGCACAACATGTTAACCAATCAGGACAGGAACTCAGTTTGGAAAACAGAAGCCCGATGGGGAGGATCAATGTTCAGTTCATCTCTTTCTTCTACTGAAGCACTTCAGTAGTGGCTGGTCAAGTCACTTAGGATTGTAGGCAAACAGCAAAATGGATTCATTAATAGAAGATGGAATTAAAATGACGGAATAAAAGGTCAAGGAGAAGTATAGTCTGCAACGACCAAGAGCCAACAGGTAGACTGCTACCTAATAGTCTGAATGGAGTTGTTGTTGTTTGTAACTGTAGGATCGGAACGCGTATGCACTCCCGGCCTGAATTAGAGTAGCTAGCTAACCTTAGCTATGTAGCTTAACGAGTTTCTCCCGGGTTTTTAGTCCAAGACAGGTACTATCTTATTTGATAAGTAACCTAGTAATGGTAGCTATTAGTCTACTGTAGCCCGGGCTTTCATAGTACGGCCCCTCTCAGCTTCAGATAATAAAGTAGTTTAAAAAAATACAACTTTCCTGCTGCTTTTTGTTAGTTCGGATCCGGGTGGTAGAACCCCAGGTCCCTTTCTAATCCGGGTGGTAGAACCCCAGGTCCCCTTCTGATCCGGGTGGTAGAACCCCAGGTCCCTTTAGGATCCGGGTGGTAGAACCCCAGGTCCCTTTAGGATCCGGGTGGTAGAACCCCAGGTCCCCTTCTGATCCGGGTGGTAGAACCCCAGGTCCCTTTAGGATCCGGGTGGTAGAACCCCAGGTCCCTTTAGGATCCGGGTGGTAGAACCCCAGGTCCCTTTAGGATCCGGGTGGTAGAACCCCAGGTCCCCTTTAGGATCCGGGTGGTAGAACCCCAGGTCCCTTTAGGATCTGGGTGGTAGAACCCCAGGTCCCTTTAGGATCTGGGTAGTAGAACCCCAGGTCCTTTTAGGATCCGGGTGGTAGAACCCCAGGTCCCTTTAGGATCCGGGTGGTAGAAACCCAGGTCCCTTTAGGATCCGGGTGGTAGAACCCCAGGTCTCTTTAGGATCTGGGTGGTAGAACCCCAGGTCTCTTTAGGATCCGGGTGGTAGAACCCCAGGTCCCTTTCTGATCCGGGTGGTAGAACCCCAGGTCCCTTTAGGATCCGGGTGGTAGAACCCCAGGTCCCTTTAGGATCTGGGTGGTAGAACCCCAGGTCCCTTTCTGATCCGGGTGGTAGAACCCCAGGTCCCTTTAGGATCCGGGTGGTAGAACCCCAGGTCCCTTTCTGATCCGGGTGATAGAACCCCAGGTCCCTTTAGGATCCGGGTGGTAAAACCCCAGGTCCCTTTCTGATCCGGGTGGTAGAACCCCAGGTCCCTTTAGGATCTGGGTGGTAGAACCCCAGGTCCTTTTAGGATCCGGGTGGTAGAACCCCAGGTCCCTTTTGGATCCCGGTGGTAGAACCCCAGGTCTCTTTCGGAACAGGTCTTTTTGGACCCGTGAAGACCTCTACCTCCAACCAGGATATCTGGAAAACTTGGGATTTTTGTGAAAAGATACCTGGGTTTTGCAACCCTAATAGAAATAAAGTTGTATCATGTTTCAGGTTTCATTCAGGTCTTTGTTTAACAAAATAATATGTCTTTGGCAGGAAAGAGACCAGATTCTCACTCCAGTAGGAAGAGATTCTCCGATAGCGGGAAGAGTCCTTCAGGGAAACCAGAACCAGAGACTCCCAAACCAGCAAGAGGACACCACTGTTCCCAGTGTGGAAAGAGTTTTATGAAGTTACGGAACCTTAAAGAGCATGAGAGGACACACACGGGAGAAAAGCCTTTCCAATGTTCCCAGTGTGGAAAGAGTTTTACCGTGTTAGTTAACATGAAAAGGCATGAGAGAATACACACTGGAGAAAAGCCATTCCATTGTTCCCAATGTGGAAAGAGTTTTACCTTGCTAGTTAACATGAAAAGGCATGAGAGAATACACACAGGAGAAAAGCCTTACCAATGTTCTCAGTGTGGCAAGAGTTTTACCCAGTTAGGGAGCCTGAAAATACATAACAGAATACACTCTGGAAAGAAGTCTTACCACTGCTCCCAATGTGGGAAGAGTTTTAACCTGTTAAAGCACCTGAAATCACATGAAAGAACACATTCAGGAGAGAAGCCTTTCCACTGTTCTCAATGTGGAAAGACATTTTCTCAGTCAGAGGACCTGAAATCACATGAGAGAATAGAGAGGCTGTGTTCTGACTTGTGTTTTTGACTGGGAATTTGTGTTTTTGTTAATGCAACTTGAAGTCATATTGTTGATATGAAACCTTACTAACATACACCTTAGCCAAATATATTTAAACTCAGTTTTTCACAATTCCTGACATTAAATCCTTGTAAAAATGCCCTGTCTTAGGTCAGTTAGGATCACCACTTTATATTAAGAATGTGAAATGTCAGAATAATAGTAGAGAGAATGATTTATTTCAGCTTTTATTTCTTTCATCACATTCCCAGTGGGTCAGAAGTTCACATACACTCAATTAGTATTTGGTAGCATTGCCTTTAAATTGTTTAACTTGGGTCAAACATTTCGGGTAGCCTTCCACAAGCTTCTCACAATATGTTGGGTGAATTTTGGCCAATTCCTCCTGACAGAGATGGTGTAAATGGGTCAGGTTTGTAGGCCTCCTTGCTCGCACACTCTTTTTCAGTTCTGCCCTTACATTTTCTATAGGATTGAGGTCAGGGCTTTGTGATGGCCACTCCAATACCTTGACTTTGTTGTCCAGTTAAGTAATTTTGCCACAACTTTGGAAGTGTGCTTGGGACCATTGTCCATTTGGAAGACCCGTTTGCAACCAAGCTTTAACTTCCTGACTGATGTCATGAGATGTTGTTTCAATATATCCATATAATTTTCCTTCCTCCTGAGGCCATTTATTTAATGAAGTGCAACAGTCCCTCCTGTAGCAAAGTACCCACACAACATGATGCTGTCACCCCCGTGCTTCACAGTTGGGATGGTGTTCTTCGGCTTGCAAGCCTCCCCCTTTTTCCTCCAAAAATAATGATGGTCATTATGGCCAAACAGTTCTATTTTTGTTTCATCAGACCAGACGACATTTCTCCAAAAAGTATGATCTTTGTCCCCATGTGCAGTTGCAAACCGTAGTCTGGCTTTTTTATGGCAGTTTTGGAGCAGTGGCTTCTTCCTTGCTGAGCGGCCTTTCAGGTTATGTCAATATAGAACTCATTTTACTGTGGATATAGATACTTTTGTACCTGTTTCCTCCAGCATCTTCACAAGGTCCTTTGCTGCTGTTCTGGGATTGATTTGCACTTTTCGCACCATAGTACGTTCATCTCTAGGAGACAGAACGCGTCTCCTTCCTGAGCGGTATAACAGCTGCATGGTCCCATGGTGTTTATACCTGCGTACTGTTGTTTGTACAGATGAACGTGGTACCTTCAGGCGTTTGCAAATTGCTCCCAAGGATGAAACAGACTTGTGGAGGTCTACAATTTTTTTTCTGAGGTCTTGGCTGATTTCTTTTGATTTTCTCATGATGTCAAGCAAAGAGGCACTGAGTTTGAAGGTAGGCCTTGAAATACATCCACAGGTACACCTCCAATTGACAAAAATGATGTAAATTAGTCTAGCAGAAGCTTCTAAAGCCATGACATAATTTTCTGGAATTTTCCAAGCTGTTAAAAGGCAAAGTCAACTTAGTGTATGTCAACTTCTGACCCACTGAATTGTGATACAGTGAATTATAAGTGAAATAATCTGTCTGTAAACAATTGTTGGAAATATTACTTATGTCATGCACAAAGTAGATGTCCTAACTGACTTGCCAAAACTATAGTTTGTTAACAATAAATGTGTGGAGTGGTTGAAAAACTTACGACCTCAACTGTATCTAGGATTCCATGCTGGTCCATACTCACAGTCAATAACACATCTCTAGAGATCCATGCTGGTCCATAGTCACAGTCAATAACACATCTCTAGGGTTCCATGCTGGTTCCATAGTCACAGTCAATAACACATCTCTAGGGTTCCATGCTGGTCCATAGTCACAGTCAATAACACATCTCTAGGTATCCATACTCAGAGTCAATAACACATCTCTAGGGTTCCATGCTGGTCCATAGTCACAGTCAATAACATATCTCTAGGGTTCCATGCTGGTCCATAGTCACAGTCAATAACACATCTCTAGGGTTCCATGCTGGTCCATAGTCACAGTCAATAACACATCTCTAGGGTTCCATGCTGGTCCATAGTCACAGTCAATAACACATCTCTAGGGTTCCATGCTGGTCCATAGTCACAGTCAATAACACATCTCTAGGGTTCCATGCTGGTCCATAGTCACAGTCAATAACACATCTCTAGGGTTCCATGCTGGTCCATAGTCACAGTCAATAACACATCTCTAGGGTTCCATGCTGGTCCATAGTCACAGTCAATAACACATCTCTAGGGTTCCATGCTGGTCCATAGTCACAGTCAATAACACATCTCTAGGGTTCCATGCTGGTCCATACTCGCAGTCAATAACACATCTCTAGGGTTCCATGCTGGTTCCATAGTCACAGTCAATAACACATCTCTAGGGTTCCATGCTGGTTCCATAGTCACAGTCAATAACACATCTCTAGGGTTCCATGCTGGTCCATAGTCACAGTCAATAACACATCTCTAGGGTTCCATGCTGGTCCATACTCGCAGTCAATAACACATCTCTAGGGTTCCATGCTGGTCCATAGTCACAGTCAATAACACATCTCTAGGGTTCCATGCTGGTCCATAGTCACAGTCAATAACACATCTCTAGGGTTCCATGCTGGTCCATAGTCACAGTCAATAACACATCTCTAGGGTTCCATGCTGGTCCATAGTCACAGTCAATAACACATCTCTAGGGTTCCATGCTGGTCCATAGTCACAGTCAATAACACATCTCTAGGGTTCCATGCTGGTCCATACTCGCAGTCAATAACACATCTCTAGGGTTCCATGCTGGTTCCATAGTCACAGTCAATAACACATCTCTAGGGTTCCATGCTGGTCCATAGTCACAGTCAATAACACATCTCTAGGGTTCCATGCTGGTCCATACTCGCAGTCAATAACACATCTCTAGGGTTCCATGCTGGTCCATAGTCACAGTCAATAACACATCTCTAGGGTTCCATGCTGGTCCATACTCACTGTCAATAACACATCTCTAGGGTTCCATGCTGGTTCCATAGTCACAGTCAATAACACATCTCTAGGGTTCCATGCTGGTCCATAGTCACAGTCAATAACACATCTCTAGGTATCCATACTCAGAGTCAATAACACATCTCTAGGGTTCCATGCTGGTCCATAGTCACAGTCAATAACATATCTCTAGGGTTCCATGCTGGTCCATAGTCACAGTCAATAACACATCTCTAGGGTTCCATGCTGGTCCATAGTCACAGTCAATAACACATCTCTAGGGTTCCATGCTGGTCCATAGTCACAGTCAATAACACATCTCTAGGGTTCCATGCTGGTCCATAGTCACAGTCAATAACACATCTCTAGGGTTCCATGCTGGTCCATAGTCACAGTCAATAACACATCTCTAGGGTTCCATGCTGGTCCATAGTCACAGTCAATAACACATCTCTAGGGTTCCATGCTGGTCCATACTCGCAGTCAATAACACATCTCTAGGGTTCCATGCTGGTTCCATAGTCACAGTCAATAACACATCTCTAGGGTTCCATGCTGGTCCATAGTCACAGTCAATAACACATCTCTAGGGTTCCATGCTGGTCCATACTCGCAGTCAATAACACATCTCTAGGGTTCCATGCTGGTCCATAGTCACAGTCAATAACACATCTCTAGGGTTCCATGCTGGTCCATAGTCACAGTCAATAACACATCTCTAGGGTTCCATGCTGGTCCATAGTCACAGTCAATAACACATCTCTAGGGTTCCATGCTGGTCCATAGTCACAGTCAATAACACATCTCTAGGGTTCCATGCTGGTCCATAGTCACAGTCAATAACACATCTCTAGGGTTCCATGCTGGTCCATACTCGCAGTCAATAACACATCTCTAGGGTTCCATGCTGGTTCCATAGTCACAGTCAATAACACATCTCTAGGGTTCCATGCTGGTCCATAGTCACAGTCAATAACACATCTCTAGGGTTCCATGCTGGTTCATACTCGCAGTCAATAACACATCTCTAGGGTTCCATGCTGGTCCATAGTCACAGTCAATAACACATCTCTAGGGTTCCATGCTGGTCCATACTCACTGTCAATAACACATCTCTAGGTGTCCATGCTGGTTTGGTTAATAGAGGACTGCTGACTGCAGATGGGAGCAACCCCTTTCAGGTTGACTGAGGTGTGGCAACCAGTAAGGAGCAGGGATGGGAGGAGTTTGTACAATCTAGTCTGAAATCAGATTTTAAAATGTGTATTTTATTGTGATCCATGGATTATAATTGATTGAAGTGTGAACCCTTAGACATGAATTATATGATTTGGGTCAAATTCTAATGGTCGATTATTAGATTTTATAGCGTTGCTTTATTCTAACTTTGAAACCTCTTGAATTTTGTTGTTTTGTTTCATTGAGTTCATTTGTGTAACTAGGCAACAAGCTAAAGGCCAAGATACGGTTGGAGAGGTAAGGTAAAAGTAGCCGAAAGTTGACCTGTCGGAGGAGGCACCGACTGCACTTAGATGTACAAGGAGGGACAATGACAATGATATCACATGTTAATGTCTCCTGGCTCAGAGTTGAGGCGCGATTGACTGCATCACTGTTGGTCTTTTGCGTGAGGTGTTGATGTGTTGAATGTACTGACTGTCTGTTTCAACCAGTTAGCACACAGTTTGAACATTCATGGGTACAACACAAGACATGCAACCAGTGGTCTCTTCACAGTCCCAGGTCCAGAACAGAGGCTAAGAAAAGCACAGTATTAAATACAACTCTGTCACCCAGGTAACTCAAGATAGACAGTATTAAATACAACTCTCTGTCACCCAGGTAACTCAAGATAGACAGTATTAAATACAACTCTCTGTCACCCAGGTAACTCAAGATAGACCGTATTAAATAGAACTCTGTCACCCAGGTAACTCAAGATAGACCGTATTAAATAGAACTCTCTGTCACCCAGGTAACTCAAGATAGACCGTATTAAATAGAACCATGACTAAATAGAACTCTGTCACCCAGGTAACTCAAGATAGACCGTATTAAATAGAACTCTGTCACCCAGGTAACTCAAGATAGACCGTATTAAATAGAACTCTGTCACCCAGGTAACTCAAGATAGACCGTATTAAATAGAACTCTGTCACCCAGGTAACTCAAGATAGACCATATTAAATAGAACTCTCTGTCACCCAGGTAACTCAAGATAGACAGTATTAAATAGAACTCTCTGTCACCCAGGTAACTCAAGATAGACCATATTAAATAGAACTCTCTGTCACCCAGGTAACTCAAGATAGACAGTATTAAATAGAACTCTCTGTCACCCAGGTAACTCAAGATAGACAGTATTAAATGAAACTCTTTCACCCAGGTAACTGAAGATAGACCGTATTAAATAGAACTCTGTCACCCAGGTAACTCAAGATAGACAGTATTAAATAGAACCATGACTAAATAGAACTCTCTGTCACCCAGGTAACTCAAGATAGACCGTATTAAATAGAACTCTGTCACCCAGGTAACTCAAGATAGACAGTATTAAATACAACTCTGTCACCCAGGTAACTCAAGATAGACAGTATTAAATAGAACTCTCTGTCACCCAGGTAACTCAAGATAGACCATATTAAATAGAACTCTCTGTCACCCAGGTAACTCAAGATAGACCATATTAAATAGAACTCTCTGTCACCCAGGTAACTCAAGATAGACCATATTAAATAGAACTCTCTGTCACCCAGGTAACTCAAGATAGTCAGTATTAAATAGAACTCTCTGTCACCCAGGTAACTCAAGATAGACCGTATTAAATAGAACTCTGTCACCCAGGTAACTCAAGATAGACAGTATTAAATGAAACTCTGTCACCCAGGTAACTCAAGATAGACAGTATTAAATAGAACCATGACTAAATAGAACTCTCTGTCACCCAGGTAACTCAAGATAGACCGTATTAAATAGAACTCTGTCACCCAGGTAACTCAAGATAGACAGTATTAAATGAAACTCTGTCACCCAGGTAACTCAAGATAGACAGTATTAAATAGAACTCTCTGTCACCCAGGTAACTCAAGATAGACAGTATTAAATGAAACTCTGTCACCCAGGTAACTCAAGATAGACAGTATTAAATAGAACTCTCTGTCACCCAGGTAACTCAAGATAGACAGTATTAAATGAAACTCTGTCACCCAGGTAACTCAAGATAGACAGTATTAAATAGAACTCTCTGTCACCCAGGTAACTCAAGATAGACAGTATTAAATGAAACTCTTTCACCCAGGTAACTCAAGATAGTCAGTATTAAATAGAACTCTCTGTCACCCAGGTAACTCAAGATAGACCGTATTAAATAGAACTCTGTCACCCAGGTAACTCAAGATAGACCATATTAAATAGAACTCTCTGTCACCCAGGTAACTCAAGATAGACCATATTAAATAGAACTCTCTGTCACCCAGGTAACTCAAGATAGACCGTATTAAATAGAACTCTGTCACCCAGGTAACTCAAGATAGACAGTATTAAATGAAACTCTGTCACCCAGGTAACTCAAGATAGACAGTATTAAATAGAACTCTCTGTCACCCAGGTAACTCAAGATAGACCGTATTAAATAGAACTCTGTCACCCAGGTAACTCAAGATAGACCATATTAAATAGAACTCTCTGTCACCCAGGTAACTCAAGATAGACCGTATTAAATAGAACTCTGTCACCCAGGTAACTCAAGATAGACCATATTAAATAGAACTCTCTGTCACCCAGGTAACTCAAGATAGACAGTATTAAATGAAACTCTGTCACCCAGGTAACTCAAGATAGACAGTATTAAATAGAACTCTCTGTCACCCAGGTAACTCAAGATAGTCAGTATTAAATAGAACTCTGTCACCCAGGTAACTCAAGATAGACAGTATTAAATAGAACCATGACTAAATAGAACTCTCTGTCACCCAGGTAACTCAAGATAGAAAGTATTAAATAGAACTCTCTGTCACCCAGGTAACTCAAGATAGACAGTATTGAATAGAACCATGACTAAATAGAACTCTCTGTCACCCAGGTAACTCAAGATAGAAAGTATTGAATAGAACTTCCGTCACCCATGTAACTCAAG
This sequence comes from Oncorhynchus masou masou, assembly GCF_036934945.1. Classification (NCBI taxonomy): domain Eukaryota; kingdom Metazoa; phylum Chordata; class Actinopteri; order Salmoniformes; family Salmonidae; genus Oncorhynchus; species Oncorhynchus masou. The sequence continues at coordinate 8,684,360 of NC_088216.1, read as the reverse complement.
ATAACAATAAAAAGATATTAAAACCAGACAAAAGAACACCTTACGGCAGGACGGGGAGTGAAGAGAGAAATTGTTTTAATAATCGGGGCGGCAGGGTAGCCTAAGTGGTGAGAGCGTTGGACTAGTAACCGAAAGGTTGCAAGTTCGAATACCCGAGCTGACAAGGTACAAATCTGTCGTTCTGCCCCTGAACAGGCAGTTAACCCACTGTTCCTAGGCCGTCATTGAAAATAAGAATTTGTTCTTAACTGACTTGCCTAGTAAAATAAAGGTAAAATAAAATAAATGAATAAATAATAGACGTTGTATTATATGGAAGCACAAGCATGTCGATCCACTCGCATTAACATCTGCTAACCATGTGTATGTGACAAATAACATTTGATTTGAATTTGATTTGTAGTGATTATGTGGTGGTTGTGATACCACTGTGGTATATGTCTGTCTGGGCCTGGGTATGTGATACCACTGTGGTATATATGTCTGTCTGGGTATGTGATACCACTGTGGTATATGTTTGTCTGGGTATGTAATACCACTGTGGTATATGTTTGTCTGGGTATGTGATACCACTGTGGTATATGTCTGTCTGGGCCTGGGTATGTGATACCACTGTGGTATATGTCTGTCTGGGCCTGGGTATGTGATACCACTGTGGTATATGTTTGTCTGGGCCTGGGTATGCTATATATGTTTGTCTGGGCCTGAGTGTGTGATACCACTGTGGTATATGTCTGTCTGGGTATGTGATACCACTGTGGTATATGTCTGTCTGGGTATGTGATACCACTGTGGTGTATGTTTGTCTGGGTATGTGATACCACTGTGGTATATGTTTGTCTGGGTATGTGATACCACTGTGGTATATGTTTGTCTGGGCCTGAGTATGTGATACCACTGTGGTATATGTCTGTCTGGGCCTGGGTATGTGATACCACTGTGGTATATGTCTGTCTGGGTATGTGATACCACTGTGGTATATGTTTGTCTGGGTATGTGATACCACTGTGGTATATGTTTGTCTGGGCCTGAGTATGTGATACCACTGTGGTATATGTCTGTCTGGGCCTGAGTATGTGATACCACTGTGGTATATGTCTGTCTGGGTATGTGATACCACTGTGGTATATGTTTGTCTGGGTATGTGATACCACTGTGGTATATGTTTGTCTGGGTATGTGATACCACTGTGGTATATGTTTGTCTGGGCCTGAGTATGTGATACCACTGTGGTATATGTTTGTCTGGGCCTGAGTATGTGATACCACTGTGGTATATGTCTGTCTGGGTATGTGATACCACTGTGGTATATGTTTGTCTGGGTATGTGATACCACTGTGGTATATGTTTGTCTGGGCCTGGGTATGTGATACCACTGTGGTATATGTTTGTCTGGGTATGTGATACCACTGTGGTATATGTTTGTCTGGGCCTGAGTATGTGATACCACTGTGGTATATGTTTGTCTGGGCCTGAGTATGTGATACCACTGTGGTATATGTCTGTCTGGGTATGTGATACCACTGTGGTATATGTTTGTCTGGGTATGTGATACCACTGTGGTATATGTTTGTCTGGGCCTGAGTATGTGATACCACTGTGGTATATGTCTGTCTGGGCCTGGGTATGTGATACCACTGTGGTATATGTCTGTCTGGGCCTGAGTATGTGATACCACTGTGGTATATGTCTGTCTGGGCCTGGGTATGTGATACCACTGTGGTATATGTTTGTCTGGGCCTGGGTATGCTATATATGTTTGTCTGGGCCTGGGTATGTGATACCACTGTGGTATATGTTTGTCTGGGCCTGAGTATGTGATACCACTGTGGTATATGTCTGTCTGGGTATGTGATACCACTGTGGTATATGTTTGTCTGGGTATGTGATACCACTGTGGTATATGTTTGTCTGGGCCTGGGTATGTGATACCACTGTGGTATATGTTTGTCTGGGTATGTGATACCACTGTGGTATATGTTTGTCTGGGCCTGAGTATGTGATACCACTGTGGTATATGTCTGTCTGGGTATGTGATACCACTGTGGTATATGTTTGTCTGGGCCTGGGTATGTGATACCACTGTGGTATATGTTTGTCTGGGTATGTGATACCACTGTGGTATATGTTTGTCTGGGCCTGAGTATGTGATACCACTGTGGTATATGTCTGTCTGGGTATGTGATACCACTGTGGTATATGTCTGTCTGGGTATGTGATACCACTGTGGTGTATGTTTGTCTGGGTATGTGATACCACTGTGGTATATGTTTGTCTGGGCCTGAGTATGTGATACCACTGTGGTATATGTTTGTCTGGGCCTGAGTATGTGATACCACTGTGGTATATGTCTGTCTGGGTATGTGATACCACTGTGGTATATGTCTGTCTGGGTATGTGATACCACTGTGGTATATGTCTGTCTGGGTATGTGATACCACTGTGGTATATGTTTGTCTGGGTATGTGATACCACTGTGGTGTATGTTTGTCTGGGTATGTGATACCACTGTGGTATATGTTTGTCTGGGTATGTGATACCACTGTGGTATATGTTTGTCTGGGCCTGGGTATGTGATACCACTGTGGTATATGTTTGTCTGGGTATGTGATACCACTGTGGTATATGTTTGTCTGGGTATGTGATACCACTGTGGTGTATGTTTGTCTGGGTATGTGATACCACTGTGGTATATGTTTGTCTGGGTATGTGATACCACTGTGGTATATGTTTGTCTGGGCCTGAGTATGTGATACCACTGTGGTATATGTCTGTCTGGGCCTGGGTATGTGATACCACTGTGGTATATGTCTGTCTGGGCCTGGGTATGTGATACCACTGTGGTATATGTTTGTCTGGGCCTGGGTATGCTATATATGTTTGTCTGGGCCTGGGTATGTGATACCACTGTGGTATATGTTTGTCTGGGCCTGAGTATGTGATACCACTGTGGTATATGTCTGTCTGGGTATGTGATACCACTGTGGTATATGTTTGTCTGGGTATGTGATACCACTGTGGTATATGTTTGTCTGGGTATGTGATACCACTGTGGTATATGTTTGTCTGGGCCTGAGTATGTGATACCACTGTGGTATATGTTTGTCTGGGCCTGAGTATGTGATACCACTGTGGTATATGTCTGTCTGGGTATGTGATACCACTGTGGTATATGTTTGTCTGGGCCTGAGTATGTGATACCACTGTGGTATATGTCTGTCTGGGTATGTGATACCACTGTGGTATATGTCTGTCTGGGTATGTAATACCACTGTGGTATATGTTTGTCTGGGTATGTGATACCACTGTGGTATATGTCTGTCTGGGTATGTGATACCACTGTGGTATATGTTTGTCTGGGTATGTGATACCACTGTGGTATATGTCTGTCTGGGTATGTGATACCACTGTGGTATATGTCTGTCTGGGTATGTGATACCACTGTGGTATATGTATGTCTGGGTATGTGATACCACTGTGGTATATGTCTGTCTGGGTATGTGATACCACTGTGGTATATGTCTGTCTGGGTATGTGATACCACTGTGGTATATGTCTGTCTGGGTATGTGATACCACTGTGGTATATGTTTGTCTGGGCCTGGGTATGTGATACCACTGTGGTATATGTCTGTCTGGGTATGTGATACCACTGTGGTATATGTCTGTCTGGGTATGTGATACCACTGTGGTATATGTTTGTCTGGGCCTGAGTATGTGATACCACTGTGGTATATGTTTGTCTGGGCCTGGGTATGTGATACCACTGTGGTATATGTTTGTCTGGGCCTGAGTATGTGATACCACTGTGATATATGTCTGTCTGGGCCTAAGTATGTGATACCACTGTGGTATATGTCTGTCTGGGCCTAAGTATGTGATACCACTGTGGTATATGTTTGTCTGGGCCTGGGTATCTTGAGACGAATGCACTCAGCTGTGTGGGTCTCTGGATGTTAATGTAGTACTGGCTTTTGTTTGTTGTGTTTTGATTCCTTTTTTCGGACCCCTGGAAGAGCAGCCGCTGCCTCCCGACCAGCTCGTTCAGGGGAACCTTATGAAATAAATTAAACGGTAAAAGATTCTGACTGTATCGTCACTGCAGTCTAAGTTACTGGGTGAACAGTCTGACCCGGTGTACAGAACAGGATTAGACTGTATCATCAGGTCACATGACTGATTATGTAAATGCCGGATCTCTACGGCCAGACGCGTCATTCACCCAAGTGTCGTCAAAATGGTGCCCGTTCTGTCTGAGATCTCGTATGCGACTAAAGATACAAACCTACCCTCATAATAAAGTACGAACAGACCGAGACCCGTCCACAGTAACAGAATGCCAAGAGTAAAGCAAATCTGTCATCAAGGCAAAGGGTGGCTTTCTGAAGAATCTCAAATATAAAAGATATTCTGGATTTGTTTTAAGACTTCTATTTTCTTTGGTTACTACATGATTCCATGTGTGTGATGTCATAGTTTTGATGTCTTCACTGTTATTCTACGATGTAGAAAATAGTGAAAATAAACAAAAGCCCTTGAATGAGTAGGTGTGTCCAAACTTTTGACTGGTATTGTATATTAATATACAATACCATTTCTCCTGACAGTGGAAGAACTGCTTTGGCAGCTTCATGAAACAGAGGCGTACTTCACTGCACCACACCAAGACAGCAGCAGAGGGGTACTTCACTGCACCACACCAAGAGAGCAGCAGAGGGATACTTCACTGCACCACACCAAGACAGCAGCAGAGGGGTACTTCACTGCACCACACCAAGAGAGCAGCAGAGGGGTACTTCACTGCACCACACCAAGAGAGCAGCAGAGGGATACTTCACTGCACCACACCAAGACAGCAGCAGAGGGGTACTTCACTGCACCACACCAAGAGAGCAGCAGAGGGGTACTTCACTGCACCACACCAAGAGAGGGGTACTTCACTGCACCACAGTGGACCTCCACGATGACTCTGGATCTGAGTACCTCCACGATGACTCTGGATCTGAGGACCTCCACGATGACTCTGGATCTGAGGACCTCCACGATGACTCTGGATCTGAGGACCTCCACGATGACTCTGGATCTGAGGACCTCCACGATGACTCTGGACCTGAGGACCTCCACGATGACTCTGGACCTGAGGACCTCCACGATGACTCTGGATCTGAGGACCTCCACGATGACTCTGGATCTGAGGACCTCCACGATGACTCTGGATCTACCTCCACGATGACTCTGGATCTGAGGACCTCCACGATGACTCTGGATCTGAGGACCTCCACGATGACTCTGGATCTGAGGACCTCCACGATGACTCTGGATCTGAGGACCTCCACGATGACTCTGGATCTGAGGACCTCCACGATGACTCTGGATCTGAGGACCTGATGACTCTGGAGGACCTCCACGATGACTCTGGATCTGAGGACCTCCACGATGACTCTGGATCTGAGGAGATGACTGGATCTGAGGACCTCCACGATGACTCTGGATCTGAGGACCTCCACGATGACTCTGGATCTGAGGACCTCCACGATGACTCTGGATCTGAGGACCTCCACGATGACTCTGGATCTGAGGACCTCCACGATGACTCTGGATCTGAGGACCTCCACGATGACTCTGGATCTGACTCTGGACCTCCACGATGACTCTGGATCTGAGGACCTCCACGATGACTCTGGATCTGAGGACCTCCACGATGACTCTGGATCTGAGGACCTCCACGATGACTCTGATCTGAGGACCTCCACGATGACTCTGGATCTGAGGACCTCCACGATGACTCTGGATCTGAGGACCTCCACGATGACTCTGGATCTGAGGACCTCCACGATGACTCTGGATCTGAGGACCTCCACGATGACTCTGGATCTGAGATGACTCTGGATCTCCACGATGACTCTGGATCTGAGGACCTCCACGATGACTCTGGATCTGAGGACCTCCACGATGACTCTGGATCTCAGGACCTCCACGATGACTCTGGATCTGAGGACCTCCACGATGACTCTGGATCTGAGGACCTCCACGATGACTCGATGACTCCACGATGACTCTGGATCTGAGGACCTCCACGATGACTCTGGACCTGAGGACCTCCACGATGACTCTGGACCTGAGGACCTCCACGATGACTCTGGATCTGAGGACCTCCACGATGACTCTGGATCTGAGGACCTCCACGATGACTCTGGATCTGAGTACCTCCACGATGACTCTGGATCTGAGGACCTCCACGATGACTCTGGATCTGAGGACCTCCACGATGACTCTGGATCTGAGGACCTCCACGATGACTCTGGATCTGAGGACCTCCACGATGACTCTGGATCTGAGTACCTCCACGATGACTCTGGATCTGAGTACCTCCACGATGACTCTGGATCTGAGGACCTCCACGATGACTCTGGATCTGAGGACCTCCACGATGACTCTGGATCTGAGGACCTCCACGATGACTCTGGATCTGAGTACCTCCACGATGACTGGATCTGAATACATGCGTGGTATTACAATACTTACAAGAGGGGTCATCATTAAGATCAGTGATTTTATTTTTTATTAAATTGGTGTAAACAAATGACACAGTCTGATGATGAATTGGGTTACTGAATCTCTAGTACAGTTTTTTGAAGGCAATCTATGCAACGCTCATTTCTGAAACCAGCTTATCATTACCGTTACGAAACCCTCTTGTCATTACCATTTCAAAACCCTCTTGTCATTACCGTTACGAAACCCTCATGTCATTACCGTTACGAAACCCTCTTATCATTACCGTAATGAAATCCTCTTGTCATTACCGTTACGAAACCCTCATGTCATTACCGTTACGAAACCCTCTTATCATTACCATAATGAAACCCTCTTGTCATTACAAAACCCTCTTGTCATTATCGTAATTAAACCCTCTTGTCATTTCCGTAAAGAAACCCTCTTGTCATTACCGTTTCAAAACCCTCTTGTCATTACCGTTTCAAAAACCCCCTTGTCATTACCATAATGAAACCCTCTTGTCATTACCGTTTCAAAACCCTCTTGTCATTACCGTTTCAAAACCCTCTTGTCATTACCATAATGAAACCCTCTTGTCATTACCGTAATGAAACCCTCTTGTCATTACCGTAATGAAATCCTCTTGTCATTACCGTTACGAAACCCTCTTATCATTACCGTAACGCACCAATATTTAGGATTTATTAGTCAAAATAAAATGGATACTTAAGTAATTTTGGCTTTTATTATTTATACATAAAAATAACATAACAATTATTATGAAATAGATAAATCGAATCTTAGTGATCCAAGAGCAATTTCTTTTTTGTAATTGTCAAGTGCCAGTTTTGTGAAATTCAGCCAGCTATTGAATAAAAAATATTGTTGAGTTGTTTAAAGTTCTTCATGGGAAAATCAAAGGGTGTGTGCAGTGTGTGTGTGTTTCTATTGCATGAACAATCCCAAGTTTGTTTGAGGTTGGTTTTATCGTTGGGTGGGATGGTCAACATTGACACTTACGAAAATATATTATGAAGGTGACATGGATCTAGCTAATGTGATTTATATATTATGAAGGTGACATGGATCTAGCTAATGTGATTTATATATTATGGAGGTGACATGGATCTAGCTAATGTGATTTATATATTATGGAGGTGACATGGATCTAGCTAATGTGATTTATATATTATGAAGGTGACATGGATCTAGCTAATGTGATTTATATATTATGGAGGTGACATGGATCTAGCTAATGTGATTTATATATTATGGAGGTGACATGGATCTAGCTAATGTGATTTATATATTATGGAGGTGACATGGATCTAGCTAATGTGATTTATATATTATGAAGGTGACATGGATCTAGCTAATGTGATTATATATTATGAAGGTGACATGGATCTAGCTAATGTGATTTATATATTATGGAGGTGACATGGATCTAGCTAATGTGATTTATATATTATGAAGGTGACATGGATCTAGCTAATGTGATTTATATATTATGAAGGTGACATGGATCTAGCTAATGTGATTTATATTTTATGGAGGTGACATGGATCTAGCTAATGTGATTAATATATTATGTAGGTGACATGGATCTAGCTAATGTGATTTATATATGATGAAGGTGACATGGATCTAGCTAATGTGATTTATATATGATGAAGGTGACATGGATCTAGCTAATGTGATTTATATATTATGAAGGTGACATGGATCTAGCTAATGTGATTTATATATTATGGAGGTGACATGGATCTAGCTAATGTGATTTATATATTATGGAGGTGACATGGATCTAGCTAATGTGATTAATATATTATGAAGGTGACATGGATCTAGCTAATGTGATTTATATATTATGAAGGTGACATGGATCTAGCTAATGTGATTATATATTATGAAGGTGACATGGATCTAGCTAATGTGATTTATATATTATGGAGGTGACATGGATCTAGCTAATGTGATTAATATATTATGAAGGTGACATGGATCTAGCTAATGTGATTAATATATTATGAAGGTGACATGGATCTAGCTAATGTGATTTATATATTATGGAGGTGACATGGATCTAGCTAATGTGATTTATATATTATGGAGGTGACATGGATCTAGCTAATGTGATTTATATATTATGGAGGTGACATGGATCTAGCTAATGTGATTAATATATTATGAAGGTGACATGGATCTAGCTAATGTGATTTATATATTATGAAGGTGACATGGATCTAGCTAATGTGATTATATATTATGAAGGTGACATGGATCTAGCTAATGTGATTTATATATTATGGAGGTGACATGGATCTAGCTAATGTGATTAATATATTATGAAGGTGACATGGATCTAGCTAATGTGATTAATATATTATGAAGGTGACATGGATCTAGCTAATGTGATTTATATATTATGGAGGTGACATGGATCTAGCTAATGTGATTTATATATTATGGAGGTGACATGGATCTAGCTAATGTGATTTATATATTATGGAGGTGACATGGATCTAGCTAATGTGATTTATATATTATGGAGGTGACATGGATCTAGCTAATGTGATTTATATATTATGAAGGTGACATGGATCTAGCTAATGTGATTATATATTATGAAGGTGACATGGATCTAGCTAATGTGATTTATATATTATGGAGGTGACATGGATCTAGCTAATGTGATTTATATATTATGGAGGTGACATGGATCTAGCTAATGTGATTAATATATTATGTAGGTGACATGGATCTAGCTAATGTGATTAATATATTATGAAGGTGACATGGATCTAGCTAATGTGATTAATATATTATGAAGGTGACATGGATCTAGCTAATGTGATTTATATATTATGGAGGTGACATGGATCTAGCTAATGTGATTAATATATTATGTAGGTGACATGGATCTAGCTAATGTGATTAATATATTATGAAGGTGACATGGATCTAGCTAATGTGATTTATATATTATGGAGGTGACATGGATCTAGCTAATGTGATTAATATATTATGTAGGTGACATGGATCTAGCTAATGTGATTAATATATTATGAAGGTGACATGGATCTAGCTAATGTGATTAATATATTATGAAGGTGACATGGATCTAGCTAATGTGATTTATATATTATGGAGGTGACATGGATCTAGCTAATGTGATTTATATATTATGAAGGTGACATGGATCTAGCTAATGTGATTTATATATTATGAAGGTGACATGGATCTAGCTAATGTGATTTATATATTATGAAGGTGACATGGATCTAGCTAATGTGAGTTATATATTATGAAGGTGACATGGATCTAGCTAATGTGATAATATATTATGAAGGTGACATGGATCTAGCTAATGTGATTATATATTATGAAGGTGACATGGATCTAGCTAATGTGATTTATATATTATGAAGGTGACATGGATCTAGCTAATGTGAT
>NC_088216.1:8567074-8673907 GCF_036934945.1 Oncorhynchus masou masou | reverse complement strand
ATCACATTAGCTAGATCCATGTCACCTTCATAATATATAAATCACATTAGCTAGATCCATGTCACCTTCATAATATATAAATCACATTAGCTAGATCCATGTCACCTCCATAATATATAAATCACATTAGCTAGATCCATGTCACCTTCATAATATATAAATCACATTAGCTAGATCCATGTCACCTCCATAATATATAAATCACATTAGCTAGATCCATGTCACCTTCATAATATATTAATCACATTAGCTAGATCCATGTCACCTTCATAATATAATCACATTAGCTAGATCCATGTCACCTCCATAATATATAAATCACATTAGCTAGATCCATGTCACCTCCATAATATATAAATCACATTAGCTAGATCCATGTCACCTCCATAATATATAAATCACATTAGCTAGATCCATGTCACCTTCATAATATATAAATCACATTAGCTAGATCCATGTCACCTTCATAATATATAAATCACATTAGCTAGATCCATGTCACCTTCATAGTATATAAATCACATTAGCTAGATCCATGTCACCTTCATAATATATAAATCACATTAGCTAGATCCATGTCACCTCCATAATATATAAATCACATTAGCTAGATCCATGTCACCTTCATAATATATAAATCACATTAGCTAGATCCATGTCACCTCCATAATATATAAATCACATTAGCTAGATCCATGTCACCTTCATAATATATAATCACATTAGCTAGATCCATGTCACCTTCATAATATATAAATCACATTAGCTAGATCCATGTCACCTTCATAATATATTAATCACATTAGCTAGATCCGTGTCACCTCCATAATATATAAATCACATTAGCTAGATCCATGTCACCTTCATAATATATTAATCACATTAGCTAGATCCATGTCACCTTCATAATATATTAATCACATTAGCTAGATCCATGTCACCTTCATAATATATTAATCACATTAGCTAGATCCATGTCACCTTCATAATATATTAATCACATTAGCTAGATCCATGTCACCTTCATAATATATTTTCGTAAGTGTCAATGTTCACCATCCCACCCAACGATAAAACCAACCTCAAACAAACTTGGGATTGTTCATGCAATAGAAACACACACACACTGCACACACCCTTTGATTTTCCCTTGAAGAACTTTAAACAACTCAACAATATTTTTTATTCAATAGCTGGCTGAATTTCATGAAACTGGCACTTGACAATTACAAAAAAGAAATTGCTCTTGGATCACTAAGATTCGATTGATCTATTTCATAATAATTGTTATGTTATTTTTATGTATAAATAATAAAAGCCAAAATTACTTAAGTATCCATTTTATTTTGACTAATAAATCCTAAATATTGGTGCGTTACGGTAATGACAAGAGGATTTCATTACGGTAATGACAAGAGGGTTTCATTACGGTAATGACAAGAGGGTTTCATTACGGTAATGACAAGAGGGTTTCATTATGGTAATGACAAGAGGGTTTTGAAACGGTAATGACAAGAGGGTTTCATTACGGTAATGACAAGAGGGTTTCATTACGGTAATGACAAGAGGGTTTCATTATGGTAATGACAAGAGGGTTTTGAAACGGTAATGACAAGAGGGTTTCATTACGGTAATGACAAGAGGGTTTCATTACGGTAATGACAAGAGGGTTTCATTACGGTAATGACAAGAGGGTTTCATTATGGTAATGACAAGAGGGTTTCATTATGGTAATGACAAGAGGGTTTTGAAACGGTAATGACAAGAGGGTTTTGAAACGGTAATGACAAGAGGGTTTCGTAACGGTAATGATAAGCTGGTTTCAGAAATGAGCGTTGCATAGATTGCCTTCAAAAAACTGTACTAGAGATTCAGTAACCCAATTCATCATCAGACTGTGTCATTTGTTTACACCAATTTAATAAAAATAAAATCACTGATCTTAATGATGACCCCTCTTGTAAGTATTGTAATACCACGCATGTATTCAGATCCAGTCATCGTGGAGGTCCTCAGATCCAGAGTCATCGCGGAGGTACTCAGATCCAGAGTCATCGTGGAGGTCCTCAAATCCAGAGTCATCGTGGAGGTCCTCAGATCCAGAGTCATCGTGGAGGTACTCAGATCCAGAGTCATCGTGGAGGTCCTCAGATCCAGAGTCATCGTGGAGGTCCTCAGATCCAGAGTCATCGTGGAGGTACTCAGATCCAGAGTCATCGTGGAGGTACTCAGATCCAGAGTCATCGTGGAGGTACTCAGATCCAGAGTCATCGTGGAGGTCCTCAGATCCAGAGTCATTGTGGAGGTCCTCAGATCCAGAGTCATCGTGGAGGTCCTCAGATCCAGAGTCATCGTGGAGGTCCTCAGGTCCAGAGTCATCGTGGAGGTCCTCAGATCCAGAGTCATCGTGGAGGTCCTCAGATCCAGAGTCATCGTGGAGGTCCTCAGATCCAGAGTCATCGTGGAGGTCCTCAGATCCAGAGTCATCGTGAAGGTCCTCAGATCCAGAGTCATCGTGGAGGTCCTCAGATCCAGAGTCATCGCGGAGGTACTCAGATCCAGAGTCATCGTGGAGGTCCTCAGATCCAGAGTCATCGTGGAGGTACTCAGATCCAGAGTCATCGTGGAGGTCCTCAGATCCAGAGTCATCGTGGAGGTCCTCAGATCCAGAGTCATCGTGGAGGTCCTCAGATCCAGAGTCATCGTGGAGGTCCTCAGATCCAGAGTCATCGTGGAGGTCCTCAGATCCAGAGTCATCGTGGAGGTCCTCAGATCCAGAGTCATCGTAGAGGTCCTCAGATCCAGAGTCATCGTGGAGGTCCTCAGATCCAGAGTCATCGTGGAGAAGAAACCCCTCTGTCTGTGGGCGTAGCGTTTGGACCGGAGCAAGGACATTGGGTAGCCGTTTGAAACAGAGAACTCCTCATTGTATTTTTGCTGATAGTTCAGCAACCTCTGCTGCTCTCTTGGTGTGGTGCAGTGAAGTACCCCTCTGCTGCTCTCTTGGTGTGGTGCAGTGAAGTACCCCTCTGCTGCTGTCTTGGTGTGGTGCAGTGAAGTACCCCTCTCTTGGTGTGGTGCAGGTGAAGTACCCCTCTGCTGCTCTCTTGGTGTGGTGCAGTGAAGTACCCCTCTGCTGCTGTCTTGGTGTGGTGCAGTGAAGTACCCCTCTGCTGCTCTCTTGGTGTGGTGCAGTGAAGTACCCCTCTGCTGCTGTCTTGGTGTGGTGCAGGTGAAGTACCCCTCTGCTGCTGTCTTGGTGTGGTGCAGTGAAGTACCCCTCTGCTGCTGTCTTGGTGTGGTGCAGTGAAGTACCCCTCTGCTGATCTCTTGGTGTGGTGCAGGTGAAGTACCCCTCTGCTGCTGTCTTGGTGTGGTGCAGTGAAGTACCCCTCTCTTGGTGGGGTGCAGTGAAGTACCCCTCTGCTGCTGTCTTGGTGTGGTGCAGGTGAAGTACCCCTCTGCTGCTCTCTTGGTGTGGTGCAGTGAAGTACCCCTCTGCTGCTCTATTGGTGTGGTGCAGTGAAGTACCCCTCTGCTGCTGTCTTGGTGTGGTGCAGGTGAAGTACCCCTCTACTGCTGTCTTGGTGTGGTGCAGTGAAGTACCCCTCTGCTGCTATCTTGGTGTGGTGCAGTGAAGTACCCCTCTACTGCTGTCTTGGTGTGGTGCAGGTGAAGTACCCCTCTACTGATCTCTTGGTGTGGTGAAGGTGAAGTACCCCTCTGCTGCTGTCTTGGTGTGGTGCAGTGAAGTACCCCTCTGCTGCTCTCTTGGTGTGGTGCAGTGAAGTACCCCTCTGCTGCTGTCTTGGTGTGGTGCAGTGAAGTACCCCTCTGCTGCTCTCTTGGTGTGGTGCAGTGAAGTACCCCTCTGCTGCTCTCTTGGTGTGGTGCAGTGAAGTACGCCTCTGTTTCATGAAGCTGCCAAAGCAGTTCTTTCACTGTCAGGAGAAATGGTATTGTATATTAATATACAATACCAGTCAAAAGTTTGGACACATCTACTCATTCAAGGGCTTTTGTTTATTTTCACTATTTTCTACATCGTAGAATAACAGTGAAGACATCAAAACTATGACATCACACACATGGAATCATGTAGTAACCAAAAAAAATAAAAGTCTTCAAACATATCCAGAATATCTTTCATATTTGAGATTCTTCAGAAAGCCACCCTTTGCCTTGATGACAGATTTGCTTTACTCTTGGCATTCTGTTACTGTGGACGGGTCTCGGTCTGTTCGTACTTTATTATGAGGGTAGGTTTGTATCTTTAGTCGCATACGAGATCTCAGACAGAACGGGCACCATTTTGACGACACTTGGGTGAATGACGCGTCTGGCCGTAGAGATCCGGCATTTACATAATCAGTCATGTGACCTGATGTACAGTCTCATCCTGTTCTGTACACCGGGTCAGACTGTTCACCCAGTAACTTAGACCGCAGTGGCGATACAGTCAGAATCTTTTACCGTTTAATTTATTTCATAAGGTTCCCCTGAACGAGCTGGTCGGGAGGCAGCGGCTGCTCTTCCAGGGGTCCGAAAAAAGGAATCAAAACACAACAAACAAAACCCAGTACTACATTAACATCCAGAGACCCACACAGCTGAGTGCATTCGTCTCAAGATACCCAGGCCCAGACAAACATATACCACAGTGGTATCACATACCCAGACAAACATACACCACAGTGGTATCACATACCCAGACAAACATACACCACAGTGGTATCACATACCCAGACAAACATATACCACAGTGGTATCACATACCCAGACAAACATACACCACAGTGGTATCACATACCCAGACAGACATATATCACAGTGGTATCACATACTCAGGCCCAGACAAACATATACCACAGTGGTATCACATACCCAGACAAACATATACCACAGTGGTATCACATACCCAGACAGACATATACCACAGTGGTATCACATACCCAGACAGACATATACCACAGTGGTATCACATACTCAGGCCCAGACAAACATATACCACAGTGGTATCACATACCCAGACAAACATATACCACAGTGGTATCACATACCCAGACAGACATATACCACAGTGGTATCACATACCCAGACAAACATATACCACAGTGGTATCACATACCCAGACAAACATATATACCACAGTGGTATCACATACTCAGGCCCAGACAAACATATATAGCATACCCAGGCCCAGACAGACATATACCACAGTGGTATCACATACCCAGACAGACATATACCACAGTGGTATCACACACTCAGGCCCAGACAAACATATATAGCATACCCAGGCCCAGACAAACATATACCACAGTGGTATCACATACTCAGGCCCAGACAGACATATATCACAGTGGTATCACATACCCAGGCCCAGACAGACATATACCACAGTGGGTATCACATACCCAGGCCCAGACAGACATATACCACAGTGGTATTACATACCCAGACAAACATATACCACAGTGGTATCACATACCCAGACAGACATATATACCACAGTGGTATCACATACCCAGGCCCAGACAGACATATACCACAGTGGTATCACATACCCAGGCCCAGACAGACATATACCACAGTGGTATTACATACCCAGACAAACATATACCACAGTGGTATCACATACCCAGACAGACATATATACCACAGTGGTATCACATACCCAGGCCCAGACAGACATATACCACAGTGGTATCACATACCCAGGCCCAGACAGACATATACCACAGTGGTATCACATACCCAGGCCCAGACAGACATATACCACAGTGGTATCACATACCCAGACAAACATATATACCACAGTGGTATCACAACCACCACATAATCACTACAAATCAAATTCAAATCAAATGTTATTTGTCACATACACATGGTTAGCAGATGTTAATGCGAGTGGATCGACATGCTTGTGCTCCCATATAATACAACGTCTATTATTTATTCATTTATTTTATTTTACCTTTATTTTACTAGGCAAGTCAGTTAAGAACAAATTCTTGTTTTCAATGACGGCCTAGGAACAGTGGGTTAACTGCCTGTTCAGGGGCAGAACGACAGATTTGTACCTTGTCAGCTCGGGTATTCGAACTTGCAACCTTTCGGTTACTAGTCCAACGCTCTCACCACTTAGGCTACCCTGCCGCCCCGATTATTAAAACAATTTCTCTCTTCACTCCCCGTCCTGCCGTAAGGTGTTCTTTTGTCTGGTTTTAATATCTTTTTATTGTTATCTTGAGTTACCTGGGTGACAGAGAGTTCTATTTAGTCATGGTTCTATTCAATACTGTCTATCTTGAGTTACCTGGGTGACAGAGAGTTCTATTTAATACTTTCTATCTTGAGTTACCTGGGTGACAGAGAGTTCTATTTAATACTGACTATCTTGAGTTACCTGGGTGACAGAGTTTCATTTAATACTGTCTATCTTGAGTTACCTGGGTGACAGAGAGTTCTATTTAATATGGTCTATCTTGAGTTACCTGGGTGACAGAGTTCTATTTAATACGGTCTATCTTGAGTTACCTGGGTGACAGAGAGTTCTATTTAATACTGACTATCTTGAGTTACCTGGGTGACAGAGTTTCATTTAATACTGTCTATCTTGAGTTACCTGGGTGACAGAGAGTTCTATTTAGTCATGGTTCTATTTAATACTGTCTATCTTGAGTTACCTGGGTGACAGAGTTTCATTTAATACTGTCTATCTTGAGGTACCTGGGTGACAGAGTTCTATTTAATATGGTCCATCTTGAGTTACCTGGGTGACAGAGAGTTCTATTTAATACTGACTATCTTGAGTTACCTGGGTGACAGAGTTTCATTTAATACTGTCTATCTTGAGTTACCTGGGTGACAGAGTTCTATTTAATACGGTCTATCTTGAGTTACCTGGGTGACAGAGAGTTCTATTTAGTCATGGTTCTATTTAATACTGTCTATCTTGAGTTACCTGGGTGACAGAGTTTCATTTAATACTGTCTATCTTGAGTTACCTGGGTGACAGAGTTCTATTTAATACGGTCTATCTTGAGTTACCTGGGTGACAGAGAGTTCTATTTAATACTGACTATCTTGAGTTACCTGGGTGACAGAGAGTTCTATTTAATATGGTCTATCTTGAGTTACCTGGGTGACAGAGAGTTCTATTTAATATGGTCTATCTTGAGTTACCTGGGTGACAGAGTTCTATTTAATACGGTCTATCTTGAGTTACCTGGGTGACAGAGAGTTCTATTTAATACTGACTATCTTGAGGTACCTGGGTGACAGAGAGTTCTATTTAATACTGTCTATCTTGAGTTACCTGGGTGACAGAGAGTTCTATTTAATACTGTCTATCTTGAGGTACCTGGGTGACAGAGTTCTATTTAATACGGTCTATCTTGAGTTACCTGGGTGACAGAGAGTTCTATTTAATACTGACTATCTTGAGTTACCTGGGTGACAGAGAGTTCTATTTATTACTGTCTATCTTGAGTTACCTGGGTGACAGAGTTTCATTTAATACTGTCTATCTTGAGTTACCTGGGTGACAGAGTTCTATTTAATACGGTCTATCTTGAGTTACCTGGGTGAAAGAGTTTCATTTAATACTGTCTATCTTGAGTTACCTGGGTGACAGAGAGTTCTATTTAATACTGTCTATCTTGAGTTACCTGGGTGACAGAGAGTTCTATTTAATATGGTCTATCTTGAGTTACCTGGGTGACAGAGAGTTCTATTTAATACTGTCTATCTTGAGTTACCTGGGTGACAGAGAGTTCTATTTAATATGGTCTATCTTGAGTTACCTGGGTGACAGAGTTCTATTTAATACGGTCTATCTTGAGTTACCTGGGTGACAGAGTTCTATTTAGTCATGGTTCTATTTAATACGGTCTATCTTGAGTTACCTGGGTGACAGAGAGTTCTATTTAATATGGTCTGTCTTGAGTTACCTGGGTGACAGAGTTCTATTTAATACGGTCTATCTTGAGTTACCTGGGTGACAGAGTTCTATTTAATACGGTCTATCTTGAGTTACCTGGGTGACAGAGTTGTATTTAATACTGTGCTTTTCTTAGCCTCTGTTCTGGACCTGGGACTGTGAAGAGACCACTGGTTGCATGTCTTGTGTTGTACCCATGAATGTTCAAACTGTGTGCTAACTGGTTGAAACAGACAGTCAGTACATTCAGCACATCAACACCTCACGCAAAAGACCAACAGTGATGCAGTCAATCGCGCCTCAACTCTGAGCCAGGAGACATTAACATGTGATATCATTGTCATTGTCCCTCCTTGTACATCTAAGTGCAGTCGGTGCCTCCTCCGACAGGTCAACTTTCGGCTACTTTTACCTTACCTCTCCAACCGTATCTTGGCCTTTAGCTTGTTGCCTAGTTACACAAATGAACTCAATGAAACAAAACAACAAAATTCAAGAGGTTTCAAAGTTAGAATAAAGCAACGCTATAAAATCTAATAATCGACCATTAGAATTTGACCCAAATCATATAATTCATGTCTAAGGGTTCACACTTCAATCAATTATAATCCATGGATCACAATAAAATACACATTTTAAAATCTGATTTCAGACTAGATTGTACAAACTCCTCCCATCCCTGCTCCTTACTGGTTGCCACACCTCAGTCAACCTGAAAGGGGTGGGTCTAGCCCTTTAAACACCCCCATCTGCAGTCAGCAGTCCTCTATCAACCAAACCAGCATGGACACCTAGAGATGTGTTATTGACTGTGACTATGGACCAGCATGGAACCCTAGAGATGTGTTATTGACTGTGACTATGGACCAGCATGGACACCTAGAGATGTGTTATTGACTGTGACTATGGACCAGCATGGACACCTAGAGATGTGTTATTGACAGTGAGTATGGACCAGCATGGAACCCTAGAGATGTGTTATTGACTGTGACTATGGACCAGCATGGAACCCTAGAGATGTGTTATTGACTGTGACTATGGACCAGCATGGAACCCTAGAGATGTGTTATTGACTGCGAGTATGGACCAGCATGGAACCCTAGAGATGTGTTATTGACTGTGACTATGGACCAGCATGGAACCCTAGAGGTGTGTTATTGACTGTGACTATGGACCAGCATGGAACCCTAGAGATGTGTTATTGACTGTGACTATGGACCAGCATGGAACCCTAGAGATGTGTTATTGACTCTGAGTATGGATACCTAGAGATGTGTTATTGACTGTGACTATGGACCAGCATGGAACCCTAGAGATGTGTTATTGACTGTGACTATGGAACCAGCATGGAACCCTAGAGATGTGTTATTGACTGTGACTATGGACCAGCATGGATCTCTAGAGATGTGTTATTGACTGTGAGTATGGACCAGCATGGAATCCTAGATACAGTTGAGGTCGTAAGTTTTTCAACCACTCCACACATTTATTGTTAACAAACTATAGTTTTGGCAAGTCAGTTAGGACATCTACTTTGTGCATGACATAAGTAATTTTTCCAACAATTGTTTACAGACAGATTATTTCACTTATAATTCACTGTATCACAATTCAGTGGGTCAGAAGTTGACATACACTAAGTTGACTTTGCCTTTTAACAGCTTGGAAAATTCCAGAAAATTATGTCATGGCTTTAGAAGCTTCTGCTAGACTAATTTACATCATTTTTGTCAATTGGAGGTGTACCTGTGGATGTATTTCAAGGCCTACCTTCAAACTCAGTGCCTCTTTGCTTGACATCATGAGAAAATCAAAAGAAATCAGCCAAAAAAATTGTAGACCTCCACAAGTCTGTTTCATCCTTGGGAGCAATTTGCAAACGCCTGAAGGTACCACGTTCATCTGTACAAACAACAGTACGCAAGTATAAACACCATGGGACCATGCAGCCGTTATACCGCTCAGGAAGGAGACGCGTTCTGTCTCCTAGAGATGAACGTACTATGGTGCGAAAAGTGCAAATCAATCCCAGAACAGCAGCAAAGGACCTTGTGAAGATGCTGGAGGAAACAGGTACAAAAGTATCTATATCCACAGTAAAATGAGTTCTATATTGACATAACCTGAAAGGCCGCTCAGCAAGGAAGAAGCCACTGCTCCAAAACTGCCATAAAAAAGCCAGACTACGGTTTGCAACTGCACATGGGGACAAAGATCATACTTTTTGGAGAAATGTCGTCTGGTCTGATGAAACAAAAATAGAACTGTTTGGCCATAATGACCATCATTATTTTTGGAGGAAAAAGGGGAGGCTTGCAAGCCGAAGAACACCATCCCAACTGTGAAGCACGGGGTGACAGCATCATGTTGTGTGGGTACTTTGCTACAGGAGGGACTGTTGCACTTCATTAAATAAATGGCCTCAGGAGGAAGGAAAATTATATTGATATATTGAAACAACATCTCATGACATCAGTCAGGAAGTTAAAGCTTGGTTGCAAACGGGTCTTCCAAATGGACAATGGTCCCAAGCACACTTCCAAAGTTGTGGCAAAATTACTTAACTGGACAACAAAGTCAAGGTATTGGAGTGGCCATCACAAAGCCCTGACCTCAATCCTATAGAAAATGTAAGGGAAGAACTGAAAAAGAGTGTGCGAGCAAGGAGGCCTACAAACCTGACCCATTTACACCATCTCTGTCAGGAGGAATTGGCCAAAATTCACCCAACATATTGTGAGAAGCTTGTGGAAGGCTACCCGAAATGTTTGACCCAAGTTAAACAATTTAAAGGCAATGCTACCAAATACTAATTGAGTGTATGTGAACTTCTGACCCACTGGGAATGTGATGAAAGAAATAAAAGCTGAAATAAATCATTCTCTCTACTATTATTCTGACATTTCACATTCTTAATATAAAGTGGTGATCCTAACTGACCTAAGACAGGGCATTTTTACAAGGATTTAATGTCAGGAATTGTGAAAAACTGAGTTTAAATATATTTGGCTAAGGTGTATGTTAGTAAGGTTTCATATCAACAATATGACTTCAAGTTGCATTAACAAAAACACAAATTCCCAGTCAAAAACACAAGTCAGAACACAGCCTCTCTATTCTCTCATGTGATTTCAGGTCCTCTGACTGAGAAAATGTCTTTCCACATTGAGAACAGTGGAAAGGCTTCTCTCCTGAATGTGTTCTTTCATGTGATTTCAGGTGCTTTAACAGGTTAAAACTCTTCCCACATTGGGAGCAGTGGTAAGACTTCTTTCCAGAGTGTATTCTGTTATGTATTTTCAGGCTCCCTAACTGGGTAAAACTCTTGCCACACTGAGAACATTGGTAAGGCTTTTCTCCTGTGTGTATTCTCTCATGCCTTTTCATGTTAACTAGCAAGGTAAAACTCTTTCCACATTGGGAACAATGGAATGGCTTTTCTCCAGTGTGTATTCTCTCATGCCTTTTCATGTTAACTAACACGGTAAAACTCTTTCCACACTGGGAACATTGGAAAGGCTTTTCTCCCGTGTGTGTCCTCTCATGCTCTTTAAGGTTCCGTAACTTCATAAAACTCTTTCCACACTGGGAACAGTGGTGTCCTCTTGCTGGTTTGGGAGTCTCTGGTTCTGGTTTCCCTGAAGGACTCTTCCCTTTATCGGAGAATCTCTTCCTACTGGAGTGAGAATCTGGTCTCTTTCCTGCCAAAGACATATTATTTTGTTAAACAAAGACCTGAATGAAACCTGAAACATGATACAACTTTATTTCTATTAGGGTTGCAAAAACCCAGGTATCTTTTCACAAAAATCCCAAGTTTTCCAGATATCCTGGTTGGAGGTAGAGGTCTTCACGGGTCCAAAAGACCTGTTCCGAAAGAGACCTGGGTTCTACCACCGGGATCCAAAAGGGACCTGGGGTTCTACCACCCGGATCCTAAAAGGACCTGGGGTTCTACCACCCAGATCCTAAAGGGACCTGGGGTTCTACCACCCGGATCAGAAAGGGACCTGGGTTTTACCACCCGGATCCTAAAGGGACCTGGGGTTCTACCACCCGGATCAGAAAGGGACCTGGGGTTCTACCACCCAGATCCTAAAGGGACCTGGGGTTCTACCACCCGGATCCTAAAGGGACCTGGGGTTCTACCACCCGGATCAGAAAGGGACCTGGGGTTCTACCACCCGGATCCTAAAGAGACCTGGGGTTCTACCACCCAGATCCTAAAGGGACCTGGGGTTCTACCACCCGGATCCTAAAGGGGACCTGGGGTTCTACCACCCGGATCCTAAAGGGACCTGGGGTTCTACCACCCGGATCCTAAAGGGACCTGGGGTTCTACCACCCGGATCCTAAAGGGACCTGGGGTTCTACCACCCGGATCAGAAGGGGACCTGGGGTTCTACCACCCGGATCCTAAAGGGACCTGGGGTTCTACCACCCGGATCCTAAAGGGACCTGGGGTTCTACCACCCGGATCAGAAGGGGACCTGGGGTTCTACCACCCGGATTAGAAAGGGACCTGGGGTTCTACCACCCGGATCCGAACTAACAAAAAGCAGCAGGAAAGTTGTATTTTTTTAAACTACTTTATTATCTGAAGCTGAGAGGGGCCGTACTATGAAAGCCCGGGCTACAGTAGACTAATAGCTACCATTACTAGGTTACTTATCAAATAAGATAGTACCTGTCTTGGACTAAAAACCCGGGAGAAACTCGTTAAGCTACATAGCTAAGGTTAGCTAGCTACTCTAATTCAGGCCGGGAGTGCATACGCGTTCCGATCCTACAGTTACAAACAACAACAACAACTCCATTCAGACTATTAGGTAGCAGTCTACCTGTTGGCTCTTGGTCGTTGCAGACTATCCTTCTCCTTGACCTTTTATTCCGTTTTAATTCCATCTTCTATTAATGAATCCATTTTGCTGTTTGCCTACAATCCTAAGTGACTTGACCAGCCACTACTGAAGTGCTTCAGTACATTTACATTACATTTAAGTCATTTGGCAGACGCTCTTATCCAGAGCGACTTACAAATTGGTGAATTCACCTTATGACATCCTACATCAGTAGAAGAAAGAGATGAACTGAACTGAACATTGATCCTCCCCATCGGGCTTCTGTTTTCCAAACTGAGTTCCTGTCCTGATTGGTTAACATGTTGTGCAGAAGGCCGTGCCACGGGCGGAAAACGCAAGGTCCTGTGTCTCCTAACTTTTGCCACACAGAGAGGATCTGTAGCCTAGCGCTGCTTTGATGACTTGTGATTGGACAACAAGCGTCATGTGCAACGCTCCACTTTCGTGAAAAGCAAGAGCAGCAGAAATTATTTAGCAGCAGAAATTATCTGTATGGGCCCTTCTCTCTCTACTGCAGAAGTCACGTTCGGATCTGTATGGGCCCTTCTCTCTCTACTGCAGAAGTCACGTTCGGATCTGTATGGGCCCTTCTCTCTCCACTGCAGAAGCCACGTTCGGATCTGTATGGGCCCTTCTCTCTCTACTGCAGAAGTCACGTTCGGATCTGTATGGGCCCTTCTCTCTACTGCAGAAGTCACGTTCGGATCTGTATGGGCCCTTCTCTCTCTACTGCAGAAGTCACGTTCGGATCTGTATGGGCCCTTCTCTCTCTACTGCAGAAGTCACGTTCGGATCTGTATGGGCCCTTCTCTTTCTACTGCAGAAGTCACATTCAGATCTGTATGGGCCCTTCTCTCTCTACTGCAGAAGTCACGTTCGGATCTGTATGGGCCCTTCTCTCTCTACTGCAGAAGCCACGTTCGGGTCTGTATGGGCCCTTCCGGACCAGTCAGTTAAAATCACACCCTCAGACTGAAGTATGTTGCGAACGATAGAACAGTGGAATAATTCAGTTTGAGCCGACATAGGGAGGAGGTCAGAGACCTGTCCATGTGGTGCCAGGACAACAACCTCTCCCTCAACGTGATCAAGACAACGTGATCAAGACAAAGGAGATGATTATGGACTACAGGAAAAAGAGGACCGAGCACACCCCCATTCTCATCGATGGGGCTGCAGTGGAGCAGGTTGAGAGCTTCAAGTTCCTTGGTTTTCCACATCACCAACAAACTAACATGGTCCAAGCACACCAAGACACCTGTGAAGAGGGCACGGTAAAACCTATTCCCCCTCAGGAGACTGAAAATATTTGGCATAGGTCATCAGATCCTCAAAAGGTCCTACAGCAGCACCAGCGAGAGCATCCTGACTGGTTGCATCACTGTCTGGTATGGCAACTGCTTGACCTCCGACCGCAAGGAACTACAGAGGGTAGTACGAACGGCCCAGTACATCACTGGGGCCAAGCTTCCTGCCATCCAGGACCTCTATACAAGGTGGTGTCAGAGGAAGGCCCTAAAAAACGTCAAAGACTCCAGCCATCCTAATCATAGGATCTCATGCCATCGGAAACTTGGAACCTCAGAGTTAAAATGAATGTAAGTTATTAGCGTAGAGCTTCCTACTGGTTGATTCTAATACTTCACAAGTGGGAAACTTTCCATGACGAGTTAGTGAGTCAGAAATGTCAAAATGTCCTAGTTCGACTTGAAGTGCCTTCTATGATGTAGGGCAGGTCAGTAACCAAATTATTTTGCTGTGCCAAGTCGCACAGACTTTTATGGTCATCCACTATCCAAGATGGCATAGCAGTTCAGACGTCTTTTGTCCTCGTCTTGTCGTGTCCCGTATATATATATATTTACAACTTTTTTCATACATTTTTTTTTCTTTTTTTCCATAAACTCATCTTCAAAACACTCTCCTGCAACCCACCTCACCAATTTATATTTGTAAATAATACTTTTTTATCTCAAATCTGTAATCCTCCAAGAAGCTAGCCAGAAACTCCAAGAAGCTAGCCAGAAACTAGCCAGGAGCTAGCCAGAAGCTAATCAGAAGCAAGGTCAGAAGCTAGCCAG
The DNA here is from genome assembly GCF_036934945.1 of Oncorhynchus masou masou. Lineage (NCBI taxonomy): Eukaryota > Metazoa > Chordata > Actinopteri > Salmoniformes > Salmonidae > Oncorhynchus > Oncorhynchus masou. The sequence continues at coordinate 8,659,019 of NC_088216.1, read as the reverse complement.
GAGCTAGCCAGAAGCTAATCCAGAAGCTAATCAGAAGCTAGTTAAAGCTTTCGTCGATTCCGGAGCAAACATCAATTATTCCGGAGCTAGCCAGCTGAAGAGTTCCATCAATCACTCCTGGGCTGCGGTCACCTATCTGGACCCGTTTCGCTGCCTACGCGGAGCCCCACCGGGCCTTCACGGCTGGACTGCCGACGTTATCTAACCGAAGGAGTTATCCGGCTGGCTCCTCCGTCGCGACGTTACCTGAACGCCCATCTGCGGCCTGCTAGCTGTCTTATCGGCTGCTATCTGAATAGACAATCGGACAATTTATTTATTTATATTATTATTTATTATTATTATTATTATTTTCTTCTTCTTGGGCCTCTAACTATATCTATTGTTTTTATTTTTGTTGTTGTTGTGTGATTTGGATTAATCCCCTCTACCACACGGAACCCCACTAATCTACTGACGGAACGCAAGAGGTGGCTAATAACAGACCTCCATCCTATGCTAGCTTGCTACCGATGGCCTGGCTAGCTGTCTAAATCGCCGTGGCCCTCAACCAACCTCTCCACTCTCCGGACCCTTTTGATCACTCGACAAAGCATGCCTCTCCTTAATGTCAATATGCCTTGTCCATTGCTGTTCTGGTTAGTGTTTATTGGCTTATTTCACTGTAGAGCCTCTAGTCCTGCTCACTATACCTTATCCAACCTATTAGTTCCACCACCCACACATGCAATGACATCTCCTGGATTCAATGATGTTTCTAGAGACAATATCTCTCTCTTCATCACTCAATACCTAGGTTTACCTCCACTGTATTCACATCCTACCATACCTTTGTCTGTACATTATACCTTGATGCTATTTTATTGCCCCCAGAAACCTCCTTTTACTCTCTGTTCCAGACGTTCTAGACGACCAATTCTTATTGCTTTTAGCCGCACCCTTATTCTACTCCCCCTCCGTTCCTCTGGCGATGTAGAGGTGAATCCAGGCCCTGCAGTGCCTAGCTCCACTCCTATTCCCCAGGCGCTCTCCTTTGACGACTTCTGTAACCGTAATAGCCTTGGTTTCATGCATGTTAACATTAGAAGCCTCCTCCCTAAGTTTGTTCTATTCACTGCTTTAGCACACTCTGCCAACCCGGATGTTCTAGCTGTGTCTGAATCCTGGCTTAGGAAGACTACCAAAAATTCTGAAATTTTAATTCCAAACTACAACATTTCCAGACAAGATAGAACTGCCAAAGGGGGCGGTGTTGCAATCTACTGCAAAGATAGCCTGCAGAGTTCTGTCCTACTATCCAGGTCTATACCCAAACAATTTGAACTTCTACTTTTAAAAATCCACCTCTCTAAAAACAAGTCTCTCACCGTTGCAGCCTGCTATAGACCACCCTCTGCCCCCAGCTGTGCTCTGGACACCATATGTGAACTGATTGCCCCCCATCTATCTTCAGAGCTCGTGCTGCTAGGCGACCTAAACTGGAACATGCTTAACACCCCAGGCATCCTACAATCTAAACTTGATGCCCTCAATCTCACACAAATTATCAATGAACCTACCAGGTACCTCCCCAAAGCCTTAAACACGGGCACCCTCATAGATATCATCCTAACCAACTTGCCCTCTAAATACACCTCTGCTGTCTTCAACCAAGATCTCAGCGATCACTGCCTCATTGCCTGCATCCGTAATGGGTCAGCGGTCAAACGACCTCCACTCATCACTGTAAAACGCTCCCTGAAACACTTCAGCGAGCAGGCCTTTCTAATCGACCTGGCCGGGGTAGCCTGGAAGGATATTGATCTCATCCCGTCAGTAGAGGATGCCTGGATATTTTTTTAAATGCCTTCCAAACCATCTTAAATAAACATGCCCCATTCAAGAAATGTAGAACCAGGAACAGATATAGCCCTTGGTTCTCCCCAGACCTAACTGCCCTTAACCAACACAAAAACATCCTATTGCGTTCTGCATTAGCATCGAACAGCCCCCGTGATATGCAGCTGTTCAGGGAAGCTAGAAACCATTATACACCGGCAGTTAGAAAAGCCAAGGCTAGCTTTTTCAAGCAGTAATTTGCTTCCTGCAACACTAACTCAAAAACGTTCTGGGACATTTCCACCTGACTACTCCTACCCCGGTCAACAGCACTGCACCCCCCACAGCAACTCGCCCAAGCCTTCCCCATTTCTCCTTCTCCCAAATCCGTTCAGCTGATGTTCTGACAGAGCTGCAAAATCTGGACCCCTACAAATCAGCCGGGCTAGACAATCTGGACCCTTTCTTTCTAAAATTATCTGCCGAAATTGTTGCCACCCCTATTACTAGCCTGTTCAACCTCTCTTTCGTGTCGTCTGAGATTCCAAAAGATTGGAAAGCAGCTGCGGTCATCCCCCTCTTCAAAGGGGGGGACACTATTGACACAAACTGCTACAGACCTATATCTATATTACCATGCCTTTCTAAGGTCTTCGAAAGCCAAGTCCACAAACAGATTACCGACCATTTCGAATCTCACCATACCTTCTCTGCTATGCAATCTGGTTTCAGAGCTGGTCATGGGTGCACCTCAGCCACGCTCATGGTCCTAAACGATATCTTAACCGCCATCGATAAGGAACATTACTGTGCAGCCGTGTTCATTGATCTGGCCAAGGCTTTCGACTCTGTCAATCACCACATCCTCATCGGCAGACTCGACAGCCTTGGTTTCTCAAATGATTGCCTCGCCTGGTTCACCAACTACTTCTCTGATAGAGTTCAGTGTGTCAAATCGGAGGGTCTGCTGTACGGACCTCTGGCAGTCTCTATGGGGGTGCCACAGGGTTCAATTCTTGGACCGACTCTCTTCTCTGTATACATCAATGAGGTCGCTCTTGCTGCTGGTGAGTCTCTGATCCACCTCTACGCAGACGACACCATTCTGTATACTTCTGGCCCTTCTTTGGACACTGTGTTAACAACCCTCCAGGCAAGCTTCAATGCCATACAACTCTCCTTCCGTGGCCTCCAATTGCTCTTAAATACAAGTAAAACTAAATGTTTATACTGTATTATTGACTGTATGTTTGTTTTACTCCATGTGTAACTCTGTCGTTGTATGTGTCGAACTGCTTTGCTTTATCCTGGCCAGGTCGCAATTGTAAATGAGAACTACCGCACGGCAAGTGGTACCGGAGCGCCAAGTCTAGGTCTAAACAGCTTCAACCCCCAAGCCCCACTATAGGTAGATGTTATAACAGGTGGGATATCTAACAACACTATAGGTAGGTGTTATAACAGGTAGGATATCTAACAACACTATAGGTAGGGGTTATAACAGGTGGGATATCTAACAACACCATAGGTAGGTGTTATAACAGGTAGGATATCTAACAACACTATAGGTAGGTGTTATAACAGGTAGGATATCTAATAACACTATAGGTAGGTGTTATAACAGGTAGGATCTCTAACAACACTATAGGTAGGTGTTAAAACAGGTAGGATATCTAATAACACTATAGGTAGGTGTTATAACAGGTAGGATATCTAACAGCACTATAGGTAGGTGTTAAAACAGGTAGGATATCTAATAACACTATAGGTAGGTGTTCTAACAGGTAGGATATCTGACAACACTACAGGTAGGTGTTATAACAGGTGCTCATGTCAAAATAGGGGGATATCGTTCTTTAAGTGGAGGGGTTGCTCTTTGCTATAACACAAACTCCAGATTGTGGCTTTATGTTAATTAAATGGGGTTTATACACCCATGTTTATTGACAACCCCTGCTTAACCCCTACTGCTTTCACCTATACAATAGGTGGTCCTAGTAAATAATGAAAGTTACCAGCACAGCACACCCACTGACGATACATTAGAATGAACTTATTATCATTACTGAAATGATGGTTCTCATTACCAAAACAGGCCTAAAAATGATGCGGTGATGAGAAATGTGTGTTTTGGTAAAGAGAGCCACTCAGCTTCATCTGGAAGAAATAGGAGACAGACATTATGAGTCAGCAAACTACTGACCACATCACTAAAGCCCAACATCTCCATGCTGGTAAGTTAATGGTTCTCTTAGTGTTTACCACATCACTAAAGCCCATCAATGTATCCATGTTGGTAAGGTAATGGGTCTCTAAGTGTTGACGACATCACTAAAGCCCAACATCTCCATGTTGGTAAGGTAATGGTTCTCTAAGTGTTGACCACATCACTAAAGCCCATTCATGTCTCCATGTTGGTAAGTTAATGGTTGTCTAAGTGTTTACCACATAATTAAAGCCCATTCATGTCTCCATGTTGGTAAGGTAATGGTTCTCTAAGTGTTGACCACATCACTAAAGCCCATTCATGTCTCCATGTTGGTAAAGTAATGGTTCTCTAAGTGTTGACCACATCACTAAAGCCCAACATCCCCATGTTGGTAAGGTAATGGTTCTCTAAGTGTTTACCACAACACTAAAGCCCATTCATACCTCCATGTTGATAAGGTAATGGGTCTCTAAGTGTTGACGACATCACTAAAGCCCAACATCTCCATGTTGGTAAGGTAATGGTTCTCTAAGTGTTGACCACATCACTAAAGCCCATTCATGTCTCCATGTTGGTAAAGTAATGGTTCTCTAAGTGTTGACCACATCACTAAAGCCCAACATCCCCATGTTGGTAAGGTAATGGTTCTCTAAGTGTTTACCACAACACTAAAGCCCATTCATACCTCCATGTTGATAAGGTAATGGGTCTCTTAAGTTTTTCCCAATCTAATCTTTTTTTGTCATTTCGGTAATGTCAAGGTCAAGTGTCGTAAAGGGGGTGTTTGAGGATAAGATCCTCATTCTGACTGCACAAGTGAAACGAACTTGGGCTCATCTCAGTGCTCCTCCACTAGATGATGCATCATGGGTGAATAAAACGGAATAAAAACAATTATTGGAGTTGTTACAGCAACTTGAATAAGTGTTAGGGTAATGAGAAATGTGTCCACAATATGTCCACTTACACGTTTTTATACAAATATTAGTAACTTTTAAATTTCAATACCTCATCTTCAAACATGAAGAGTTTGTGCCCCCGTTTTTAAGACACTACTTACTGGTGTTACTCAGATCTCCCGTCTCCTCTTCCTCCTCTTCCATCGTGACAGTCATCTGCCCCTCCTCTTCTTCCTCTTTCAACGTGACAGTAATCTGCCCCTCCTCTTCTTCCTCTTTCAACGTGACAGTAATCTGCCCCTCCTCTTCTTCCTCTTTCAACGTGACAGTAATCTGCCCCTCCTCTTCTGCCTCTTTCAACGTGACAGTAATCTGCCCCTCCTCTTCTTCCTCTTTCAACGTGACAGTAATATGCCCCTCCTCTTCTTCCTCTTTCAACGTGACAGTAATCTGCCCCTCCTCTTCTTCCTCTTTCAACGTGACAGTAATCTGCCCCTCTTCTTCCTCTTTCAACGTTGCAGTAATCTGCCCCTCCTCTTCTTCCTCTTTCAACGTGACAGTCATCTCCCCCTCCTCTTCTTCCTCTTTCAACGTTGCAGTCATCTGCCCCTCCTCTTCTTCCTCTTTCAATGTGACAGTCATCTCCCCCTCCATCTTCACTCCAAAAACTTCTTCCTCTTCTTTCACTGTAACTTCCTCGTCTTCTTTCACTCTGAAAGCTTCATTCGCTTCTTCTTTCACAGTAACAGCCTCATCCTCTACTTCTTGTTTAACTGTGACAGCCTCTTCTTCTTTCTCCGTCCAGCAGACCTCTTCTTCTTCAGCAGGAGTGGAGTAGCTTAGTGAACTCATGATCGGGGATGTTAACTAGCTAGCTACTTAGCATTAGCGATTAGCCTCGTGCAAAACTAACTTAGCAAGCCAGCTACCTGAAAAACAACGTAAATATTAACGTTACATTAAATGGGCCAACATATAGACACGACAGAAGTATGTTTAAAACACAGTGACTGTTTTCGATAATGTTGGCTACGGAGGTGGCCGACGAACGGTTGTTACTGTTGATGAAGTGTCCCGTCCACTACATTAGACGTCACACTAGAAGGATCGCCTGAAATCTGAACATCTGCCATCTGCTGACTGGAGTGGGTAACGCAGTTGTATTTATTTTATTTTGGGGGGGAACATTTGTTTCATAGAAGTGTGTTCATGAATTAGTGCGGATTTTGTAAAGAGGGAATTTAAATACTATAAGACACAACAGTAGTAGGTCTGATTACCAACAATGACGAGACATCAACAAAGCTGGGACCGAGAGACTGAAAAACAGCTTCTATCTCAAGGCCATCATACTGTTTTTTATTTATCACTGAGCTGGTTACCACCCGGTTACTCAACCCTGCACCTTAGAGGCTGCCGGCCTATGTACATAGACATGGAATCACTGGTCACTTTAATAATGTTTACATACTGTTTTACTCACTTCATATGCATATACTGTATTCTACTGTATTTTAGTCAATGCCACATTGCTCATCCTAATATTTATATATTTCTAAATTCCATTATTTTACTTTTAGATGTGTGTGTATTGTTGTGAATCGTTAGATACTACTGCGCTGTTGGATCTAGGAACACCAGCATATCGCTACACCCGCAATAACATCTGCTAAATATGTGTATGTGGCCAATGCAATTGGATTTGATTTTAAAGAGCATCTATATGAGTATGTAAGCCCTAGTTCATGCAGCGCTCTATCGCCGCACCAAACAAACAAAAATATGTAACTTTCTCTTAGGAAAGATTAGCGATAGAGTGGCCTGTCGGCTTATACTGAATTATTCCACTGTTCTGTCATTAGCAACATACTTCAGTCTGAGACTGCCGTCATTGAAGTCGATTGTTGTGACGTCTAAATGAGCGGTGTTGCAGAAACCAAATTAATCAACGATTGGCTCATCCTCAACCAATCAGAGTAGCAACGCCAGACGAACCGTCACTCCAAAACTAGCGGACCAATGGAGACTCATTGTCTACACATCCCTCTAAACCTGATTAAACTAAACTTGGGTAAATGATGCGTCTTGGCCAGAGAGATCTGGCATATACAAAATGACAACGATTGGCCAGATGGTGGCGCTATAAACAAGAGATTGAAAATGTACACTTTGAAAGGTCATGCTCCCTTCACCCCGTTTTACTCAGTCATGAAATTCGATACAAAGGTCCCTCTCGTCCACCAGTAACCACAGCCAGAGTCAGAAGGCCCGCCTCCTCGACCAATCAGACGAGGGAGTGTGTACGCTGACCGGATTCATAAGTGCCATGGGATCTTTAGCGACCACAGAGTTGAGACACCATTTTAAAGTCCCATCTTCTTCCATTTTGTTGAGGAACATTCCATTGTTAGTTAGTAATTCAACATAATTCAAGTGAAATTAGTGTTGTAAATATGTATGGTATAAATGACAGCGATCTGTCTTTGCAATTACAATCTTTTTGTTAATTTCAGCCTCATATTTCCCTTTGGCTTTTGTTTGTCTGTCTTTCCTCTTGGTAGCATTCATACGGTCTTTGTGCGAACAACTTGAAATGCAACTCCATTTAAATAGAAGCCTTTTCCTCTCTCAACTGTTGTTTTCCTGTTAAAGGCTGGACATCTGGTGAAGGTCAACAACATGATATATTACTATTAGAATGAAAGGCTGGACATCTGGTGAAGGTCAACAACATGATATATTACTATTAGAATGAAAGGCATCTGGTGAAGGTCAACAACATGATATATTACTATTAGAATGAAAGGCTGGACATCTGGTGAAGGTCAACAACATGATATATTACTATTAGAATGAAAGGCATCTGGTGAAGGTCAACAACATGATATATTACTATTAGAATGAAAGGCTGGACATCTGGTGAAGGTCAACAACATGATATATTACTATTAGAATGAAAGGCTGGACATCTGGTGCAGGTCAACAACATGATATATTACTATTAGAATGAAAGGCATCTGGTGCAGGTCAACCACATGATATATTACTATTAGAATGAAAGGCATCTGGTGAAGGTCAACAACATGATATATTACTATTAGAATGAAAGGCATCTGGTGAAGGTCAACAACATTATATATTACTATTAGAATGAAAGGCATCTGGTGCAGGTCAACAACATGATATATTACTATTAGAATGAAAGGCTGGACATCTGGTGCAGGTCAACAACATGATATATTACTATTAGAATGAAAGGCATCTGGTGCAGGTCAACAACATGATATATTACTATTAGAATGAAAGGCATCTGGTGAAGGTCAACAACATTATATATTACTATTAGAATGAAAGGCATCTGGTGCAGGTCAACAACATGATATATTACTATTAGAATGAAAGGCTGGACATCTGGTGAAGGTCAACAACATGATATATTACTATTAGAATGAAAGGCATCTGGTGAAGGTCAACAACATGATATATTACTATTAGAATGAAAGGCATCTGGTGAAGGTCAACAACATGATATATTACTATTAGAATGAAAGGCTGGACATCTGGTGCAGGTCAACAACATGATATATTACTATTAGAATGAAAGGCATCTGGTGAAGGTCAACAACATGATATATTACTATTAGAATGAAAGGCATCTGGTGCAGGTCAACAACATGATATATTACTATTAGAATGAAAGGCATCTGGTGAAGGTCAACAACATTATATATTACTATTAGAATGAAAGGCATCTGGTGCAGGTCAACAACATGATATATTACTATTAGAATGAAAGGCTGGACATCTGGTGCAGGTCAACAACATGATATATTACTATTAGAATGAAAGGCATCTGGTGCAGGTCAACAACATGATATATTACTATTAGAATGAAAGGCTGGACATCTGGTGCAGGTCAACAACATGATATATTACTATTAGAATGAAAGGCATCTGGTGAAGGTCAACAACATGATATATTACTATTAGAATGAAAGGCATCTGGTGCAGGTCAACAACATGATATATTACTATTAGAATGAAAGGCATCTGGTGCAGGTCAACAACATGATATATTACTATTAGAATGAAAGGCATCTGGTGCAGGTCAACAACATGATATATTACTATTAGAATGAAAGGCTGGACATCTGGTGCAGGTCAACAACATGATATATTACTATTAGAATGAAAGGCATCTGGTGCAGGTCAACAACATGATATATTACTATTAGAATGAAAGGCTGGACATCTGGTGCAGGTCAACAACATGATATATTACTATTAGAATGAAAGGCATCTGGTGCAGGTCAACAACATGATATATTACTATTAGAATGAAAGGCTGGACATCTGGTGAAGGTCAACAACATTATATATTACTATTAGAATGAAAGGCATCTGGTGAAGGTCAACAACATGATATATTACTATTAGAATGAAAGGCTGGACATCTGGTGCAGGTCAACAACATGATATATTACTATTAGAATGAAAGGCATCTGGTGCAGGTCAACAACATGATATATTACTATTAGAATGAAAGGCTGGACATCTGGTGAAGGTCAACAACATGATATATTACTATTAGAATGAAAGGCATCTGGTGCAGGTCAACAACATGATATATTACTATTAGAATGAAAGGCATCTGGTGAAGGTCAACAACATGATATATTACTATTAGAATGAAAGGCTGGACATCTGGTGAAGGTCAACAACATGATATATTACTATTAGAATGAAAGGCTGGACATCTGGTGAAGGTCAACAACATGATATATTACTATTAGAATGAAAGGCATCTGGTGAAGGTCAACAACATGATATATTACTATTAGAATGAAAGGCTGGACATCTGGTGAAGGTCAACAACATGATATATTACTATTAGAATGAAAGGCATCTGGTGAAGGTCAACAACATGATATATTACTATTAGAATGAAAGGCTGGACATCTGGTGAAGGTCAACGACATGATATATTACTATTAGAATGAAAGGCATCTGGTGCAGGTCAACAACATGATATATTACTATTAGAATGAAAGGCATCTGGTGAAGGTCAACAACATGATATATTACTATTAGAATGAAAGGCTGGACATCTGGTGAAGGTCAACAACATGATATATTACTATTAGAATGAAAGGCATCTGGTGCAGGTCAACAACATGATATATTACTATTAGAATGAAAGGCATCTGGTGAAGGTCAACAACATTATATATTACTATTAGAATGAAAGGCTGGACATCTGGTGAAGGTCAACAACATGATATATTACTATTAGAATGAAAGGCATCTGGTGCAGGTCAACAACATGATATATTACTATTAGAATGAAAGGCATCTGGTGAAGGTCAACAACATGATATATTACTATTAGAATGAAAGGCTGGACATCTGGTGCAGGTCAACCACATGATATATTACTATTAGAATGAAAGGCTGGACATCTGGTGCAGGTCAACAACATGATATATTACTATTAGAATGAAAGGCATCTGGTGCAGGTCAACAACATGATATATTACTATTAGAATGAAAGGCATCTGGTGCAGGTCAACAACATGATATATTACTATTAGAATGAAAGGCATCTGGTGCAGGTCAACAACATGATATATTACTATTAGAATGAAAGGCTGGACATCTGGTGAAGGTCAACAACATGATATATTACTATTAGAATGAAAGGCATCTGGTGAAGGTCAACAACATGATATATTACTATTAGAATGAAAGGCATCTGGTGCAGGTCAACAACATGATATATTACTATTAGAATGAAATGCTGGACATCTGGTGAAGGTCAACAACATGATATATTACTATTAGAATGAAAGGCATCTGGTGCAGGTCAACAACATGATATATTACTATTAGAATGAAAGGCTGGACATCTGGTGAAGGTCAACAACATGATATATTACTATTAGAATGAAAGGCATCTGGTGCAGGTCAACAACATGATATATTACTATTAGAATGAAAGGCATCTGGTGCAGGTCAACAACATGATATATTACTGTTAGAATGAAAGGCTTGTATGGAAACCAACAATGTTTCTCTGTCCAATAGAATAACTCCTCTCTCCAATAGAATAACTCCTCTGTCCAATAGAATAACTCCTCTGTCCAATAGAATAACTCCTCTGTCCAATAGAATAACTCCTCTCTCCAATAGAATAACTCCTCTGTCCAATAGAATAACTCCTCTGTCCAATAGAATAACTCCTCTCTCCAATAGAATAACTCCTCTGTCCAATAGAATAACTCCTCTGTCCAATAGAATAACTCTTCTGTCCAATAGAATAACTCCTCTGTCCAATAGAATAACTCCTCTGTCCAATAGAATAACCCCTCTGTGCTTGGAATGTAATCCCTTGTGCCAACGAGCTCATTTTAGATGAGGGTATTAACAGTTAGCTACTAGGCATCTACAATAAGACTAAACTACTTACCCTTTTTACCAAAATAATTGTCCTTTCGCATTGGTCCTTCCTCAATGTTGTGAATGTTAGGGGACATTGGTCCTTCCTCAATGTTGTGAATGTTAGGGGACATTGGTCCTTCCTCAATGTTGTGAATGTTAGGGGACATTGGCCCTTCCTCAATGTTATGAATGTTAGGGGACATTGGTCCTTCCTCAATGTTGTTAATGTTAGGGGACATTGGTCCTTCCTCAATGTTATGAATGTTTGGGGACATTGGTCCTTCCTCAATGTTATGAATGTTAGGGGACATTGGTCCTTCCTCAATGTTATGAATGTTTGGGGACATTGGTCCTTCCTCAATGTTATGAATGTTAGGGGACATTGGTCCTTCCTCAATGTTATGAATGTTAGGGGACATTGGTACTTCCTCAATGTTATGAATGTTTGGGGACATTGGTCCTTCCTCAATGTTATGAATGTTAGGGGACATTGGTCCTTCCTCAATGTTATGAATGTTAGGGGACATTGGTCCTTCCTCAATGTTATGAATGTTAGGGGACATTGGTCCTTCCTCAATGTTATGAATGTTAGGGGACATTGGTACTTCCTCAATGTTATGAATGTTAGGGGACATTGGTCCTTTCTCAATGTTATGAATGTTAGGGGACATTGGTACTTCCTCAATGTTATGAATGTTAGGGGACATTGGTACTTCCTCAATGTTGTGAATGTTAGGGGACATTGGTCCTTCCTCAATGTTATGAATGTTAGGGGACATTGGTCCTTCCTCAATGTTGTGAATGTTAGGGGACATTGGTCCTTCCTCAATGTTATGAATGTTAGGGGACATTGGTCCTTTCTCAATGTTATGAATGTTAGGGGACATTGGTACTTCCTCAATGTTATGAATGTTAGGGGAAATTGGTACTTCCTCAATGTTGTGAATGTTAGGGGACATTGGTCCTTCCTCAATGTTATGAATGTTAGGGGACATTGGTCCTTCCTCAATGTTGTGAATGTTAGGGGACATTGGTACTTCCTCAATGTTATGAATGTTAGGGGACATTGGTACTTCCTCAATGTTATGAATGTTAGGGGACATTGGTCCTTCCTCAATGTTATGAATGTTAGGGGACATTGGTCCTTCCTCAATGTTATGAATGTTAGGGGACATTGGTCCTTCCTCAATGTTGTGAATGTTAGGGGACATTGGTCCTTCCTCAATGTTGTGAATGTTAGGGGACATTGGTCCTTCCTCAATGTTGTGAATGTTAGGGGACATTGGTCCTTCCTCAATGTTGTGAATGTTAGGGGACATTGGTACTTCCTCAATGTTATGAATGTTAGGGGACATTGGTCCTTCCTCAATGTTGTGAATGTTAGGGGACATTGGTACTTCCTCAATGTTATGAATGTTAGGGGACATTGGTCCTTCCTCTATGTTGTGAATGTTAGGGGACATTGGTCCTTCCTCAATGTTGTGAATGTTAGGGGACATTGGTCCTTCCTCTATGTTATGAATGTTAGGGGACATTGGTCCTTCCTCTATGTTATGAATGTTAGGGGACATTGGTCCTTCCTCAATGTTGTGAATGTTAGGGGACATTGGTCCTTCCTCAATGTTATGAATGTTAGGGGACATTGGTCCTTCCTCAATGTTGTTAATGTTAGGGGACATTGGTCCTTCCTCAATGTTGTTAATGTTAGGGGACATTGGTCCTTCCTCAATGTTATGAATGTTAGGGGACATTGGTCCTTCCTCAATGTTGTTAATGTTAGGGGACATTGGTCCTTCCTCAATGTTATGAATGTTTGGGGACATTGGTCCTTCCTCAATGTTATGAATGTTAGGGGACATTGGTCCTTCCTCAATGTTATGAATGTTAGGGGACATTGGTCCTTCCTCAATGTTATGAATGTTAGGGGACATTGGTCCTTCCTCAATGTTGTTAATGTTAGGGGACATTGGTCCTTCCTCAATGTTGTGAATGTTAGGGGACATTGGTCCTTCCTCAATGTTATGAATGTTAGGGGACATTGGTCCTTCCTCAATGTTATGAATGTTAGGGGACATTGGTCCTTCCTCAATGTTATGAATGTTAGGGGACATTGGTCCTTCCTCAATGTTGTTAATGTTAGGGGACATTGGTCCTTCCTCAATGTTGTGAATGTTAGGGGACATTGGTCCTTCCTCAATGTTGTTAATGTTAGGGGACATTGGTCCTTCCTCAATGTTATGAATGTTAGGGGACATTGGTCCTTCCTCAATGTTGTGAATGTTAGGGGACATTGGTCCTTCCTCAATGTTGTTAATGTTAGGGAGTCAGGCTTCCCTTTTTCCACATTTTGTTACGTTACAGCCTTGTTCTAAAATGGATTAAACACTTTTCTTATCATCAATATACACACAATACTCGATGACAAAGCAAAAACAAGTTGTTTGAACATGATCAAATTTATAAAATTAAAATATATATGATATTTACATAAATATCCAGACTCAGTACTTTGTTGAAGCACCTTGAGCAGCAATTACAGCCTTGAGTATTCTTGGGTATGACACTACAAGCTTGGCTAATAAAATAATAGTATTTGGGGAGTTTCTCTAATTCTTCTCGGCAGATCCTCTCAAGCTTTGTCAGTTTGGATGGGGAGCGTCGCTGCACAGCTATTATCAAGTCTCTCCAGAGATTTTCAATCGAGTTCAAGTCCGGGCTCTGGCTGGGCCACTCATTGACATTCAGAGACTTGTCCTGAAGCCACTCCTGTGTTATCTTGGCTGTGTGCTTAGGGTCGTTGTTCTGTTGGAAGGTGAACCTTCGCCCCAGTCTGAGGTCCTGAGCGCTCTGGAGCAGATTATCATCAAGAATCTCTCTGTACTTTTCACCATCCGTCTTTCCCTCGATCACATCCCTGACCAAGGCCCTTTTCCCCTGATTGGTCAGTTTGGCCGGGGCGGCCAACTCTTGGAAGAGTCTTGGTTGTTCCAAACTCCTTCCATTTAAGAATGATGGAGGCCACTGTGTTCCTGGGGACATTCAATGCTGCAGACATGTTTCGGTACCCTTCCCTAGATCTGTGCCTCGACACAATCCTGTCTCGGAGCTCGACGTTCAACCTCATGGCTTGGTTTTTGCTCTGACATGCACCGTCAACTGTGGGACCTTGTATATACAATCATGTCCAATCAATTGAATTTACCACAGGTGGACTGCCAATGAAGTTGGAGAAACATCTCCAGGATGATCAACGGAAACATGTTGCACCGGAGGTCATTTTCGAGACTCATAGCAAAGGGTCTGAATACTTAAACATGGTATTTCATTTTTTTTCTTCTCATTTTTAATACATTTGCAAACATTTCTAAAAACCTGTTTTTCGCTTTGTCATTATGGGGTATTGTGTGTTGATTGATGAGCATTTTTATATATTTCTAATCCATTTTAGAATAAGGCTGTAACGTCACAAAATGTGGAAAAGGCAAGGGGTCTGAATACTTTCCTAATGTAATTTTTTTTTTAAACGTGTTTCATGCAAATCGGAATACACTCCCTCATCTGATTGGTCAAGTAGGCGGACCTTCTGACTTTTTGACTGTGGTAAACTTTAGAATTTTGTGGAAAACTCTTTACTCTTCTGGCACCGAATGATCGATCTGCACCAAACTTGACATGTGGCATCTATGGCCAAAAGTCTCTAAACACAATATTTTCCAGACTTGTACCTGGAATAAAATGGCTGCTATTTGACCAATAACCCTGCAGGTGGGCGTGGTCTGGCACATAAATCAGTCAAGGATATTCGTATTGTAACAACATTTGTTACACATGTTGCAAACACGGTCAAGACTCAATATATGCAAGAACATTCATATCTACCAGACGGTAGGTGATCTGTTTGACTCAGAGTGCTGACATTTGGCACACATGCTCAGGGATATGAGTCTAGCTAACCCAAATTATATCTCAAGACACCACTGGGCTAATTTTGACGAAACTTGGGTGAATGCTGTGTTTTTGCCATAGATCCGGCATTTGCTAAATTACACTGATTGGCCCAAAGGGGGCGCTGCATCATTCGTGGGGGTCAACATGTTTACTGTTGCTTTTTTTTCAATTAAATTCAACCCTCCTTAAATTCGGCATCTGAACAGTGATTGGCTAGATCTGATAGATCTGTAAGTCGCTCTGGATAAGAGCGTCTGCTAAATGACTTAAATGTAATGTAAATGAACAGTGATTGGCTAGATCTGAACAGTGCGTAAGGCAATTTCATATTAATTCAAGTAGATAATAATATTAAAATGAACAGACTAGGTCTATACTGCTCCTACATGGTGTAACAATACATCATGTAGATGTATATAATGAACAGACTAGGTCTATACTGCTGTTACATGGTGTAACAATACATCATGTAGATGTATATAATGACCAGACTAGGTCCATACTGCTCCTACATGGTGTAACAATACATCATGTAGATGTATATAATTACCAGACTAGGTCCATACTGCTCCTACATGGTGTAACAATACATCATGTAGATGTATATAATGACCAGACTAGGTCTATACTGCTCCTACATGGTGTAACAATACATCATGTAGATGTATATAATGACCAGACTAGGTCTATACTGCTCCTACATGGTGTAACAATACATCATGTATATAATGACCAGACTAGGTCTATACTGCTCCTACATGGTGTAACAATACATCATGTATATAATGACCAGACTAGGTCTATACTGCTCCTACATGGTGTAACAATACATCATGTAGATGTATATAATGACCAGACTAGGTCTATACTGCTCCTACATGGTGTAACAATACATCATGTATATAATGACCAGACTAGGTCTATACTGCTCCTACATGGTGTAACAATACATCATGTAGATGTATATAATGAACAGACTAGGTCTATACTGCTCCTACATGGTGTAACAATACATCATGTAGATGTATATAATGAACAGACTAGGTCTATACTGCTCCTACATGGTGTAACAATACATGATGTAGATGTATATAATGACCAGACTAGGTCTATACTGCTCCTACATGGTGTAACAATACATCATGTAGATGTATATAATGACCAGACTAGGTCTATACTGCTCCTACATGGTGTAACAATACATCATGTAGATGTATATAATGAACAGACTAGGTCTATACTGCTCCTACATGGTGTAACAATACATTATGTATATAATGAACAGACTTGGTCTATACTGCTCCTACATGGTGTAACAATACATCATGTAGATGTATATAATGAACAGACTAGGTCTATACTGCTCCTACATGGTGTAACAATACATCATGTATATAATGACCAGACTAGGTCTATACTGCTCCTACATGGTGTACCAATACATCATGTATATAATGACCAGACAAGGTCTATACTGCTCCTACATGGTGTAACAATACATAGATGAAAAATTAACGTCCACTAGTAGCTAACACAGTTTAAAAAAATATTATTTTAATCCAGAAAAACATGTTGCATTCATCAAATCCTTTTTGAAATCATCAACAGTGTTTTTCTCTGACATGGTGGAATAACGGAACTCTGGGAAAAAAACAAGGTCAAATCACGATGTCAGTGATCTTCAGGTTGGAAGGTCAGGGGTCGATACACACACGTACACCTGGATTTAGTGTTGTAGATATGTGGTAGTAGAGTAGAGGCCCGAGGGAACACACTTAATGTGTTGTAGATATGTGGTAGTAGAGTAGAGGCCTGAGGACACACTTAATGTGTTGTAGAGATGTGGTAGTAGAGTAGAGGCCTGAGGACACACTTAATGTGTTGTAGATATGTGGTAGTAGAGTAGAGGCCTGAGGGAACACACTTAATGTGTTGTAGATATGTGGTAGTAGAGTAGGGGCCTGAGGACACACTTAATGTGTTGTAGATATGTGGTAGTAGAGTAGGGGCCTGAGGACACACTTAATGTGTTGTAGATATGTGGTAGTAGAGTAGAGGCCTGAGGACACACTTAATGTGTTGTAGATATGTGGTAGTAGAGTAGGGGCCTGAGGGAACACACTTAATGTGTTGTAGATATGTGGTAGTAGAGTAGGGGCCTGAGGGAACACTTAATGTGTTGTAGATACATGGTAGTAGAGTAGGGGCCTGAGGGAACACACTTAATGTGTTGTAGATATGTGGTAGTAGAGTAGGGGCCTGAGGACACACACTTAATGTGTTGTAGATATGTGGTAGTAGAGTAGGGGCCTGAGGACACACTTAATGTGTTGTAGATATGTGGTAGTAGAGTAGAGGCCTGAGGACACACTTAATGTGTTGTAGATATGTGGTAGTAGAGTAGGGGCCTGAGGACACACACTTAATGTGTTGTAGATATGTGGTAGTAGAGTAGGGGCCTGAGGACACACACTTAATGTGTTGTAGATATGTGGTAGTAGAGTAGAGGCCTGAGGACACACTTAATGTGTTGTAGATATGTGGTAGTAGAGTAGGGGCCTGAGGACACACACTTAATGTGTTGTAGATATGTGGTAGTAGAGTAGAGGCCTGAGGACACACTTAATGTGTTGTAGATATGTGGTAGTAGAGTAGAGGCCTGAGGACACACACTTAATGTGTTGTAGATATGTGGTAGTAGAGTAGAGGCCTGAGAACACACTTAATGTGTTGTAGATATGTGGTAGTAGAGTAGAGGCCTGAGGACACACTTAATGTGTTGTAGATATGTGGTAGTAGAGTAGAGGCCTGAGGACACACTTAATGTGTTGTAGATATGTGGTAGTAGAGTAGGGGCCTGAGGACACACTTAATGTGTTGTAGATATGTGGTAGTAGAGTAGAGGCCTGAGGACACACTTAATGTGTTGTAGAGATGTGGTAGTAGAGTAGGGGCCTGAGGACACACTTAATGTGTTGTAGATATGTGGTGGTAGAGTAGGGGCCTGAGGGAACACACTTAATGTGTTGTAGATATGTGGTAGTAGAGTAGAGGCCTGAGGACACACTTAATGTGTTGTAGAGATGTGGTAGTAGAGTAGAGGCCTGAGGGAACACACTTAATGTGTTGTAGATATGTGGTAGTAGAGTAGGGGCCTGAGGACACACTTAATGTGTTGTAGATATGTGGCAGTAGAGTAGAGGCCTGAGGACACACTTAATGTGTTGTAGAGATGTGGTAGTAGAGTAGAGGCCTGAGGACACACTTAATGTGTTGTAGAGTTGTGGTAGTAGAGTAGAGGCTTGAGGGAACACACTTAATGTGTTGTAGATATGTGGTAGTAGAGTAGGGGCCTGAGGACACACTTAATGTGTTGTAGATATGTGGTAGTAGAGTAGAGGCCTAAGAACACACTTAATGTGTTGTAGATATGTGGTAGTAGAGTAGAGGCCTGAGGACACACTTAATGTGTTGTAGATATGTGGTAATAGAGTAGAGGCCTGAGGGAACACACTTAATGTGTTGTAGATATGTGGTAGTAGAGTAGGGGCCTGAGGACACACTTAATGTGTTGTAGATATGTGGTAGTAGAGTAGAGGCCTGAGAACACACTTAATGTGTTGAAAATATGTGGTAGTAGAGTAGAGGCCTGAGAACACACTTAATGTGTTGTAGATATGTGGTAGTAGAGTAGGGGCCTGAGGGAACACACTTAATGTGTTGTAGATATGTGGTAGTAGAGTAGAGGCCTGAGGACACTTAATATGTTGTAGATATGTGGTAGTAGAGTAGGGGCCTGAGGACACACTTAATGTGTTGTAGATATGTGGTAGTAGAGTAGGGGCCTGAGGGAACACACTTAATGTGTTGTAGATATGTGGTAGTAGAGTAGAGGCCTGAGGACACTTAATATGTTGTAGATATGTGGTAGTATAGTAGGGGCCTGAGGACACACTTAATGTGTTGTAGATATGTGGTAGTAGAGTAGGGGCATGAGGACACACACTTAATGTGTTGTAGATATGTGGTAGTAGAGTAGAGGCCTGAGGACACACTTAATGTGTTGTAGATATGTGGTAGTAGAGTAGGGGCCTGAGGACACACTTAATGTGTTGTAGATATGTGGTAGTAGAGTAGAGGCCTGAGGACACACTTAATGTGTTGTAGATATGTGGTAGTAGAGTAGAGGCCTGAGGACACACTTAATGTGTTGTAGATATGTGGTAGTAGAGTAGAGGCCCGAGGGACACTTAATGTGTTGTAGATATGTGGTAGTAGAGTAGGGGCCTGAGGACACACTTAATGTGTTGTAGATATGTGGTAGTAGAGTAGAGGCCTGAGGGACACTTAATGTGTTGTAGATATGTGGTAGTAGAGTAGGGGCCTGAGGACACACTTAATGTGTTGTAGATATGTGGTAGTAGAGTAGAGGCCTGAGGACACACTTAATGTGTTGTAGATATGTGGTAGTAGAGTAGAGGCCTGAGGGACACTTAATGTGTTGTAGATATGTGGTAGTAGAGTAGAGGCCCGAGGGAATACACTTAATGTGTTGTAGATATGTGGTAGTAGAGTAGAGGCCCGAGGGAACACACTTAATGTTTTGTAGATATGTGATAGTAGAGTAGAGGCCTGAGGACACACTTAATGTGTTGTAGATATGTGGTAGTAGAGTAGAGGCCTGAGGACACACACTTAATGCATTGTAGATATGTGGTAGTAGAGTAGAGGCCTGAGCACACACTTAATATGTTGTAGATATGTGGTAGTAGAGTAGGGGCCTGAGGGAACACACTTAATGTGTTGTAGATATGTGGTAGTAGAGTAGGGGCCTGAGGACACACTTAATGTGTTGTAGATATGTGGTAGTAGAGTAGAGGCCTGAGGACACACTCAATGTGTTGTAGATATGTGGTAGTAGAGTAGAGGCCTGAGGACACACTTAATGTGTTGTAGATATGTGGTAGTAGAGTAGAGGCCCGAGGGACACTTAATGTGTTGTAGATATGTGGTAGTAGAGTAGAGGCCTGAGGACACACTTAATGTGTTGTAGATATGTGGTAGTAGAGTAGAGGCCTGAGGACACACTTAATGTGTTGTAGATATGTGGTAGTAGAGTAGAGGCCTGAGGACACACTTAATGTGTTGTAGATATGTGGTAGTAGAGTAGAGGCCCGAGGGACACTTAATGTGTTGTAGATATGTGGTAGTAGAGTAGAGGCCTGAGGACACACTTAATGTGTTGTAGATATGTGGTAGTAGAGTAGAGGCCTGAGGGAACACACTTAATGTGTTGTAGATATGTGGTAGTAGAGTAGAGGCCTGAGGGAACACACTTAATGTGTTGTAGATATGTGGTAGTAGAGTAGAGACCTGAGGACACACAATATGTTGTAGATATGTGGTAGTAGAGTAGAGGCCTGAGGGAACACACTTAATGTGTTGTAGATATGTGGTAGTAGAGTAGAGGCCTGAGGACACACTTAATGTGTTGTAGATATGTGGTAGTAGAGTAGAGGCCTGAGGACACACACTTAATGTGTTGTAGATATGTGGTAGTAGAGTAGAGGCCTGAGCACACACTTAATATGTTGTAGATATGTGGTAGTAGAGTAGGGGCCTGAGGACACACTTAATGTGTTGTAGATATGTGGTAGTAGAGTAGAGGCCTGAGGGAACACACTTAATGTGTTGTAGATATGTGGTAGTAGAGTAGAGGCCTGAGGGAACACACTTAATGTGTTGTAGATATGTGGTAGTAGAGTAGGGGCCTGAGGACACACTTAATGTGTTGTAGATATGTGGTAGTAGAGTAGAGGTCTGAGGACACACACTTAATATGTTGTAGATACAAAGCTCAAAAAAATAAAGGGAACACTTAAACAACACAATGTAACTCCAAGTCAATCACACTACTGTGAAATCAAACTGTCCACTTAGGAAGCAACACTGATTGACAATAAAGTTCACATGCTGTTGTGCAAAAGGAATAGACAACAGGTGGAAATTATAGGCAATTAGCAAGACACCCCCAATAAAGGAGTGGTTCTGCAGGTGGTGACTACAAACCACTTCTCAGTTCCTATGCTTCCTGGCTGATGTTTTGGTCACTTTTGAATGCTGGCGGTGCTTTCACTCTTGTGGTAGCATGAGACGGAGTCTACAACCCACACAAGTGGCTCAGGTAGTGCAGTTCATCCAGGATGGCACATCAATCCGAGCTGTGGCAAGAAGGTTTGCTGTGTCTGTCAGCGTAGTGTCCAGAGCATGGAGGCGCTACCAGGAGACAGGCCAGTACATCAGGAGACGTGGAGGAGGCCGTAGGAGGGCAACAACCCAGCAGCAGGACCGCTACCTCCGCCTTTGTGCAAGGACGAGCAGGAGGAGCACTGCCAGAGCCCTGCAAAATGACCTCCAGCAGGCCACAAATGTGCATGTGTCTGCTCAAACGGTCAGAAGCAGACTCCATGAGGGTGTTATGAGGGCCCGGCGTCCACAGGTGGGGGTTGTGCTTACAACCCAACACTGTGCAGAACGTTTGGCATTTGCCAGAGAACACCAAGATTGGCAAATTCACCACTGGCGCCCTGTGCTATTCACAGATGAAAGCAGGTTCACACTGAGCATATGTGACAGACGTGACAGAGTCTGGAGACGCCGTGGAGAACGTTCTGCTGCCTGCAACATCCTCCAGCATGACCGGTTTGGTGGTGGGTCAGTCATGGTGTGGGGTGGCATTTCTTTGGGGGGCCGCACAGCCCTCCATGTGCTCACCAGAGGTAGCCTGACTGCCATTAGGTACCGAGATGAGATACTCAGACCCCTTGTGAGACCATATGCTGGTGCGGTTGGCCCTGGGTTCCTCCTAATACAAGACAATGCGAGACCTCATGTGGCTGGAGTGTGTCAGCAGTTCCTGCAAGAGGAAGGCATTGATGCTATGGACTGGCCTGCCCGTTCCCCAGACCTGAATCCACATCTGGGACATCATATCTCGCTCCATCCACCAACGCCACGTTGCACCACCGACTGTCCAGGAGTTGGCGGATGCTTTAGTCCAGGTCTGGGAGGAGATCCCTCAGGAGACCATCCGCCACCTCATCAGGAGCATGCCCAGGCATTGTGGGGAGGTCATACAGGCACGTGGAGGCCACACACACTACTGAGCCTCATTTTGACTTGTTTTAAGGACATTACATCAAAGTTGGATCAGCCTGTAGTGTGGTTTTCCACTTTAATTTTGAGTGTGAATCACAAATGTGTGATTTTGTTATCAGCACATTCAACTATGTAAAGAAAGTATTTAATAAGAATATTTCATTCATTCAGATTTAAGATGTGTTATTTTAGTGGTCCCTTTATTTTTTTGAGCAGTGTATTTGGTAGTAGAGTAGGGGCCTGAGGACACACACTTAATGTGTTGTAGATATGTGGTAGTAGAGTAGAGGCCTGAGGACACACTTAATGTGTTGTAGATATGTGGTAGTAGAGTAGGGGCCTGAGGACACACACTTAATATGTTGTAGATATGTGGTAGTAGAGTAGAGGCCTGAGCACACACTTAATATGTTGTAGATATGTGGTAGTAGAGTAGAGGCCTGAGGGTCCACACTTAATGTGTTGTAGATATGTGGTAGTAGAGTAGAGGCCTGAGGGTCCACACTTAATGTGTTGTAGATATGTGGTAGTAGAGTAGGGGCCTGAGGACACACAATATGTTGTAGATATGTGGTAGTAGAGTAGGGGCCTGAGGACACACACTTAATGTGTTGTAGATATGTGGTAGTAGAGTAGAGGCCTGAGGGAACACACTTAATGTGTTGTAGATATGTGGTAGTAGAGTAGAGGCCTGAGGGAACACACTTAATGTGTTGTAGATTTGTGGTAGTAGAGTAGAGGCCTGAGGGTCCACACTTAATGTGTTGTAGATATGTGGTAGTAGAGTAGGGGCCTGAGGACACACAATATGTTGTAGATATGTGGTAGTAGAGTTGAACTTTTGTTAAAATGTTTAACTGCCTTAGTTTAGCTGGACCCCAGGAAGAGCAGGGAGGAATCCATCATAAATACAAACACAAAGACTTGTGCCACTTACTTACTTATATAATCGTTGACACTTTGCAATAGTGTTACTGGAATTAAATTCCTACATGTTTTATTTACCCAATTAATTTTTTGTGTGTTTTTTTTGCCTAAAATGGACAGAGACCAGTCTCAAAATCAATCAGCAGCGTATATTCTCGAGAGTACTGAACATGAAACATTTTACAACGGGTTATAAACTGAAAATGACGTCATTAGTCTTCGTACCGTCTCTTCTCCACACCAGTACAATGGCTGTATAGTTCTCAAGCCTTCCCACATCGTCTCCCACCAATTTAGATCATTTATGACCGAGCCAAGGTCTGCCTGTGTAGATAAGCATTCTAGCCAGTCTGACGATAAGCTCATTCATTTCTACCAGTCATTGTTCTAATTCTTGATTATATTTACACACATTATATTCAGTACTAGGATTAAAAGAAAATTCATACATATACAGTAACATAATTAGTATTCTGATTAGTCAGTCCTGATTGAAATGTATACATAATTAGTCATTATTGATTAAAAAAAATCCCTTAACAAATAGAAAATCGAATGATGAACAAGAGGGTTTATACTTATCAAATCAATCAAAGCTCATCAAAACCAAATAGACAATTTTAAATATTTAATCTGATATTAGACATGATCATGTCTCAAAATGAAAAAACAAACAAAAGTAAACCTTTTTTCTGGTTTCATACATACAATTTGATTTCACGTGGCATGAAATAAAAACACAAATGATCAGTCAGAAACACAAGTCAGAACACAGCCTCTCTATTCTCTCATGTGATTTCAGGTCCTCTGACTGGGAAAATGTCTTTCCACACTGAGAGCAGTGGTATGTCTTCTCCTCCTGTGTATGTATTCTTTCATGCTTATTCAGGTGCCTTAACCAATTAAATCTTTTTCCACACTGGGAGCAGTGGTAGGTCTTATCCCCTCCTGTGTGTGTCCTGTCATGCATAATCAGGGCTTCTAACTGGGAAAACCACTTTCCACAGAAGGAACATTGGTAGAGCTTTTCCTTTTTGTATGTGTGTATTTGCTCATGCGATTTCAGATTGCTTAACCTCAGAAAACTCTTTCCACAATGAGAACATGTGTTAGACTTCTCTCCAGAGTGCATTTGCATATGACCTTTGAGGCTCGTTAACTGCCTAAAACTCATTCCACAATGGGAACAGTGGTAAGGCTTTTCTCCTGTGTATTCTCTCGTGTAATTTCAGCTGTTGCGATCCTCTAAAACTCTTTCCACAGTAGGAACAGTGGTAAGGTTTCTCACCTGTGTGTATTCTCTCATGCATTTTCAAGGCCTTTAACATTGAAAAAGCAATTCCACATTTGGAGCAGTGATAAGGCTTCTCTCCAGAGTGTATTCGCTTATGACTTTTCAGACTCCCTAACTGAGTAAAACTCTTTCCACACTGGGAACAGTGGTACGGCTTTTCCCTGTGTGTATTCTCTCGTGTAATTTCAGGCCCCCTGGTCCGGAAAATGTCTTTACACACCGAGAGCATTGGAATGGTTTTTCCCCTGTGTGTATTCTTTCATGCATTTTCATGACATTTAAATATGTAAAACTCTTTCCACACTGGGAACAGTGGTACGGCTTTTCCCCTGTGTGTATTCTCTCGTGTAATTTCAGGACCCCTGGTCGGGAAAATGTCTTTACACACTGAGAGCATTGGAATGGTTTTTCCCCTGTGTGTATTCTCTTATGAACTTTCAGTTCTGTTGACTCAATAAATCTCTTACCACACTGAGAGCATTGGTAAGGTTTATCTCCTGTGTGTCGTCTCTCATGCGATTTTAGGTTACGTAAACGAGTAAAACTCTTTGCACACTGAGAGCAGTTGTAAGACTTCTTCTCTGCGTGTGTTCTCTTGTGGTTTTTAAGATTCCCTAAATGGTTAAAACTCTTTCCACACTGGGAACAGTTGTAAGACTTCTTCTCTGCGTGTGTTCTCTTGTGGTTTTTAAGATTCCCTAACTGTGTAAAACTCTTTCCACACTGAGAGCATTGGAATGGTTTTTCCCCTGTGTGTATTCTTTCATGCATTTTCAAGACATTTAACCATGTAAAACTCTTTCCACACTGGGAACAGTGGTAAGGTTTGTCTCCTGTGTGTATTCTTTTATGTATTTCAAGGCTCCATAAACGGGTAAAACTCTTTCCACACTGGGAACAGTGGTGTCGTCTCACTGGTTCAGACGTCTCTGGTTCCTCTGAGTCGGGTCTCTCTTCTGCCAAAGACAAACAGAGTGGTTAAAACAGGGAGACCTGAATGAAATCTCCACATACATTTTAGTCATTTATCAGACCCTCTTATCCAGAGAGACTTACAGGCAGGTGCTCTTCCTCACTATGGGTCATCCTTCTACAGTAGAATACCCATACAGGGGGATTCATCACTATGGGTCATCCTTCTACAGTAGAATGTCCATACAGGGGGATTCATCACTATGGGTCATCCTTCTACAGTAGAATGCCCATACAGGGGGATTCATCACTATGGGTCATCCTTCTACAGTAGAATGCCCATACAGGGGGATTCCTCACTACGTGTCATCCTTCTACAGTAGAATGCCCATACAGGGGGATTCATCACTATGGGTCATCCATCTACAGTAGAATGCCCATACAGGGGGATTACTCACTACATGTCATCCATCTACAGTAGAATGTTCATACAGGGGGATTCCTCACTATGGGTCATCCTTCTACAGTAGAATGTTCATACAGGGGGATTACTCACTACATGTCATCCATCTACAGTAGAATGTTCATACAGGGGGATTCCTCACTATGGGTCATCCTTCTACAGTAGAATGTTCATACAGGGGGATTCCTCACTATGGGTCATCCTTCTACAGTAGAATGCCCATACAGGGGGATTCCTCACTACATGTCATCCTTCTACAGTAGAATGCCCATACAGGGGGATTCCTCACTACATGTCATCCTTCTACAGTAGAATGCCCATACAGGGGGATTCCTCACTACATGTCATCCTTCTACAGTAGAATGCCCATACAGGGGGGATTTGTCACTATGGGTCATCCTTCTACAGTAGAATGCCCATACAGGGGGAGATGAGATGATAATGAAGCAATACAGAGCCTGTTCTTCTATTTATAGCTGGTACATTACATTACATTACATACAGCTATTTAACACCACCAGTTAGTCCTGCAGTAAGGGTACATTACATACAGCTATTTAACACCACCAGTTAGTCCTAGCAGTAAGGGTACATTACATACAGCTATTTAACACCACCAGTTAGTCCTGCAGTAAGGGTACATTACATTACATACAGCTATTTAACACCACCAGTTAGTCCTAGCAGTAAGGGTACATTACATACAGCTATTTAACACCACCAGTTAGTCCTAGCAGTAAGGGTACAATACATACAGCTATTTAACTCCACCAGTTAGTCCTGCAGTAAGGGTACATTACATACAGCTATTTAACACCACCAGTTAGTCCTAGCAGTAAGGGTACATTACATACAGCTATTTAATACCACCAGTTAGTCCTGCAGTAAGGGTACATTACATACAGCTATTTAACACCACCAGTTAGTCCTAGCAGTAAGGGTACATTACATTACATTACATACAGCTATTTAACACCACCAGTTAGTCCTGCAGTAAGGGTACATTACATACAGCTATTTAATACCACCAGTTAGTCCTAGCAGTAAGGGTACATTTCATACAGCTATTTAACACCACCAGTTAGTCCTAGCAGTAAGGGTACATTACATTACATACAGCTATTTAACACCACCAGTTAGTCCTGCAGTAAGGGTACATTACATACAGCTATTTAACACCACCAGTTAGTCCTGCAGTAAGGGTACATTACATACAGCTATTTAACACCACCAGTTAGTCCTAGCAGTAAGGGTACATTACATACAGCTATTTAACACCACCAGTTAGTCCTGCAGTAAGGGTACATTACATACAGCTATTTAACACCACCAGTTAGTCCTGCAACTTTTTCCGAATTAACTCCATAATATCGACCGAAACATGGCAAACATTGTTTGGAATCAATCCTCAAGGTGTTTTTTCACATATCTCTTCATTGATATATCGTTCGTGGAAGCCTGCTTTCTTCTCTGAATTCCATGGAAAAATACGTGCAGCTGAGGTTTGCGCACCAATTTCGGCGCAGGACACCGGGCGGACACCTGGTAAATGTGGTCTCTTATGGTCAATCTTCCAATGATATGCCTACAAATACGTCACAATGCTGCAGACACCTTGGGGAAACGACAGAAAGGGCAGACTCATTCCTCTCGCATTCACAACCATATAAGGAGACAATGGAAAACGGAGCCTCAAAAATCCTGCTCATTTCCTGGATGCCGTTTCATCTTGGTTTTGCCTGTAGCTCACGTTCTAGGGCACGCACAGAAAATATCTTTGCAGTTCTGGAAATGTCAGAGTGTTTTCTTTCCAAAGCTACCAATTATATGCATAGTCAAGCATCTTTTTGTGAAAAAATATTGCGCTTAAAACGGGCACGTCTTTTTATCCAAAAATGATATAGTGCCCCTAGAGTTTCAAGAGGTTTTAATGAAGTAATACAGACCACATTGAGAGTAATATATATTTCATCAAGGTTTTATATAGTCTATTGGTTTCTCTCTTTTCATTGGCAGAATCCTTCTTCAGTGTTATGATATTCATAACATCCATATCCACCAGTCTATCTTCCTGTCAACTAACAGAACTCTGCTGGTTGTCCTGGTAACAGATACCAGTCGGCAGATCTATTGTATTTGTTGAAACTAAACTACAGCACTTACTTTGATGAGTCAAATCTGATCCTTTCTTCTCTTCTCCTCCTCTCACAGTTCCACTCAGCCCCGTTGTTTTCCTGCAGTCCACCAGCAGCACAGACAACCTCTTCATACCCAGCAGTAAGGTGCTACCGGGAGAGGCATGACACGGGGACTCCGGGAGGGAGGAAGGGCTAGCGTTGTCCTAGTAACCATAAAGAGGGGACACAGACACATATCGTTATGGATGCTGATGTCACTGTTGTCATGAAGTGCTTTACAGAAACACAGCCCAGACCCAGATAGAGCAAGCTGTATGCTAGACCAGACCAAGCTGTACCATCTGGTGTTCTGATCTGGAGAGACTCTTCTCTTCCTCGTCAGCATCAGGATGTTGTTGAGGCTCCGCAGAGGATCCACGAAAGTCATGTCTCTCTCCTGTGTGAACGAGAACATCAAACAGGTGGTAAACTTATGATCTTCTATTATAATCACAGAGTCTTACAAGAGGCATTAATATCTCTAAACAGGGCCAAAATGTCCACTTTCATCATGATTTAAAAAAATATTGTTTATGATGCAAATGTAAAAGGGTCGTTCCACTAAATGGGTGCATTTTTTCGTCCATTTCGATATTTTAAGTAGAAATGATGTACCAATATTGAATTTTAAAAGCCTGTTATATTAGATGAGGTGCACTTTAATATCGACCACATGGAGAAATCAATACATTTCATTTAAAAGTCCCAAAAATATATGAACCAATGGCAGATTGCCCCTTAAACATATCCAACAGTACTGAACAACATATTCAAGTGTAGAACTTTAGTAGAATCACCGTTAAAAAACCCACATTAGTTCAATAACGGCATAGTTTGTGCCCCTGTTTTTAAGACAGTACTCACTGGTGTTAACAGGATCTTCAGTCTCCTCCTCCTCGTCATTTATTGAAATAGCCTCCTCTTCCTCTTTTACTCCAAAAGGTTCCTTCTCTTCTTTCAATGTAATATCCACCTCTTCTTCCTTTTTTATTCTTAAAGCTTCTTCCTCTTCTTCTTTTACGATGATGTTCAGCCCTCGAGCTTCTTTCTCTGAATAGCTTAGTGAGCTCATGGTCGGGATGCTAGCGAGATAGTTAGCATTAGCGTTTAGCCTCGTACAGTAACGTTAACAATAAGAACAATATCTTAGTGAGCTCATGGTCGGGATGTTAGCTAGATAGTTAGCATTAGCGATTAGCCTAGTGCATTAACCTTAACAATAAGAACAATATCTTAGTGAGCTCATGGTCGGGATGTTAGCTAGCTAGATAGTTAGCATTAGCGTTTAACCTTGTGCAGTAACGTTAACAATTGAACAAATCAGACAATTTCATTTAACAAGCAAATACCTTTTTTTCAACTAGTCAATACGTAAAACAGAATAATGTTTAATAAACACTGACATTGATATTAACAAGACTGGTTTAATGTGCGCTACCGAAGTGGTTGAATCAGTAGTCTTTTACTGCCGTTGAAGCTTTCCGTCCACTAGATTATACGTCACACAAGAAACATCACCTGAAAGCCTCTCATCGCCATCTGCTGACTGGAGTGGGTAACGCAGATTGGTAAAATCTCCATTCCATAATGTATTCTGGCGAACAATGTCATAAGAAGTCATTTAAAAACAACCAGATGTTGTGTTCTCTTTTACTTCATACAGCTAATACTTTCCTCCAGGGCTGACCTTCCCATTTAGGCAACAAATTGTCGTCGGCCACATAATTTTTTTTTTTTAAATGGGCCAAGACACATGGCTAACAACACATAATTGGGGTGGCTGCTAGCCTAGTGGTTAGAGCATTGGCCTAGTAACCGAATCCCTGAGCTGACAAGGTAAAAATGTGTCATTCTGCCCCTGAACAGGCAGTTAACCCACTGTTCCTAGGCTGTCAATGAAAATAATAGTTTATTCTTAACGGACTTGCCTAGTTAAAGGTAAAGTAAATCTGCCCAAAAACAATGAAAACTTCTCTCACCAAAAGGCATATTGAGGTGAGTGTTGGTGCCCACTTTGGACAGATAGGACTCTACCTGTGTAGAGCACATGCCCCTTTACCCTTCCTGTCTCTAAAGTGCCTCTCTATTGGCCCAGCGTCGTTCGTGGTTAGGGGAAGGTTTGGACCCAGCGTCGTACGTGGTTAGGGGGAAGGTTTGGCCCAGCGTCGTACGTGGTTAGGGGAAGGTTTGGCCCAGCGTCGTACGTGGTTAGGGGAGGGTTTGGCCTAGTGTCGTTTGTGGTTAGGGGAGGGTTTTGCCCAGCGTGGTTAGGGGAGGGTTTGGCCCAGCGTCGTTCGTGGTTAGGGGAGGGTTTTGCCCAGCGTGGTTAGGGGAGGGTGTGGCCCAGCGTGGTTAGGGGAGGGTTTGGTCCAGCGTGGTTAGGGGAGGGTTTGGCCCAGTGTCGTTCGTGGTTAGGGGAGGGTTTGGCCCAGTGTGGTGAGGGGAGGGTTTGGCCCAGTGTCGTTCATGGTTTGGGGAGGGTTTGGCCCAGCGTGGTTAGGGGAGGGTTTGGCACATTGTCGTTCGTGGTTAGGGGAGGGTTTGGCCCAGCGTCGTTTGTGGTTAGGGGAGGGTTTGGCCCAGCATGGTTAGGGGAGGGTTTGGCCCAGCGTGGTTAGGGGGAGGGTTTGGCCCAATGTGGTTAGGGGAGGGTTTGGCCCAGCGTGGTTAGGGGGAGGGTTTGGCCCAGCGTGGTTAGGGGAGGGTTTGGCCCAGCATGGTTAAGGGAGGGTTTGGCCCAGCGTGGTTAGGGGAGGGTTTGGCCCAGCGTGGTTAGGGGAGGGTTTGGCCCAGCGTGGTTAGGGGAGGGTTTGGCCCAGCGTGGTTAGTGGAGGGTTTGGCCCAATGTGGTTAGGGGAGGGTTTGGCCCAATGTGGTTAGGGGAGGGTTTGGCCCAGCGTGGTTAGGGGAGGGTTTGGCCCAGCGTGGTTAGGGGAGGGTTTGGCCCAGCGTGGTTAGGGGGAGGGTTTAACCCAGCGTGGTTAGGGCATGGTTTGGCCCAGCGTGGTTAGGGGAGGGTTTGGCCCAGCGTGGTTAAGGGAGGGTTTGGCCCAGCGTGGATAGGGGAGGGTTTGGCCCAGCGTGGTTAGTGGAGGGTTTGGCCCAGTGTGGTTAGGGGAGGGTTTGGCCCAGCGTGGTTAGGGGAGGGTTTGGCCCAGCGTGGTTAGGGGAGGGTTTGGCCCAGCGTGGTTAAGGGAGGGTTTGGCCCAGCGTGGTTAGGGGAGGGTTTGGCTCAGCGTGATTAGGGGAGGGTTTGGCCCAGTGTGGTTAGTGGAGTGTTTGGCCCAATGTGGTTAGGGGAGGGTTTTGCCCAGCGTGGTTAGGGCATGGTTTGGCCCAGCGTGGTTAGGGGAGGGTTTGGCCCAGCGTGGTTAAGGGAGGGTTTGGCCCAGCGTGGATAGGGGAGGGTTTGGCCCAGTGTGGTTAGTGGAGGGTTTGGCCCAGTGTGGTTAGGGGAGGGTTTGGCCCAGCGTGGTTAGGGAGGGTTTGGTCCAGCGTGGTTAGGGGAGGGTTTGGCCCAGCGTGGTTAAGGGAGGGTTTGGCCCAGCGTGGTTAGGGGAGGGTTTGGCCCAGCGTGGTTAGGGGAGGGTTTGGCCCAGCGTGGTTAAGGGAGGGTTTGGCCCAGCGTGGATAGGGGAGGGTTTGGCCCAGCGTGGTTAGGGGAGGGTTTGGCTCAGCGTGATTAGGGGAGGGTTTGGCCCAGTGTGGTTAGTGGAGTGTTTGGCCCAATGTGGTTAGGGGAGGGTTTTGCCCAGCGTGGTTAGGGGGGGTTCGGCCCAGTGTGGTTAGTGGAGGGTTTGGCCCAGCGTGGTTAAGGGAGGGTTTAGCCCAGCGTGGTTAGAGGAGGGTTAGGCCAAGCGTGGTTAGGGGAGGGTTTGGCCCAGCGTGGTTAGGGAGGGTTTGGCCCAGTGTGGTTAGTGTAGGGTTTGGCCCAATGTGGTTAGGGGAGGGTTTGGCCCAGCGTGGTTAGTGGAGGGTTTGGCCCAGTGTGGTTATTGGAGGGTTTGGCCCAATGTGGATAGGGGAGGGTTTGGCTCAGCGTGATTAGGGGAGGGTTTTTCCCAGCGTGGTTAGGGCATGGTTTGGCCCAGCGTGGTTAGGGGAGGGTTTGGCCCAGCGTGGTTAAGGGAGGGTTTGGCCCAGCGTGGATAGGGGAGGGTTTGGCCCAGCGTGGTTAGTGGAGGGTTTGGCCCAGTGTGGTTAGGGGAGGGTTTGGCCCAGCGTGGTTAGGGGAGGGTTTGGCCCAGCGTGGTTAGGGGAGGGTTTGGCCCAGCGTGGTTAGGGGAGGGTTTGGCCCAGCGTGGTTAGGGGAGGGTTTTGCCCAGCGTGGTTAGGGCATGGTTTGGCCCAGCGTGGTTAGGGGGAGGGTTTGGCCCAGCGTGGTTAAGGGAGGGTTTGGCCCAGCGTGGATAGGGGAGGGTTTGGCCCAGTGTGGTTAGTGGAGGGTTTGGCCCAGTGTGGTTAGGGGAGGGTTTGGCCCAGCGTGGTTAGGGGAGGGTTTGGCCCAGCGTGGTTAGGGGAGGGTTTGGCCCAGCGTGGTTAAGGGAGGGTTTGGCCCAGCGTGGATAGGGGAGGGTTTGGCCCAGCGTGGTTAGGGGAGGGTTTGGCCCAGCGTGGTTAAGGGAGGGTTTGGCCCAGCGTGGATAGGGGAGGGTTTGGCCCAGCGTGGTTAGGGGAGGGTTTGGCTCAGCGTGATTAGGGGAGGGTTTGACCCAGTGTGGTTAGTGGAGTGTTTGGCCCAATGTGGTTAGGGGAGGGTTTTGCCCAGCGTGGTTAGGGGGGGTTCGGCCCAGTGTGGTTAGTGGAGGGTTTGGCCCAGCGTGGTTAAGGGAGGGTTTAGCCCAGCGTGGTTAGAGGAGGGTTAGGCCCATCGTGGTTAGGGGAGGGTTTGGCCCAGCGTGGTTAGGGGAGGGTTTGGCCCAGTGTGGTTAGTGTAGGGTTTGGCCCAATGTGGTTAGGGAGGGTTTGGCCCAGCGTGGTTAGGGAGGGTTTGGCCCAGTGTGGTTATTGGAGGGTTTGGCCCAATGTGGTTAGGGGAGGGTTTGGCTCAGCGTGATTAGGGGAGGGTTTGGCCCAGTGTGGTTAGTGGAGTGTTTGGCCCAATGTGGTTAGGGGAGGGTTTGGCCCAGCGTGGTTAGGGGAGGGTTTGGCCCAGCGTGGTTAAGGGAGGGTTTGGCCCAGCGTGGATAGGGGAGGGTTTGGCCCAGCGTAGTTAGGGGAGGGTTTGGCTCAGCGTGATTAGGGGAGGGTTTGGCCCAGTGTGGTTAGTGGAGTGTTTGGCCCAATGTGGTTAGGGAGGGTTTTGCCCAGCGTGGTTAGGGCATGGTTTGGCCCAGTGTGGTTAGGGAGGGTTTGGCCCAGCGTGGTTAAGGGAGGGTTTGGCCCAGCGTGGATAGGGGAGGGTTTGGCCCAGCGTGGTTAGTGGAGGGTTTGGCCCAGTGTGGTTAGGGGAGGGTTTGGCCCAGCGTGGTTAGGGGGAGGGTTTGGCCCAGCGTGGTTAGGGGAGGGTTTGGCCCAGCGTGGTTAAGGGAGGGTTTGGCCCAGCGTGGATAGGGGAGGGTTTGGCCCAGCGTGGTTAGGGGAGGGTTTGGCTCAGCATGATTAGGGGGTTCGGCCCAGTGTGGTTAGTGGAGTGTTTGGCCCAATGTGGTTAGGGGAGGGTTTTTCCCAGCGTGGTTAGGGCATGGTTTGGCCCAGCGTGGTTAGGGAGGGTTTGGCCCAGCGTGGTTAGGGGAGGGTTTGGCACAGCGTGGTCAGGGAGGGTTTGGCCCACCGTGGTTAGGGGAGGGTTTGGCCGGAACGTCCTTGTCCCATCGGGCTCTAGTAACTCCTTGTGGCGGGTCGGGCCAATGCACGCTGACTTCTGTCGCCAGCTGTACGCGTTTCCTCCTACACATTGGTACAGCTGGCTTCCTGGTTAAGCGAGCAGTTTGTCAAGAAGCAGTGTGGCTTGGCGGGGTCGTGTTTCGGAGGACTCAGGGCTCTCGACCTTCGCCTCTTCTGAGTCCGTATGGGAGTGGCAGCGTTGGGACAAGACTGTAACTACCAATTGTAGAGAAAAAGGGGCCTTTGTAGCAAAATATCAGTGTTGTTAAACTCTGGATGTCTTGATTTCATTGTATGTTTTTAAACTGTGGACGTCAGTGGGCATAGCCTGAAATATTTATTTATACATGTTTTATTTAATATTGCTCCATTGTCTCTTAGCATGTGATGTATGTGCTCCATTTTCTCTTAGCATGTGATGCATGTGCTCCATTGTCTCTTAGCATGTGATGCATGTGTTCCATTGTCTCATAGCATGTGATGCATGTGCTCCATTGTCTCTTAGCATGTGATGCATGTGCTCCATTGTCTCTTAGCATGTGATGCATGTGCTCCATTGTCTCTTAGCATGTGATGCATGTGCTCCATTGTCTCT
Source organism: Oncorhynchus masou masou (assembly GCF_036934945.1). Lineage (NCBI taxonomy): Eukaryota > Metazoa > Chordata > Actinopteri > Salmoniformes > Salmonidae > Oncorhynchus > Oncorhynchus masou. Next base: position 8,624,355 of record NC_088216.1, on the reverse strand, counting down.
TAGCATGTGATGCATATGTGCTCTATTGTCTCTTAGCATGTGATGCATGTGCTCCATTGTCTCTTAGCATGTGATGCATGTACTCCATTGTTCACATGACCCATGCATTTTACACTGCGTGGCTTTAAGAGAATAGTATTATCACTATCTAGAGCAACTTGTTAGTGCATCCATCTTAAGGTAGCTAGGTGAGACAACCACAACAGTGCCATTTTTGAGATCTGGGAAAAATGTGATTTTTTGTGTGTGTAGTTACCCTTTAATTGAAGTGCCACCATTGGAATGCGTGTGTTGCAATGGGAGTATTTTTAAACAAAATAATGAAGACATTAGCACTAGCATTAGCACTAGCATTAGCACAGTCTACCTGAAGACATTAGCACTAGCATTAGCAATGTCTACCTGAAGACATTCGCACTAGCATTAGCACAGTCTACCTGAAGACATTAGCACTATCATTAGCACAGTCTACCTGAAGACATTAGCACTAGCATTAGCACAGTCTACCTGAAGACATTAGCACTTAATGTGTTGTAGATATGCCTTAGTTTAGCTGGACCCCAGGAAGAGCAGGGAAGAATCCATCATAAATACAAACACAAAGACTTGTGCCACTTACTTACATACATAATCGTTGACACTTTGCAATAGTGTTACTGGAATTAAATTCCTACATGTTTTATTTACCCAATTAATTTGTTTTTTTTTGCATAAAATGGACAGAGACCAGTCTCAAAATCAATCAGCAGCATTTATTCTCGAGAGTACTGAACATGAAACATTTTACAACGGGTTATAAACTGAAAATGACATCATTAGTCTTCGTACCGTCTCTTCTCCACACCAGTACAATGGCTGTATAGTTCTCAAGCCTTCCCACATCGTCTCCCACCAATTTAGATAATTTATGACCGAGCCAAGGTCTACCTGTGTAGATAAGCATTCTTGCCAGTCCGACGATAAGTTCATTCATTTCTACCAGTCATTGTTCTAATTCTTGATTATATTTACACACATTATATTCAGTACTAGGATTAAAAGAAAATTCATACATATACAGTAACATAATTTGTATTCTGATTAGTCAGTCCTGATTGAAATGTATACATAATTAGTCATTATTGATTAAAAAAATCCCTTAACAAATAGAAAATCATATGATGAACAACAGAGGGTTTATACTTATCAAATCAATCAAAGCTCATCAAAACCAAATAGACAATTTTAAATATTTAATCTGATATTAGACATGATCATGTCTCAAAATGAAAAAACAAACAAAAGTAAACCTTTTTTTCTGGTTTCATACATACAATTTGATTTCACGTGGCATGAAACAAAAACACAAATGATCAGTCAGAAACACAAGTCAGAACACAGCCTCTCTATTCTCTCATGTGATTTCAGGTCCTCTGACTGGGAAAATGTCTTTCCACACTGAGAGCAGTGGTATGTCTTCTCCTCCTGTGTATGTATTCTTTCATGCTTATTCAGGTGCCTTAACCAATTAAATCTTTTTCCACACTGGGAGCAGTGGTAGGTCTTATCCCCTCCTGTGTGTGTCCTGTCATGCATAATCAGGGCTTCTAACTGGGAAAACCACTTTCCACAGAAGGAACATTGGTAGAGCTTTTCCTTGTTGTATGTGTGTATATGCTCATGCGATTTCAGATTGCTTAACCTCAGAAAACTCTTTCCACAATGAGAACATGTGTTAGACTTCTCTCCAGAGTGCATTTGCATATGACCTTTGAGGCTCGTTAACTGCCTAAAACTCATTCCACACTGGGAACAGTGGTAAGGCTTTTCTCCCGTGTGTATTCTCTCGTGTTTTTTCAGCTGTTGCGATTGTCTAAAACTCTTTCCACAGTAGGAACAGTGGTAAGGCTTCTCACCTGTGTGTATTCTCTCATGCATTTTCAAGGTTTTTAACACTGAAAAAGCAATTCCACATTTGGAGCAGTGATAAGGCTTCTCTCCAGAGTGTATTCGCTTATGACTTTTCAGACTCCCTAACTGAGTAAAACTCTTTCCACACTGGGAACAGTGGTGGCGCTTTTCTCCTGTATGTATTCTCTTATGATCTTTCAGGTCCCTTGACTGGTTAAAACTCTTTCCACACTGGGAGCAGTGGTATGGCTTTTCTCCTGGATGTATTCTCTTGTGCTTTTTCAGGGACCCTATCTGGGTAAAACTCTTTCCACACTGGGAGCAGTGGTAAGGTTTATCACCTGTGTGTGCCCCCTCGTGTCTTTTCATGTTCCCTAACTGGGTAAAACTCTTCGCACACTGGGAGCAGTGGTATGGTCTTGCCGGTTTGGACGTTTCTTCCTCTGGTTCCTCAGAGTCTGGTCTTTCTCCTGCCAAAAACAAACAAAGTGTTTATTTAATCATAGAGACATGAATGAAACTTCCACATGATTCCACATATGTATTCCACATATTTAATCCAAATCAGATCCATTTTACAGTGTGGCTTTAAAGGAATACAGCGAGATTCTGGTAACTAGCATTAGCGCAATGACTGGAAGTCTACAGGTACAGTAGCATGTGCTAAGGTACCTGTATTCCCAATCTGGCCCTCATACCATCACAGTCACCTAATCATCCCCAGTCTACAATTGGCACATTCATCCCCCATCCTCTCCCCTCAAACTATTCCCAATTGCGTTGGTTTAAATGAGAATGTGTTCTCAGTCAATTTACCTGGTAAAATAAGGGTTAAATGAAATAAGGGCTACATAAAATAAGGGTAAAATAAAATAAGGGTTACATGAAATAAGGGATAAATAAAATAGGGGTTAAATAAAAGGGGTTAAATAAAATAAGGGTTAAATAAAATAACGGCTAAATAAAATAAGGGCTAAATAAAATAATGGTTAAATAAAAGAAAGAGGGAAAAAGAAAGACATCCAGTCATTTCACTAACACTAGTTATCATTGGCTCACAAAACAACCTCATTAAGTTCCTTCCTGCTGCAAACAGACACCATGACAATGGTATCCAGGACAACCAGAAAGAATCTCACGCTGTTCCTACATTAAAAAACAACACATTCAATGTAGAACTTCACTAGAATGTCCATAAAGGGGGATTCGTCACTATGTGTCATCCTTCTACAGTAGAATGCCCATACAGGGAGATTCATCACTATGGGTCATCCATCTACAGTAGAATGTTCATACAGGGGGATTCATCACTATGGGTCATCCTTCTACAGTAGAATGTTCATACAGGGGGATTCATCACTATGGGTCATCCTTCTACAGTAGAATGTCCATACAGATTCCTCACTACGTGTCATCCAGTAAGCAGTAGCGGTAGAGCTATTTAACACCACCAGTTAGTCCTGCAGTAAGGGTACATTACATACAGCTATTTAACACCACCAGTTAGTCCTGCAGTAAGGGTACATTACATACAGCTATTTAACACCACCAGTTAGTCCTGCAGTAAGGGTACATTACATACAGCTATTTAACACCACCAGTTAGTCCTAGCAGTAAGGGTACATTACATTACATACAGCTATTTAATACCACCAGTTAGTCCTAGCAGTAAGGGTACATTACATACAGCTATTTAACACCACCAGTTAGTCCTGCAGTAAAGGTACATTACATTACATACAGCTATTTAACACCACCAGTTAGTCCTAGCAGTAAGGGTACATTACATACAGCTATTTAACACCACCAGTTAGTCCTAGCAGTAAGGGTACATTACATACAGCTATTGAACACCACCAGTTATTCATAGCAGTAAGGGTACATTACATACAGCTATTTAACACCACCAGTTAGTCCTAGCAGTAAGGGTACATTACATACAGCTATTTAACACCACCAGTTAGTCCTAGCAGTAAGGGTACATTACATACAGCTATTTAACACCACCAGTTAGTCCTAGCAGTAAGGGTACATTACATACAGCTATTTAACACCACCAGTTAGTCCTAGCAGTAAGGGTACATTACATTACATTACATTACATACAGCTATTTAACACCACCAGTTAGTCCTAGCAGTAAGGGTACATTACATACAGCTATTTAATACCACCAGTTAGTCCGAGCAGTAAGGGTACATTACATACAGCTATTTAACACCACCAGTTAGTCCTGCAGTAAGGGTACATTACATACAGCTATTGAACACCACCAGTTATTCATAGCAGTAAGGGTACATTACATACAGCTATTTAACACCACCAGTTAGTCCTAGCAGTAAGGGTACATTACATACAGCTATTTAACACCACCAGTTAGTCCTAGCAGTAAGGGTACATTACATACAGCTATTTAACACCACCAGTTAGTCCTAGCAGTAAGGGTACATTACATACAGCTATTTAACACCACCAGTTAGTCCTAGCAGTAAGGGTACATTACATTACATTACATTACATACAGCTATTTAACACCACCAGTTAGTCCTAGCAGTAAGGGTACATTACATACAGCTATTTAATACCACCAGTTAGTCCGAGCAGTAAGGGTACATTACATACAGCTATTTAACACCACCAGTTAGTCCTGCAGTAAGGGTACATTACATACAGCTATTTAACACCACCAGTTAGTCCTAGCAGTAAGGGTACATTACATACAGCTATTTAACACCACCAGTTAGTCCTAGCAGTAAGGGTACATTACATACAGCTATTTAATACCACCAGTTAGTCCGAGCAGTAAGGGTACATTACATACAGCTATTTAACACCACCAGTTAGTCCTGCAGTAAGGGTACATTACATACAGCTATTTAACACCACCAGTTAGTCCTGCAGTAAGGGTACATTACATACAGCTATTTAACTCCACCAGTTAGTCCAGCAGTAAGGGTACATTACATACAGCTATTTAACACCACCAGTTAGTCCTAGCAGTAGGGGTACATTACATACAGCTATTTAACACCACCAGTTAGTCCAGCAGTAACGGTACATTACATACAGCTATTTAACACCACCAGTTAGTCCTAGCAGTAACGGTACATTACATACAGCTATTTAACACCACCAGTTAGTCCTAGCAGTAAGGGTACATTACATACAGCTATTTAACACCACCAGTTAGTCCTAGCAGTAAGGGTACATTACATACAGCTATTTAACACCACCAGTTAGTCCTGCAGTAAGGGTACATTACATACAGCTATTTAACACCACCAGTTAGTCCTGCAGTAAGGGTACATTACATACAGCTATTTAACACCACCAGTTAGTCCCAGCAGTAAGGGTACATTACATACAGCTATTTAACACCACCAGTTATTCCTGCAGTAAGGGTACATTACATACAGCCATTTAACACCACCAGTTAGTCCTGCAGTAAGGGTACATTACATTACATTACATTACATACAGCTATTTAACACCACCAGTTAGTCCTAGCAGTAAGGGTACATTACATACAGCTATTTAACACCACCAGTTAGTTCTGCAGTAAGGGTACATGACATACAGCTATTTAACACCACCAGTTAGTCCTGCAGTAAGGGTACATTACATACAGTTATTTAACACCACCAGTTAGTCCAGCAGTAAGGGTACATGACATACAGCTATTTAACACCACCAGTTAGTCCTGCAGTAAGGGTCACCAGAGGTGAGTTCAATTCCAAAGTAAAGGAGAATCAGCTGCTTGAAATCTCATAATTTCTAAAGAAGAAGAAGAAGGTGCCAATAATATTGGAATTTCTTTGTGGAATAAATAACATTTAGTAAATTATTCAGATTGTTTTGTTCAACTGTAAACCGAAGACATATGTGGACACCAAAATATGTTTTAATATGAAAAGTTTTGGAAGATTATTTTACCTTTATTTAACTAAGCAAGTCAGTTAAGAACAAATTCTTATTTACAATGACCAACCTACCCTGGCCAACGCTGGGCCAATTGTGTGCCGCCCTATGGGACTCCCAATTACAGCCGGTTGTGATACAGCCTGGAATCGAACCAGGGTCTGTAGTGACGCCTCTAGCACGGAGATGCAGTGCCTTCGACCGCTGTGCCACTCAGGAGCCCAAGAAATGGTGCAATATTTGAAAAATGTTGGAGTTCAGGCTTTATTTGACCTGATCAAGTAGGAAATGACATTCATTTGACCATTACAGAGGAGGCCAAGTCTGGCTGATAGAAACGGCTTGGAGAGCTTTCGAGTTTTTTCCATTATTTTTAACACTGAAGATGAGATGTTAATGAAGCAATACAGACCACATTGAGAGCAATATATATTTCATCAAGGTTTTATATGGTCTATTGGTTTCTCTCTTTTCATTGGCAGAATCCTTCTTCAGTGTTTTGATATTCATAACATCCATATACACCAGTCTATCTTCCTGTCAACTAACAGAACTCTGCTGGTTGTCCTGGTAACAGATACCAGTCGGCAGATCTATTGTATTTGTTGAAACTAAACTACAGCACTTACTTTGATGAGTCAAATCTGATCCTTTCTTCTCTTCTCCTCCTCTCACAGTTCCACTCAGCCCCGTTGTTTTCCTGTAGTCCACCAGCAGCACAGACAACCTCTTCATACCCAGCAGTAAGGCGCTACCGGGAGAGGCACGACACGGGTACTCCGGGAGGGAGGAAGGGCTAGCGTTGTCCTGGTAACCATAAAGAGGGGACACAGACACATATCATTATGGATGCTGATGTCACTGTTGTCATGAAGTGCTTTACAGAAATCCAGCCCAGACCCAGAGAGAGCAAGCTGTATGCTAGACCAGACCAAGCTGTACCATCTGGTGTTCTGATCTGGAGAGTCTCTTCTCTTCTTCGTCAGCATCAGGATGTTGTTGAGGCTCCGCAGAGGATCCACGATAGTCATGTCTCTCTCCTGTGTTAACGAGAACATCAAACAGATGGTAAACTTGTGATCTTCTATTACAATCACATAGGGTCTTACAAGAGGCATTAATATCTCTAAACAGGGCCAAAATGTCCACTTTCATCATGATTTAAAAAAATATTGTTTATGATGCAAATGTAAAAGGGTCGTTCAACTAAATGGGTGCATTTTTTCGTCCATTTCGATATTTTAAGTAGAAATGATGCACCAATATTGAATTTTAAAAGCCTGTTATATTAGATTAGGTGCACTTTAATATCGACCACATGGAGAAATCAATACATTTAATTTAAAAGTCCCAAAAATATATGAACCAATGGCAGATTGCCCCTTAAACATGTCCTACAGTACTGAACAACATATTCAAGTGTAGAACTTTAGTAGAATCACCGTTAAAAAACCCACATTAGTTCAGGGGCAGAACGACCGATTTTCACCTTGTCCGCGCAGGGATTTGAGTTGCAACGCTCTAACCACAAGGCCACCCAGATATATGTGCCACTGTCAGATTGCCCCTTCAACAATTCCTACAGTACTGAACAACATATTCAAGTGTAGAACTTCAGTAGAATGCCCCTTAAAATCCCCACATTAGTTCAATAACGGCATAGTTTGTGCCCCTGTTTTTAAGACAGTACTCACTGGTGTTAACAGGATCTTCAGTCTCCTCCTCCTCGTCATTTATTGAGATAGCCTCCTCTTCCTCTTTTACTCCAAAAGGTTCCTTCTCTTCTTTCAATGTAATATCCACCTCTTCTTCCTTTTTTATTCTTAAAGCTTCTTCCTCTTCTTCTTTTACGATGATGTTCAGCCCTCGAGCTTCTTTCTCCGAATATCTTAGTGAGCTCATGGTCGGGATGTTAGCTAGATAGTTAGCATTAGCGATTAGCCTAGTGCATTAACCTTAACAATAAGAACAATATCTTAGTGAGCTCATGGTCGGGATGTTAGCTAGATAGTTAGCATTAGCGATTAGCCTAGTGCAGTAACGTTAACAATAAGAACAATATCTTAGTGAGCTCATGGTCGGGATGTTAGCTAGCTAGATAAGCAAATACCTTTTTTTTCAACTAGTCAATACGTAAAACAGAATAATGTTTAATAAACACTGACATTGATATTAACAAGACTGGTTTAATGTGCGCTAACGAAGTGGTTGAATCAGTAGTCTTTTACTGCCGTTGAAGCTTTCCGTCCACTAGATTATACGTCACGCAAGAAACATCACCTGAAAGCCTCTCATCGCCATCTGCTGACTGGAGTGGGTAACGCAGATTGGTAAAATCTCCAGTCCATCGTTTATTCTGGCGAACAATGTCATAAGAAGTCATTTTAAAACAACCAGATGTTATGTTCTCTTTTACTTCATACAGCTAATACTTTCCTCCAGGGCTGATCTTCCCATTAGGCAACAAATTGTCGTCGGCCACGTAATTTTTTTTCTTTAAATGGGCCAAGACACATGGCTAACAACACATAATTGGGATGCCTAGTGCCTAGTAGTTAGAGCATTGGCCTAGTAACCGAATCCCTGAGCTGACAAGGTAAAAATGTGTCATTCTGCCCCTGAACAGGCAGTTAACCCACTGTTCCTAGGCTGTCAATGAAAATAATAGTTTATTCTTAATGGACTTGCCTAGTTAAAGGTAAAGTAATTCTGCCCAAAAACAATGAAAACTTCTCTCACCAAAAGGCATATTGAGGTGAGTGTTGGTGCCCACTTTGGACAGATAGGACTCTACCTGTGTAGAGCACATGCCCCTTTACCCTTCCTGTCTCTAAAGTGCCTCTCTATTGGCCCAGCGTCGTTCGTGGTTAGGGGAAGGTTTGGCCCAGCGTCGTACGTGGTTAGGGGGAAGGTTTGGCCCAGCGTCGTACGTGGTTAGGGGAAGGTTTGGCCCAGCGTCGTACGTGGTTAGGGGAGGGTTTGGCCTAGTGTCGTTCGTGGTTAGGGGAGGGTTTTGCCCAGCGTGGTTAGGGGAGGGTTTGGCCCAGCGTCGTTCGTGGTTAGGGGAGGGTTTTGCCCAGCGTGGTTAGGGGAGGGTGTGGCCCAGCGTGGTTAGGGGAGGGTTTGGTCCAGCGTGGTTAGGGGAGGGTTTGGCCCAGTGTCGTTCGTGGTTAGGGGAGGGTTTGGCCCAGCGTGGTGAGGGGAGGGTTTGGCCCAGTGTCGTTCATGGTTTGGGGAGGGTTTGGCACATTGTCGTTCGTGGTTAGGGGAGGGTTTGGCCCAGCGTCGTTTGTGGTTAGGGGAGGGTTGGCACAGTGTGGTTAGGGGAGGGTTTGGCCCAGCATGGTTAGGGGAGGGTTTGGCCCAGCGTGGTTAGGGGAGGGTTTGGCCCAGCGTGGTTAGGGGAGGGTTTGGCCCAATGTGGTTAGGGGAGGGTTTGGCCCAATGTGGTTAGGGGAGGGTTTGGCCCAGCGTGGTTAGGGGAGGTTTGGCCCAGCGTGGTTAGGGAGGGTTTGGCCCAGCGTGGTTAGGGAGGGTTTGGCCCAATGTGGTTAGGGGAGGGTTTGGCCCAGCGTGGTTAGGGGAGGGTTTGGCCCAGCGTGGTTAGGGAGGGTTTGGCCCAATGTGGTTAGGGGAGGGTTTGGCCCAATGTGGTTAGGGAGGGTTTGGCCCAGCGTGGTTAGGGAGGGTTTGGCCCAGCGTGGTTAGGGAGGGTTTGGCCCAGCGTGGTTAGGGGAGGGTTTGGCCCAGCGTGGTTAGGGAGGGTTTGGCCCAGTGTGGTTAGTGGAGGGTTTGGCCCAATGTGGTTAGGGGAGGGTTTGGCCCAATGTGGTTAGGGGAGGGTTTGGCCCAGCGTGGTTAGGGGAGGGTTTGGCCCAGCGTGGTTAGGGGAGGGTTTGGCCCAGCGTGGTTAGGGGAGGGTTTGGCCCAGCGTGGTTAAGGGAGGGTTTAGCCCAGCGTGGTTAGAGGAGGGTTTGGCCAAGCGTGGTTAGGGGAGGGTTTGGCCCAGCGTGGTTAGGGGAGGGTTTGGCCCAGTGTGGTTAGTGGAGGTTTTGGCCCAATGTGGTTAGGGGAGGGTTTGGCCCAGCGTGGTTAGGGGAGGGTTTGGCCCAGTGTGGTTATTGGAGGGTTTGGCCCAATGTGGTTAGGGGAGGGTTTGGCTCAGCGTGATTAAGGGAGGGTTTGGCCCAGTGTGGTTAGTGGAGTGTTTGGCCCAATGTGGTTAGGGGGAGGGTTTGGCCCAGCGTGGTTAGGGGAGGGTTTGGCCCAGCGTGGTTAAGGGAGGGTTTGGCCCAGCGTGGATAGGGGAGGGTTTGGCCCAGCGTGGTTAGGGGAGGGTTTGGCTCAGCGTGATTAGGGGAGGGTTTGGCCCAGTGTGGTTAGTGGAGTGTTTGGCCCAATGTGGTTAGGGGAGGGTTTTGCCCAGCGTGGTTAGGGCATGGTTTGGCCCAGCGTGGTTAGGGGAGGTTTGGCCCAGCGTGGTTAAGGGAGGGTTTGGCCCAGCGTGGATAGGGGAGGGTTTGGCCCAGCGTGGTTAGTGGAGGGTTTGGCCCAGTGTGGTTAGGGGAGGGTTTGGCCCAGCGTGGTTAGGGAGGGTTTGGCCCAGCGTGGTTAGGGGAGGTTTGGCCCAGCGTGGTTAGGGGAGGGTTTGGCTCAGCGTGATCAGGGGGAGGTTCGGCCCAGTGTGGTTAGTGGAGGGTTTGGCCCAGCGTGGTTAAGGGAGGGTTTAGCCCAGCGTGGTTAGAGGAGGGTTAGGCCAAGCGTGGTTAGGGGAGGGTTTGGCCCAGCGTGGTTAGGGGAGGGTTTGGCCCAGTGTGGTTAGTGGAGGGTTTGGCCCAATGTGGTTAGGGGAGGGTTTGGCCCAGCGTGGTTAGGGGAGGGTTTGGCCCAGTGTGGTTATTGGAGGGTTTGGCCCAATGTGGTTAGGGGAGGGTTTGGCTCAGCGTGATTAGGGGAGGGTTTGGCCCAGTGTGGTTAGTGGAGTGTTTGGCCCAATGTGGTTAGGGGAGGGTTTGGCCCAGCGTGGTTAAGGAGGGTTTGGCCCAGCGTGGATAGGGGAGGGTTTGGCCCAGCGTGGATAGGGGAGGTTTGGCCCAGCGTGGTTAGGGGAGGGTTTGGCTCAGCGTGATTAGGGGAGGGTTTGGCCCAGTGTGGTTAGTGGAGTGTTTGGCCCAATGTGGTTAGGGGAGGGTTTTGCCCAGCGTGGTTAGGGCATGGTTTGGCCCAGCGTGGTTAGGGGAGGGTTTGGCCCAGCGTGGTTAAGGGAGGGTTTGGCCCAGCGTGGATAGGGGAGGTTTGGCCCAGCGTGGTTAGTGGAGGGTTTGGCCCAGTGTGGTTAGGGGAGGGTTTGGCCCAGCGTGGTTAGGGGAGGGTTTGGCCCAGCGTGGTTAGGGGAGGTTTGGCCCAGCGTGGTTAAGGGAGGGTTTGGCCCAGCGTGGATAGGGGAGGGTTTGGCCCAGCGTGGTTAGGGGAGGGTTTGGCTCAGCGTGATTAGGGGGGGGGGTTCGGCCCAGTGTGGTTAGTGGAGTGTTTGGCCCAATGTGGTTGGGGAGGGTTTTCCCAGCGTGGTTAGGGCATGGTTTGGCCCAGCGTGGTTAGGGGAGGGTTTGGCCCAGCGTGGTTAAGGGAGGGTTTGGCCCAGCGTGGATAGGGAGGGTTTGGCCCAGCGTGGTTAGGGGGAGGGTTTGGGCCAGTGTGGTTAGGGGAGGGTTTGGCCCAGCGTGGTTAGGGGAGGGTTTGGCACAGCGTGGTTAGGGGAGGGTTTGGCACAGCGTGGTCAGGGGAGGGTTTGGCCCACCGTGGTTAGGGGAGGGTTTGGCCGGAACGTCCTTGTCCCATCGCGCTCTAGTAACTCCTTGTGGCGGGTCGGGCCAATGCACGCTGACTTCTGTCGCCAGCTGTACGCGTTTCCTCCTACACATTGGTACAGCTGGCTTCCGGGTTAAGCGAGCAGTTTGTCAAGAAGCAGTGTGGCTTGGCGGGGTCGTGTTTCGGAGGACTCAGGGCTCTCGACCTTCGCCTCTTCTGAGTCTGTATGGGAGCAATGGGAGTATTTTTAAACAAAATAATGAAGACATTAGCACTAGCATTAGCACTAGCATTAGCACAGTCTACCTGAAGACATTAGCACTAGCATTAGCAATGTCTACCTGAAGACATTAGCACTAGCATTAGCACAGTCTACCTGAAGACATTAGCATCGCTAACGGGCTACACGAAGTGGTAGACATAGAGGACAGTCTACCTGAAGACATTAGCACTTAATGTGTTGTAGATATGCCTTAGTTTAGCTGGACCCCAGGAAGAGCAGGGAAGAATCCATCATAAATACAAACACAAAGACTTGTGCCACTTACTTACATACATAATCGTTGACACTTTGCAATAGTGTTACTGGAATTAAATTCCTACATGTTTTATTTACCCAATTAATTTTTTTTTTTTTTGCATAAAATGGAGAGACCAGTCTCAAAATCAATCAGCAGCATTTATTCTCGAGAGTACTGAACATGAAACATTTTACAACGGGTTATAAACTGAAAATGACATCATTAGTCTTCGTACCGTCTCTTCTCCACACCAGTACAATGGCTGTATAGTTCTCAAGCCTTCCCACTTCGTCTCCCACCAATTTAGATAATTTATGACCGAGCCAAGGTCTACCTGTGTAGATAAGCATTCTTGCCAGTCCGACGATAAGTTCATTCATTTCTACCAGTCATTGTTCTAATTCTTGATTATATTTACACACATTATATTCAGTACTAGGACTAAAAGAAAATTCATACATATACAGTAACATAATTTGTATTCTGATTAGTCAGTCCTGATTGAAATGTATACATAATTAGTCATTATTGATTAAAAAAATCCCTTAACAAATAGAAAATCATATGATGAACAACAGAGGGTTTATACTTATCAAATCAATCAAAGCTCATCAAAACCAAATAGACAATTTTAAATATTTAATCTGATATTAGACATGATCATGTCTCAAAATGAAAAAACAAACAAAAGTAAACCTTTTTTTCTGGTTTCATACATACAATTTGATTTCACGTGGCATGAAACAAAAACACAAATGATCAGTCAGAAACACAAGTCAGAACACAGCCTCTCTATTCTCTCATGTGATTTCAGGTCCTCTGACTGGGAAAATGTCTTTCCACACTGAGAGCAGTGGTATGTCTTCTCCTCCTGTGTATGTATTCTTTCATGCTTATTCAGGTGCCTTAACCAATTAAATCTTTTTCCACACTGGGAGCAGTGGTAGGTCTTATCCCCTCCTGTGTGTGTCCTGTCATGCATAATCAGGGCTTCTAACTGGGAAAACCACTTTCCACAGAAGGAACATTGGTAGAGCTTTTCCTTGTTGTATGTGTGTATATGCTCATGCGATTTCAGATTGCTTAACCTCAGAAAACTCTTTCCACAATGAGAACATGTGTTAGACTTCTCTCCAGAGTGCATTTGCATATGACCTTTGAGGCCCGTTAACTGCCTAAAACTCATTCCACACTGGGAACAGTGGTAAGGCTTTTCTCCCGTGTGTATTCTCTCGTGTTTTTCAGCTGTTGCGATTGTCTAAAACTCTTTCCACAGTAGGAACAGTGGTAAGGCTTCTCACCTGTGTGTATTCTCTCATGCATTTTCAAGGTTTTTAACACTGAAAAGCAATTCCACATTTGGAGCAGTGATAAGGCTTCTCTCCAGAGTGTATTCGCTTATGACTTTTCAGACTCCCTAACTGAGTAAAACTCTTTCCACACTGGGAACAGTGGTGGCGCTTTTCTCCTGTATGTATTCTCTTATGATCTTTCAGGTCCCTTGACTGGTTAAAACTCTTTCCACACTGGGAGCAGTGGTATGGCTTTTCTCCTGGATGTATTCTCTTGTGCTTTTTCAGGGACCCTATCTGGGTAAAACTCTTTCCACACTGGGAGCAGTGGTAAGGTTTATCACCTGTGTGTGCCCCCTCGTGTCTTTTCATGTTCCCTAACTGGGTAAAACTCTTCGCACACTGGGAGCAGTGGTATGGTCTTGCCGGTTTGGACGTTTCTTCCTCTGGTTCCTCAGAGTCTGGTCTTTCTCCTGCCAAAAACAAACAAAGTGTTTATTTAATCATAGAGACATGAATGAAACTTCCACATGATTCCACATATGTATTCCACATATTTAATCCAAATCAGATCCATTTTACAGTGTGGCTTTAAAGGAATACAGCGAGATTCTGGTAACTAGCATTAGCGCAATGACTGGAAGTCTACAGGTACAGTAGCATGTGCTAAGGTACCTGTATTCCCAATCTGGCCCTCATACCATCACAGTCACCTAATCATCCCCAGTCTACAATTGGCACATTCATCCCCCATCCTCTCCCCTGAAACTATTCCCAATTGCGTTGGTTTAAATGAGAATGTGTTCTCAGTCAATTTACCTGGTAAAATAAGGGTTAAATGAAATAAGGGCTACATAAAATAAGGGTTAAATAAAATAAGGGTTAAATGAAATAAGGGCTAAATAAAATAGGGGTTAAATAAAAGGGGTTAAATAAAATAAGGGTTAAATAAAATAACGGCTAAATAAAATAAGGGCTAAATAAAATAATGGTTAAATAAAAGAAAGAGGGAAAAAGAAAGACATCCAGTCATTTCACTAACACTAGTTATCATTGGCTCACAAAACAACCTCCTTAAGTTCCTTCCTGCTGCAAACAGACACCATGACAATGGTATCCAGGACAACCAGAAAGAATCTCACGCTGTTCCTACATTAAAAAACAACACATTCAATGTAGAACTTCACTAGAATGTCCATAAAGGGGGATTCGTCACTACGTGTCATCCTTCTACAGTAGAATGCCCATACAGGGGGATTCATCACTATGGGTCATCCTTCTACAGTAGAATGTTCATACAGGGGGATTCATCACTATGGGTCATCCTTTTACAGTAGAATGTTCATACAGGGGGATTCATCACGATGGGTCATCCTTCCACAGTAGAATGCCCATACAGATTCCTCACTACGTGTCATCCAGTAAGCAGTAGCGGTACAGCTATTTAACACCACCAGTTAGTCCAGCAGTAAGGGTACATTACATTACATACAGCTATTTAACACCACCAGTTAGTCCAGCAGTAAGGGTACATTACATACAGCTATTTAACACCACCAGTTAGTCCTGCAGTAAGGGTACATTACATACAGCTATTTAACACCACCAGTTAGTCCTAGCAGTAAGGGTACATTACATACAGCTATTTAACACCACCAGTTAGTCCTAGCAGTAAGGGTACATTACATACAGCTATTTAACACCACCAGTTAGTCCTAGCAGTAAGGGTACATTACATTACATACAGCTATTTAACACCACCAGTTAGTCCAGCAGTAAGGGTACATTACATACAGCTATTTAACACCACCAGTTAGTCCTAGCAGTAAGGGTACATTACATACAGCTATTTAACACCACCAGTTAGTCCTGCAGTAAGGGTACATTACATTACATACAGCTATTTAACACCACCAGTTAGTCCTAGCAGTAAGGGTAGATTACATTACATACAGCTATTTAACACCACCAGTTAGTCCTGCAGTAAGGGTACATTACATTACATACAGCTATTTAACACCACCAGTTAGTCCTAGCAGTAAGGGTACATTACATACAGCTATTTAACACCACCAGTTAGTGGTTGGCCCAGCGTGGTTAGGGGAGGATTTGGCCCAGCGTGGTTAGGGGAGGATTTGGCCCAGCGTGGTTAGGGGAGGGTTTAATATTGGAATTTCTTTGTGGAATAAATAACATTTAGTAAATTATTCAGATTGTTTTGTTCAACTGTAAACCGAAGACATATGTGGACACCAAAATATGTTTTAATATGAAAAGCTTTGGAAGATTTTATTTTACCTTTATTTAACTAAGCAAGTCAGTTAAGAACAAATTCTTATTTACAATGACTGGCCTACCCTGGCCAACGCTGGGCCAATTGTGTGCTGCCCTATGGGACTCCCAATTACAGCCGGTTGTGAAACAGCCTGGAATCGAACCAGGGTCTGTAGTGACGCCTCTAGCACGGAGATGCAGTGCCTTCGACCGCTGTGCCACTCAGGAGCCCAAGAAATGGTGCAATATTTGAAAAATGTTGGAGTTCAGGCTTTATTTGACCTGATCAAGTAGGAAATGACAATCATTTGACCATTACAGAGGAGGCCAAGTCTGGCTGATAGAAACGGCTTGGAGAGATTTAGAGTTTTTTCCATTATTTTTAACACTCACAGCTGTCCCCGATCGAAGTTCTGAAGATGAGATGTTAATGAAGCAATACAGACCACATAGAGAGTAATATATCTGTAGATCAGCTGTTAATGAAGCAATACAGGCCAACTTGAAGGGTCTTGAGTTTAGCTTGTATGTTCTAGAGTCTAGTAAAGATAGGGGGTTGACTGGGACAGACAATGTAACATCCATAATGTTTTAGGACAAGTTTTTGTAAAACATGAACCTTACATCGGATCATCTTGAAACTCTCTCTCTAAAGCTAACTTTCATCAAGGTTTTATATGGTCTATTGGTTTCTCTCTAAAGCTACCTTTCATCAAGGTTTTATATGGTCTATTGGTTTCTCTGTAAAGCTACCTTTCATCAAGTTTTTATATGGTCTATTGGTTTCTCTCTAAAGCTAACTTTCATCGAGGTTTTATATGGTCTATTGGTTTCTCTCTTTTCATTGGCAGAATCCTTTTTCAGTGTTATGATATTCATAACATCCATATCCACCAGTCTATCTTCCTGTCAACTAACAGAACTCTGCTGGTTGTCCTGGTAACAGATACCAGTCGGCAGATCTATTGTATTTGTTGAAACTAAACTAAATCACTTACTTTGATGAGTCAAATCTGATCCTTTCTTCTCTTCTCCTCCTCTCACAGTTCCACTCAGCCCCGTTGTTTTCCTGCAGTCCACCAGCAGCACAGACAACCTCTTCATACCCAGCAGTAAGGTGCTACCGGAAGAGGTACGAAACGGGGACTCCGGGAGGGTGGAAGGGCAAGCGTTGTCCTGGTAACCATAAAGAGGGGACACAGACGCATATCATTATGGATGCTGATGTCACTGTTGAAAAAGTGCTTTACAGAAGCCCAGCCCAGGCCCCGATAGAGCAAGCTGTATGCTAGACCAGACCAAGCTGTACCATCTGGTGTTCTGATCTGGAGAGACTCTTCTCTTCTTCGTCAGCATCAGGATGTTGTTGAGGCTCCCCAGAGGATCCACAATAGTCATGTCTCTCTCCTGTGTGAACGAGAACATCAAACAGATGGTAAACTTATGATATACTATTACAATCACATAGGGTCTTACAAGAGGCATTAATATCTCTAAACAGGGCCTAAAATGTCCACTTTCATCATGATTTAAAAAAATATTGTTTATGATGCAAATGTAAAAGGGTCGTTCCACTAAATGGGTGCATTTTTTCGTCCATTTCGATATTTTAAGTAGAAATGATGCACCAATATTGAATTAAAAGCCTGTTATATTAGATGAGGTGCACTTTAATATAGACCACATGGAGAAATCAATACATTTCATTTAAAAGTCCCAAAATATATGAACCAATGGCAGATTGCCCCTTAAAAATGTCCTACAGTACTGAACAACATATTCAAGTGTAGAACTTCAGTAGAATGCCCCTTAAAATCCCCACATTAGTTCAATAACGGCATAGTTTGTGGCCCTGTTTTTAAGACAGTACTCACTGGTGTTAGCAGGATCTTCAGTCTCCTCCTCCTCGTCATTTATTGAGATAGCCTCCTCTTCCTCTTTTACTCCAAAAGGTTCCTTCTCTTCTTTCAATGTAATATCCACCTCTTCTTCCTTTTTTATTCTTAAAGCTTCTTCCTCTTTTACGATGATGTTCAGCCCTCGAGCTTCTTTCTCCGAATATCTTAGTGAGCTCATGGTCGGGATGTTAGCTAGCTAGTTAGCATTAGCTTTCCGTCCACTAGATTATACGTCACGCAAGAAACATCACCTGAAAGCCTCTCATCGCCATCTGCTGACTGGAGTGGGTAACGCAGATTGGTAAAATCTCCAGTCCATCGTTTATTCTGGCGAACAATGTCATAAGAAGTAATTTCAAAACAACCAGATGTTGTGTTCTCTTTTACTTCATACAGCTAATACTTTCCTCCAGGGCTGACCTTCCCATTAGGCAACAAATTGTCGATGGCCGCATTAAAAAAATATAATGGACCAAGACACATGGCTAACAACACATAATTGGGGTGGCTGGTAGCCTAGTGGTTAGAGCATTGGCCTAGTAACCAAATCCCAGAGCTGACAAGGTAAAAATGTGTCATTCTGCCCCTGAACAGGCAGTTAACCCACTGTTCCTAGGCTGTCAATAAAAATAATAGTTTATTCTTAATGGACTTGCCTAGTTAAAGGTAAAGTAATTCTGCCCAAAAACAATGAAAACTTCTCTCACCCAATGGCATATTTAGGTGAGTGTTGGTGCCCACTTTGGACAGATAGGACTCTACCTGTGTAGAGCACATGCCCCTTTACACTTCCTGTCTCTAAAGTGCCTCTCTATTGGCCCAGCGTCGTACGTGGTTTGGGGAGGGTTTGGCCCAGCGTCGTTCGTGGTTAGGGGAGGGTTTGGCCCAGCGTCGTTCGTGGTTAGGGGAGGGTTTGGCCCAGCGTCGTACGTGGTTAGGGGAGGGTTTGGCCCAGCATGGTTAGGGGAGGGTTTGGCCCAGCGTCGCTCGTGGTTAGGGGAGGGTTTGGCCCAGCGTCGTTCGTGGTTAGGGGAGGGTTTGGCCCAGCGTCGTTCGTGTTTAGGGAGGGTTTGGCCCAGCGTCGTTCGTGGTTAGGGAGGGTTTGGCCCAGTGTCGTTCGTGGTTAGGGGAGTGTTTGGCCCAGCGTCGTTCGTGGTTAGGGAGGGTTTGGCCCAGCGTCGTTCGTGGTTAGGGAGGGTTTGGCCCAGCGTCGTTCGTGGTTAGGGGAGGGTTTGGCCCAGCGTCGTTCGTGGTTAGGGGAGGGTTTGGCCCAGTGTCGTTCGTGGTTAGGGGAGGGCTTGGCCCAGCGTCGTTCGTGGTTAGGGGAGGGTTTGGCCCAGCGTCGTTCGTGGTTAGGGAGGGTTTGGCCCAGCGTCGTTCGTGGTTAGGGAGGGTTTGGCCCAGCGTCGTTCGTGGTTAGGGAGGGTTTGGCCCAGCGTCGTTCGTGGTTAGGGAGGGTTTGGCCCAGCGTCGTTCGTGGTTAGGGAGGGTTTGGCCCAGCGTCGTTCGTGGTTTGGGAGGTTTGGCCCAGCGTCGTACGTGGTTAGGGAGGGTTTGGCCCAGCGTCGTTCGTGGTTAGGGGAGGGTTTGGCCCAGCGTGGTTAGGGGAGGGTTTGGCCCAGCGTGGTTAGGGGAGGGGTTTTGCCCAGCGTGGTTAGGGGAGGGTTTGGCCCAGCGTGGTTAGGGGAGGGTTTGGCCCAGCGTGGTTAGGGGAGGGTTTGGCCCAGCGTGGTTAGGGGAGGGTTTGGCCCAGCGTGGTTAGGGGAGGGTTTGGCCCATCGTGGTTAGGGGGAGGGTTTGGCCCAGCGTGGTTAGGGGAGGGTTTGGTCCAGCGTGGTTAGGGGAGGGTTTGGCCCAGCGTGGTCAAGGGAGGGTTTGGCCCAGCGTGGTTAGGGGAGGGTTTGGCCCAGCGTGGTTAGGGGAGGATTTGGCCCAGCGTTGTTCGTGGTTAGGGGAGGGTTTGGCCCAGTGTTGTTCGTGGTTAGGGGAGGGTTTGGCCCAGCGTGGTTAGGGGAGGGTTTGGCCCAGCGTCGTTCGTGGTTTGGGGAGGGTTTGGCCCAGCGTGGTTAGGGGAGGGTTTGGCCCAGCGTGGTTAGGGGAGGGTTTGGCCCAGTGTCGTTCGTGGTTAGGGAGGGTTTGGCCCAGCGTGGTTAGGGGAGGGTTTGGCCTAGCGTCCTTCGTGGTTTGGGGAGTGTTTGGCCCAGCCTGGTTAGGCGAGGGTTTTGGCCCAGTGTCGTTCATGGTTTGGGGAGGGTTTGGCCCAGCGTGGTTAGGGGAGGGTTTGAGCCAGCGTGGTTAAGGGAGGGTTTAGCCCAGCGTGGTTAGGGGAGGGTTTGGCCCAGCGTGGTTAGGGGAGGGTTTGGTCCAGCGTGGTTAGTGGAGGGTTTGGCCCAGCGTGGTTAGGGGAGGGTTTGGCCCAGCGTGGTTAGGGGAGGGTTTGGCCCAGCGTGGTTAGGGGAGGGTTTGGCCCAGCGTGGTTAGGGGAGGGTTTGGCCCAGTGTGATTAGGGGAGGGTTTGGCCCAGTGTGGTTAGGGGAGGGTTTGGCCCAATGTGGTCAGGGGAGGGTTTGGCCCACTGTGGTCAGGGGAGGGTTTGGCCCAGCGTGGTTAGGGAGGGTTTGGCCCAGCGTCGTTCGTGGTTAGGAGAGGGTTTGGCCCAGTGTCGTTCGTGGTTAGGGGAGGGTTTGGCCCAGTGTCGTTCGTGGTTTGGGGAGGGTTTGGCCCAGCGTGGTTAGGGGAGGGTTTGGCCCAGCGTGGTTAGGGGAGGGTTTGGCCCAGTGTCATTCGTGGTTAGGGGAGGGTTTGGCCCAGCGTGGTTAGGGGAGGGTTTGGGCCAGCGTGGTTAAGGGAGGGTTTAGCCCAGCGTGGTTAGGGAGGGTTTGGCCAAGCGTGGTTAGGGGAGGGTTTGGCCCAGTGTGGTTAGGGGAGGGTTTGGCCCAGCGTGGTCAGGGGAGGGTTTGGCCCAGCGTGGTAAGGGGAGGGTTTGGCCGGCACGTCCTTGTCCCATCGCGCTCTAGTAACTCCTTGTGGCGGGTCGGGCCAATGCACGCTGACTTCTGTCGCCCGCTGTACGCGTTTCCTCCTACACATTGGTACAGCTGGCTTCCTGGTTAAGCGAGCAGTTTGTCAAGAAGCAGTGTGGCTTGGCGGGGTCGTGTTTCGGAGGACGCAGGGTTCTCGACCTTCGCCTCTTCTGAGTCCGTATGGGAGTGGCAGCGTTAGGACAAGACTGTAACTACCAATTGTAGAGAAAAAGGGGCCTTTGTAGCAAAAGATCAGTGTTGTTAAACTCTGGATGTCTTGATGTCATTGTATGTTTTTAAACTCTGGACGTCAGTGGGCATAGCCTGAAATATTTATTTATACATGTTTTATTTAACATTTATTTAACTAGGGAAGTCAGTTAAGAACAAATCCGTATTTACAATGACAGCCTACCGGGAAACAGTGGGTTAACTGCCTTGTTCAGGGGCAAAACAAGTCGCCTGGATTGACTTGAGATGGTGCCTGTTTTAGTGGTTCCATTCTCCATCAGTAGAACAGCAATCTACTAGGGTGAAGATCTCATGTCTTTCCTTGATTTCCCAGCATCCTCTCTTTCCATCTTCTCTGGTCATATAGGAGGATAAGATAATCTCAGATCTCCTCCAATGAGTTTTGTAAGGGGGGGAGTACGCAAGGAATCAAGGAAAGACTTTAGGGTGGTAGGTAGTCTAGTGTTGGGCCAGTAACTGAAAGGTCGATGGTTTGAATCCCCCAGCCGATTAGCTGATAAATCTGTTGATGTGCTCCTTGAGCAAGGAACTTAACCCTAATAGCTCCTGTAAATCGCCCTGGATTTGAGCGTCTGCTAAATGACTCAAATGTAAACATTTCACCAGAACAAGTCATCAGTTTCATAGTCCTCTCTATCTTGATGAATAGTTACACATTTACTCAATGAAAAACAAAAAAAATTAATGAAAGATGTTTCAAAGTTCAAAGAATCAAGGTTAGAATGAAAACAAAACAAATTATATTCGTCTATATGTTAAGTTACATTTTGAAATATCCAAATTATAAGATTTTTGAGCTAATAGTTTGTATCCAATCAAAGTTTATAATCAAAACAAAATAGAAAATGCATTTGATCAAATCTGAACATGCCTCAAGATGAAAAATAGAAAAACAAATGTAGGCCTATTTGTGGGTATGATTTTACATATATACAAATTAGATTTCATGGATTTCATTAGATGCCCAAATACATAAATCAGAACACAGCCTCTTTTCTCTCATGTGATTTCAGGTCCTCTGAAAATTAGTGACATGAAGAGTGTATGTATTATTTTATGCTCTTTCAGGACCCTTAATTGGGTAAAACTCTTTCCACACTGGGAGCAGAGGTGAGGCTACCCTCCTTTGTGTGTCACCACATGACTTTTCAGGCTTCTTAATTGGGTAAAACTCTTTCCACACTGGGAGCAGAGGTGAGGCTACCCTCCTTTGTGTGTCACCACATGACTTTTCAGGCTTCTTAATTGGGTAAAACTCTTTCCACACTGGGAGCAGAGGTGAGGCTACCCTCCTTTGTGTGTCACCACATGACTTTTCAGGCTTCTTAATTGGGTAAAACTCTTTCCACATTGGGAGCAATGGAAAGGCTTTTCTCCTGTATGCATTCTCTCATGCATTTTCAGGCTCCCTGACTGGGTAAAACCCTTTCCACATTGAGAGCATTGGAATGGCTTTTCTCCTGTGTGTATTCTCTCATGCTCTTTCAGTGTCCCTGACCAGCTGAAACTCTTTTCACAATGGGAACAATGGTATGGCTTTTCCCCTGTGTGTATTCTCTCATGTGATTTCAGGTTTACTAACAGGATAAAACTCTTTCCACACTGAGAGCACTGGAAAGGCTTCTCTCCTGTGTGAATCATCTCGTGTGTTTTCAGGTACCGTAACTGGCCAAAACCCTTTCCACACTGCGAACATTGGAATGGCTTTTCTCCTGTGTGCATTCTCTCGTGCTCTTTCAGTGTCCCTGACCAGCCAAAGCTCTTTTCGCAATGGGAACAGTGGTACGGTTTTTCCCCTGTGTGTATTCTCTCGTGTGATTTCAGGTCTCCTGGTCGGGAAAATGTCTTTACACACTGAGAGCATTGGAATGGTTTTTCCCCTGTGTGTATTCTCTTATGAACTTTCAGTTCTGTTGACTCAATAAATCTCTTACCACACTGAGAGCATTGGTAAGGCTTATCTCCTGTGTGTCGTCTCTCATGCGATTTTAGGTTACATAAATGAGTAAAACTCTTTGCACACTGAGAGCAATTGTAAGACTTCTTCTCTGCGTGTGTTCTCTTGTGGTTTTTAAGATTCCCTAAATGGTTAAAACTCTTTCCACACTGAGAGCAGTTGTAAGACTTCTTCTCTGCATGTGTTCTCGTATGGTTTTTCAGGCTCCATAAACGGGTATAACTCTTTCCACACTGGTAACAGTGGTGTCGTCTCGCTGGTTCAGACGTCTCTGGTTCCTCTGAGTCGGGTCTCTCTTCTGCCAAAGACAAACAGAGTGGTTAAAACAGGGAGACCTGAATGAAATCTCCACATACATTTTAGTCATTTATCAGACCCTCTTATCCAGAGAGACTTACAGGCAAGTGCTCTTAGCATGTGATGCATGTGCTCCATTGTCTCTTAGCATGTGATGCATGTGCTCCATTGTCTCTTAGCATGTGATGCATGTGCTCCATTGTCTCTTAGCATGTGATGCATGTGCTCCATTGTCTCTTAGCATGTGATGCATGTGCTCCATTGTCTCTTAGCATGTGATGCATGTGCTCCATTGTCTCTTAGCATGTGATGCATGTGCTCCATTGTCTCTTAGCATGTGATGCATGTGCTCCATTGTTCACATGACCCATGTATTTTACACTTCGTGGCTTTAAGGGAATAGTATGGTCACTATACAGAGTAACTTGTTAGTGCATCCATCTTAAGGTAGCTAGGTGAGACAACCACAACAGTGCCGTTTTTGAGATCTGGGAAAAATGTGATTTTTTGTGTGTGTCGTTACCCTTTAATTGAAGTGCCACCAGACACCAGTCTGTCTGGAATGCGTGTGTTGCAACGGGAGTATTTTTAAACAAAATAGTCACCGGATTGATGCAAATAATCACGATTCTGGCAGGTAGGCTCCTTTATGGTTACCTTTAAATTGTCTTTCAGTCGACCTGAAGACATTAGCACTAGCATTAGCACAGTCTACCTGAAGACATTAGCACTAGCATTAGCACAGTCTACCTGAAGACATTAGCACTAGCACAGTCTACCTGAAGACATTAGCACTAGCATTAGCACAGTCTACCTGAAGACATTAGCACTAGCATTAGCACAGTCTACCTGAAGACATTAGCACTAGCATTAGCACAGTCTACCTGAAGACATTAGCACTAGCATTAGCACAGTCTACCTGAAGACATTAGCATCGCTAACGGGCTACACGAAATGGTAGACATATAGGAAATGGTAGACATATCACTACAGACCCGGGTTCGATCCCAGAACTAACAGAACTCTGCTGGTTGTCCTGGTAACAGATACCAGAGGGCAGATCTATATTATTTGTTCAAACGAAACTACAGCACTTACTGTGATGAGTTAAATCGGATCCTTTCAAGCATATAATTGGTAGATGTGGATAGAAAACACTAAAGTTTCCAAAACTGTTAAAATAATGTCTGTGAGTATAACAGAACTGATATGGCAGGCGAGGAGAATCCAACCAGGGAGTACTATTATTTGGAAAGGCTGTTTTTCAATTGAAAGCCTATCCACCATATAAAGACTTAGGACCCAGTTTGTATTTTATTATTTCAACTTTATTTAACCAGGTAGGCTAGTTGAGAACTAGTTCTCATTTGCAACTGCGACCTGGCCAAAATAAAGCATAGCAGTGTGAATAGACAACAACACAGAGTTACGCATGGAATAAACAATAAACAAGTCAATAACATAGTAGAAAAAAAATAATCTATATACATTGTGTGCAAAAGGCATGAGGAGGTAGGCGGATAATTACAATTTAGTAGATTAACACTGGAGTGATAACTGATCAGATGAACATGTGCAGGTAGAGATACTGGTGTGCAAAAGAGCAGAAAAGTAAAGTAAATAAAATAAAAACAGTATGGGGATGAGATAGTCCATCGGTATATAGCCCACCCAATTTACCTATGTACAGCTGCAGCGATCGGTTAGCTGCTCAGATAGCAGATGTTTAAAGTTGTTGTGGGAGAAAAGTCTCCAACTTCAGAGATTTTTGCAATTCGTTCCAGTCGCAGGCAGCAGAGAACTGGAAGGAAAGGCAGCCAAATGAGGTTTTGGCTTTAGGGATGATCAGTGAGATACACCTGCTGGAGCGCGTGCTACGGGTGGGTGTTGCCATCGTGACCAGTGAACTGAGATAAGGCGGAGCTTTACCTAGCATAGACTTGTAGATGACCTGGAGCCAGTGGGTCTGGCGACGAACGTATAGCGAGGGCCAGCCGACTCGAGCATACAGGTCGCAGTGGTGGGTGGTATAAGGTGCTTTCGTAACAACGGATGGCACTGTGATAAACTGCATCCAGTTTGCTGAGTAGAGTATTGGAAGCTATTTTGTAGATGACATCGCCGAAGTCTAGGATTGGTAGGATAGTCAGTTTTACTAGGATCAATTTGGCGGCGTGAGTGAAGGAGGCTTTGAATTGAACCCTGTGGTACCCCCATAGAGACGGCCAGAGGACCGGAAAACAGGACCTCCGGTTTGACACACTGAACTCTGTCTGCAAAGTAGTTGGTGAACCAGGCAAGGCAGTCATTAGAAAAACCGAGGCTACTGAGTCTGCCAATAAGAATATGGTGATTGACAGAGTTGAAAGCCTTGGCCAGGTTGATGAAGACGGCTGCACAGTAGTTTATCGATGGTGGTTATGATATCGTTTAGTACCTTGAGCGTGGCTGAGGTGCACCTGTGACCGGCTCGGAAACCGGATTGCACAGCGGAGAAGGTACGGTGGGATTCGAGATGGTCAGTGATCTGTTTGTTGACTTGGCTTTTGAAGACCTTAGATAGGCAGGGCAGGATGGATATAGGTCTGTAACAGTTTGGGTCCAGGGTGTCTCCCCCTTTGAAGAGGGGGATGACCGCGGCAGCTTTCCAATCCTTGGGGCTCTCGGATGATACGAAGGAGAGTTTGAACAGGCTGGTAATAGGGGTTGCAACAATGGCGGTGGACAGTTTCAGAAATAGAGGGTCCAGATTGCCAAGCCCAGCTGATTTGTATGGGTTCAGGTTTCGCAGCTCTTTCAGAACATCTGCTATCGGGATTTGGGTAAAGGAGAAGCTGGGGAGGCTTGGGCGAGTAGCCGTGCGGGGGGGAGCTGTTGGCCGAGGTTGGAGTAGCCAGGAGGAAGGCATGGCCAGCCGTTGAGAAATGCTTGTTGAAGTTTTCGATAATCACGGATTTATCGGTGGTGACCGCGTTACCTAGCCTCAGTGCAGTGGGCAGCTGGGAGGAGGTGCTCTTGTTCTCCATGGACTTTACAGTGTCCCAGAACTTTTTGGAGTTAGAGCTACAGGATGCAAATTTCTGCTTGAAAAAGCTGGCCTTTGCTTTCCTGACTGGCTGTTTGTATTGGTTCCCTGAACAGTTGCGTATCGCGGGGACTATTCGATGCTATTGCAGTCCGCCACAGGATGTTTTTGTGCTGGTCGAGGGAAGTCAGGTCTGGAGTGAACCAAGGGCTATATCTGTTCTTAGTTCTGTATTTTTTGAACGGAGCATGCTTGTCTAAGATGGAGAGGAAGTTACTTTTAAAGAATGACCAGGCATCCTCAACTGGCGGGATGAGGTCAATATCCTTCCAGGATACCCGGGCCAGGTCGATTAGAAAGGCCTGCTCACAGAAGTGTTTTAGGGAGCATTTGACAGTGATGAGGGGTGGTCGTTTGACCGCGGACCCGTAGCAGATACAGGCAATGAGGCAGTGACCGCTGAGATCCTGATTGAAGACAGCAGAGGTGTATTTGGAGGGCAAGTTGGTCAGGAAAATGTCTATTAGGGTGCCCATGTTTACGGATTTAGGGTTGTACCTGGTGGGCTCCTTGATGATTTGTGTGAGATTGAGGGCATCTAGCTAGGACTGCCGGGGTGTTAAGCATATCCCAGTTTAGGTCACCTAACAGAACAAACTCTGAAGCTAGATGGGGGGGCGATCAATTCACAGATGGTGTCCAGGGCACAGCTGGGAGCTGAGGGGGGTCGGTAGCAGGCGGCAACAGTGAGAGACTTATTTCTGGAGGCATTCATTTTTAAAATTAGAAGTTTGAACTGTTTGGGCATAGACCTGGAAAGTATGACAGAACTCTGCAACTCCTCCCCCTTTAGCAGTTCTTTCATGACGGAAAGTGTTATAGTTGGGTATGGAAATCTCAGAATTTTTGGTGGCCTTCCTAAGCCAGGATTCAGACACGGCAAGGACATCAGGGTTGGCAGAGTGTGCTAAAGCAGTGAGTAAAACAAACTTAGGGAGGAGGCTTGCATGAAACCAAGGCTTATTCGATCACAGAAGTCAACAAATGAGGTTGCCTGGGGACATGCAGGGCCTGGGTTTACCTCCACATCACCTGAGGAACAGAGGAGGAGTAGGATGAGGGTGCGGCTAAAGGCTATCAAAACTGGTCGCCTAGAGCATTGGGGACAAGGAATAAAAGGAGCAGAATTATGGGCGTGGTAGAATATATTCAGGGCATAATGTGCAGACAGGGGTATGTGGGGGTGCGGGTAGAGCGGAGGTAAGCCCAGGCACTGGGTGATGATAAGAGAGGTTGTATCTCTGTACATGCTGGTTATAATGGGTGAGGTCACCGCATGTGTGGGAGGTGGGACAAAGGAGGTATGAGGAGTGGAACTAGGGGCTCCATTGTAAACTAGAACAATGATAACTAACCTGAACAACAGTATACAAGGTATATTGATATTTGAGAGAGACATACAACAAGGCATAAAGTAATCGCAGGTCTTGATTGGGAGAGCTAGCTAAAACAACAGGTGAGACAACAACAGGTAGTCAGCTAACACAACAACAGCAGGTAAAATGGTGATGACAAGGCAGAGAGTGTCGGATTAACTACACACAGAGCCTGAGTTCGCGGCTGGGGCCGACAGATAAAACACAAATCAACAGAATGGAGTACCGTGATTAATGGACAGTCCAGCAGGCATCAGCTATGTAGCCAAGTGATCATAGTGTCCAGGGGGCATCATCTATGTAGCCAAGTGATCAGTGTCCAGCAGGCATCAGCTATGTAGCCAAGTGATCATAGTGTCCAGCAGGCATCAGCTATGTAGCCAAGTGATCATAGTGTCCAGCAGGCATCAGCTATGTGGCCAAGTGATCATAGTGTCCAGCAGGCATCAGCTATGTGGCCAAGTGATCAGTGTCCAGCAGGCATCAGCTATGTAGCCAAGTGATCATAGTGTCCAGCAGGCATCAGCTATGTGGCCAAGTGATTATAGTGTCCAGCAGGCATCAGCTATGTGGCCAAGTGATCATAGTGTCCAGCAGGCATCAGCTATGTAGCCAAGTGATCATAGTGTCCAGGGGGCAGCAGTAGATAGAACAGGGGAGCCGCCACTACGCCAGCATGCAGCGTTTAAAGTTAGTCGCCCGGGGATGGTCTGCTCAGACGGAGGCCGGCTGAAGGAACAGCGGCAGACCAGACGTGGTGGAGCGGCGAGGCGCCGTGTCGACAGAGAATCCAAGCCAGATGGCGAAAGATGTATTGTAGAATTTTGTTTGCTAGCCGGGAGATATGCCTGGCTCACGGCTAACTGGTAATAGCTTCGTGGCAGTGGCGTCAGCCACTATAGCCAATCGGTAGCATCGGTGATCCGGTGCCAAGGTCCAGAGTTTACAGCAAGGATCCGGTGGGGTATTGGGTACTAGCCGTGTATGAGTGGGGTTTGGGTAAACAGCTGAGTAGGCCGGGAGGTTGGTCTCAGGGATAGCTTCGGTACTGGGTGCCACGGAGGGTGCAAGATAGCTGTGAGGATCAGAAGTAGTGGCTCAGGGATTACGGCAGGAATCCGGAGTTGTTGTGGAGAGACAGTCCGATACTGGTAGATTGGCGAGTAATATCCAGGCTAAGAACAGGGCCGGTGTCTGTGCAGAAGGTAAAAGCCGCAGTGGCTAAAAATGATTAAATAGCTTGTAGCTAATTAGCTGGTTAGCTTCTGGAGGTTCTTGAATGTGTTAAAAATAGTAGCGATTCCGTATCACATTGGGTTACCGGAAGATATGATCGAATTAAAAATCTAAAATACAGAAGGAGGGAGATCCTTTCAATGGGAAGACAGTGGAAATTTCCAGACATGAGTCCAGAACGCGATCGGGAGCGCGCCTTTCTTGTTTCTCCTTTTCTATTAATTAAGCTTTTGTCCGGTTGAAATATTATTGATTACAAAACGCACCAACAAAATGGAGGTTTTTGAATATAAAGAGGGACTTTATCGAGCAAAACGAACATTTATTGTGTAACATGGAGTCTTGGGAGTGCAACCATATGAAGATCATCAAAGGTAAGTGATACATTTTATCGCTATTTCTGACTTTTGTTAATCCTCTACTTGGCTAGTTACTGTTTGTAATGACTTGCCTGCTGTTCTCAGATAATCGCATGATTTGCTTTCGCCGTAAAGCCTTCTTGAAATCTGACACAGCGGTTGGATTAACAAGAAGTTTATTTGTCCATGTGGTAGTAGTCAGTCTGATACAAACACACTAATGAAGTATGTGCATGAGGGAGTAGTCAGTCTGTCCATGTGGTAGCTAGTCAGTCTGGCCAAGTGGTACTAGTCAGTCTGGCCACGTGGTACTAGTCAGTCTGGCCACGTGGTAGTAGTCAGTCTGGCCACGAGGTAGTCGTCAGTCTGGCCACGAGGTAGTAGTGATAGTAGTCAGTCTGTCCACGTAGTAGCTAGTCAGTCTGTCCACGTGGTAGCTAGTCAGTCTGGCCACGAGGTAGTAGTCAGTCTGTCCATGTGGTAGTAGTCAGTCTGTCCACGTGGTAGCTAGTCAGTCTGTAGTCTGGTAACAGATGCCAGTCTATCTTCCTGTCAACTAACAGAACTCTGCTGGTTGTCCTGGTAACAGATACCAGTGGGCAGATCTATTGTATTTGTTCAAACTAAACTACAGCACTTACTCTGATGTGTCAAATCTGATCCTTTCTCCTCTTCTCCTCCTCTCACAGTTCCACTCAGCCCCGTTGTTTTCCTGCAGTCCACCAGCAGCACAGACAACCTCTTCATACCCAGCAGTAAGGTGCTACCAGGAGAGGTACGATACAGGGACTCTGGGAGGGAGGAAGGGCTTGCGTTGTCCTAGTAACCATAAAGAGGGGACACAGACACATATCATTATGGATGCTGATGTCACTGTTGTCATGAAGTGGTTTACAGAAACCCAGCCCAGAGCACGATAGAGCAAGCTGTATGCTCAACCAGACCAAGCTGTACCATCTGGTGTTCTGATCTGGAGAGACTCTTCTCTTCCTCGTCAGCATCAGGATGTTGTTGAGGCTCCCCAGAGGATCCACCATAGTCATGTCTCTCTCCTGTGTGAATGAGAACATCAAACAGATGGTAAACTTATGATTTTCTTTTGCAATCACAGAGTCTTACAAGAGGCATGAATGTCTAAACAGAGCCAGAATGTCCACTTTCATCATCATTTTATAAAATATTGTTTATGATGTAATTGTAAAAGGGTCGTTCCACGAAATGAGTGCGTTTTGTGTCCCTTTGAAATTTTAAGTAGAAATGATGCCCCTAGAGTTTTAAAAGTGTGTTATTAGATGACGTACGGTTTAATAGAACACATGGATAACTGAATAAATGTATACATTTAAAAGTCCCAAAAATATATGAACCAATGGCAGATTGCCCCTTAAACATGTCCTACAGTACTGAACAACATATTAAAGTGTAGAACTTCAGTAGAATGCCCCTTTAAAACCCCACATTAGTTCAAGAACTGCATTGTGCCCCTGTTTTTAAGACAGTACTCACTGGTGGTAGTCTGATCTACAGCCTCCTCCTCTTTCACTCCCAAAACGTCTTCCTCCTCTTTAATTGAGAAAGCCTCCTCTTCCTCTTTTACTCCAAGAAGTTCTTTCACTACATTTTCTTCTTTTAATGTTACGGCATCTTCCTCCTTTTTGATTCTGAAACCTATCTCCTCTTCGTCTTTTTCTAAAAAAGGTACTTTCTCTTCTTTCACTGTCATATCCACCTCTTCTTCTAATGTGACAGTCTCCTCCTCTTCTTCCTTTTTTATTCTTAAAGCTTCTTCCTCTTCTTCTTTTACGATGATGTTCAGCCCTAGAGCTTCTTTCTCCGAATATCTTCGTGAGCTCATGGTCGGGATGTTAGCTAGCTAGCTCGCATTAGCGATTAGCCTAGTGCAGTAACGTTCTCAATTTAACAAATTGGCGCATTTAATTTAACAAGCAAACACTGACATTAATACACACAACAATAGTCTAAAGTGTTCGGTTTTATGTTCGCCATGAAACCACAGCGTTGGTTGAATCAGAAGCTTTTTGTCGCTGTTGAAGAAGCCTCCAGTTCCGTCCAATAGATTTTACGTCACGCAAGCAGCATCACCTGAAAGACTCATATCGCTCTCTGCTGACTGAAGTGGGTAACGCAGATTGGAAAAATCTCCACGACATCGTTTATTCTGTTAAACCATGTCATAAGAAGTAATTTAAAAACAATCAGATGCTATGTTCTTTCTTACTTCTTACAGCCAATTCGTCCCTCCAGGGCTGACCTGCCCATTAGACAGGATTAGGAGACAGATCGCCGATTGTAGCATATTCCCGAGCTAAATCGGCCAAGACGCATCTGCCCAAAAACAATGAAAAATTATCTCACCCAGTGGCATATGGGCTATTGAAGTGAGCAGCCAAATGAAGCAGTGGCAGATGGGGTTCTCCCTGTGTAGAGCAAATGCCTCTTTGCCCTACCAGTCTCTAAAGTGCCCTTTTGGGTGGTGCTATAATTGGTATACATTTTCTGGGTGTAGTTGTAGAGGCTAAGTGAAAGTGAAAAAAATACAACAAAATATAGCTCTCTCTCTTCTTCATTTTTAAAGAAATGTATTTGTTCAAAACTGCTAAACCATTGTCCTCTCTCTCTCTTTGAGTCAACTACTCACCACGTTTGATGCACTGCAGTGCTGTTGATGTAGCTTTTGCTTTCAGTACTAGATACATTCTCTGATCCTATCATTGGTTGGACAACATGTCAGTTCATGCTGCAAGAGCTCTGATAGGTTGGAGGATGTCCTCCAGAAGTTGTCATAATTACTGTGTAAGTCTATGGAAGGGCTTGAGAACCATGAGCCTCCTGGGTTTTGTATTGAAGTCAAATGTACCCAGAGGAGGACGGAAACTAGCTGTCCTGCGGCTACACCATGGTGCTACCCTACAGAGTGCCGTTGAGGCTACTGTAGAACTTCATTGCTAAACAGTGTGTTTTAATCAATTATTTGGTGACGTGAATATATATTTAGTGTGTATTTTTTTTATCTAAAAAGGATAACTTTAATGTGAAACATGTTGTTGTTCTTTTAAATGAATTTCACTGAGGATCGTCCTCCCCTTTCTCCTCTGAGGAGCCTCCACTGATACATTCATACCTAGGCCTGACGTTACATCACACACGACCATACTGCCAGTCATATTGCAGACTGCACATTATTGAAAGTGTACTAGCTAGCTGTTCTCATTCAATACCGCAAGAATAATTTATCTGTCCTCATTCAATCCTGCAAGAATCATTTAGCTTGCCTCATTAAATACTGCAAGAATCATTTAGCTTTCCTCATTCAACCCTGCAAGAATCATTTAGCTTTCCTCATTAAATACTGCAAGAATCATTTAGCTCTCCTCATTCATGGGGTGGCAGAGTAGCCTAGTGGTTAGAGCGTTGGACTAGTAACCCAATCCACTAAATAACAAAAAATGGCATATTTACATACCAGTCCACTATGTTATCTCTACCTGTCCACTATGTTATCTCTACCTGTCCACTATGTTATCTCTACCTGTCCACTATGTTATCTCTACCAATCCACTATGTTATCTCTACCAGTCCACTATGTTATCTCTACCAGTCCACTATGTTATCTCTACCCAGTACACTATGTTATCTCTACCAGTCCACTATGTTATCTCTACCAGTCCACTATGTTATCTCTACCAGTCCACTATGTTATCTCTACCAGTCCACTATGTTATCTCTACCAGTCCACTATGTTATCTCTATCAATCCACTATGTTATCTCTACCAGTCCACTATGTTATCTCTACCAGTCCACTATGTTATCTCTACCAGTCCACTATGTTATCTCTACCAATCCACTATGTTATCTCTACCAGTCCACTATGTTATCTCTAACAGTCCACTATGTTATCTCTACCAGTCCACTATGTTATCTCTACCAGTCCACTATGTTATCTCTAACAGTCCACTATGTTATCTCTACCCAATCCACTATGTTATCTCTACCAGTCCACTATGTTATCTCTACCAGTCCACTATGTTATCTCTACCAGTCCACTTTGTTATCTCTACCAGTCCACCATGTTATCTCTACCAGTCCACTATGTTATCTCTACCAGTCCACTATGTTATCTCTACCAATCCACTATGTAATCTCTACCAGTCCACTATGTTATCTCTACCAGTCCACTTTGTTATCTCTACCAGTCCACCATGTTATCTCTACCAGTCCACTATGTTATCTCTACCAGTCCACTATGTTATCTCTACCAATCCACTATGTTATCTCTACCAGTCCACTATGTTATCTCTACCAGTCCACTATGTTATCGCTACCAGTCCACTATGTTATCTCTACCAGTCCACTATGTTATCTCTACCAGTCCACTATGTTATCTCTACCAGTCCACTATGTTATCTCTACCAGTCCACTATGTTATCGCTACCAGTCCACTATGTTATCTCTACCAGTCCACTATGTTATCTCTACCAGTCCACTATGTTATCTCTACCAGTCCACTATGTTATCTCTACCAATCCACTATGTTATCTCTAACAGTCCACTATGTTATCTCTACCAGTCCACTATGTTATCTCTACCAGTCCACTATGTTATCTCTACCCAGTCCACTATGTTATCTCTACCCAGTCCACTATGTTATCTCTACCAGTCCACTATGTTATCTCTACCAGTCCACTATGTTATCTCTATCAGTCCACTATGTTATCTCTACCAGTCCACTATGTTATCTCTACCCAGTCCACTATGTTATCTCTACCCAGTCCACTATGTTATCTCTACCAGTCCACTATGTTATCTCTACCCAGTCCACTATGTTATCTCTACCCAGTCCACTATGTTACTTCTAACAGTCCACTATGTTATCTCTACCAGTCCACTATGTTATCTCTACCAGTCCACTATGTTATCTCTACCAGTCCACTATGTTATCTCTACCCAGTCCACTATGTTATCTCTAACCAGTCCACTATGTTATCTCTACCAGTCCACTATGTTATCGCTACCAGTCCACTATGTTATCTCTATCCAGTCTCTGGTGATGTGATGAATCCCCCATTGCCTGGAGGAGCCAACTCACATCCTATTGATGACCTGGGTCCAGACAGTCTGATCTGGTGTTGTACCACCATCCTATTGATGACCCGGGTCCAGACAGTCTGATCTGGTGTTGTACCACCATCCTATTGATGACCCGGGTCCAGATGGTCTGATCTGGTGTTGTACCACCACCCTATTGATGACCTGGGTCCAGACGGTCTGATCTGGTGTTGTACCACCATCCTATTGATGACCCGGGTCCAGACAGTCTGATCTGGTGTTGTACCACCATCCTATTGATGACCCGGGTCCAGACGGTCTGATCTGGTGTTGTACCACCATCCTATTGATGACCCGGGTCCAGACAGTCTGATCTGGTGTTGTACCACCATCCTATTGATGACCTGGTCCAGACGGTCTGATCTGGTGTTGTACCACCATCCTATTGATGACCCGGGTCCAGACAGTCTGATCTGGTGTTGTACCACCATCCTATAGATGACCCGGGTCCAGACAGTCTGATCTGGTGTTGTACCACCATCCTATTGATGACCTGGTCCAGACGGTCTGATCTGGTGAGTACCACCATCCTATTGATGACCGGGTCCAGACAGTCTGATCTGGTGTTGTACCACCATCCTATTGATGACCCGGGTCCAGACGGTCTGATCTGGTGTTGTACCACCATCCTATTGATGACCCGGGTCCAGACAGTCTGATCTGGTGTTGTACCACCATCCTATTGATGACCCGGGTCCAGACAGTCTGATCTGGTGTTGTACCACCATCCTATTGATGACCCGGTCCAGACAGTCTGATCTGGTGTTGTACCACCATCCTATTGATGACCGGGTCCAGACAGTCTGATCTGGTGTTGTACCACCATCCTATTGATGACCCGGGTCCAGATGGTCTGATCTGGTGTTGTACCACCATCCTATTGATGACCGGTCCAGACAGTCTGATCTGGTGTTGTACCACCATCCTATTGATGACCCGGTCCAGACAGTCTGATCTGGTGTTGTACCACCATCCTATTGATGACCCGGTCCAGACGGTCTGATCTGGTGTTGTACCACCATCCTATTGATGACCCGGTCCAGACAGTCTGATCTGGTGTTGTACCACCATCCTATTGATGACCTGGGTCCAGACAGTCTGATCTGGTGTTGTACCACCATCCTATTGATGACCCGGTCCAGACGGTCTGATCTGGTGTTGTACCACCATCCTATTGATGACCGGGTCCAGACAGTCTGATCTGGTGTTGTACCACCATCCTATTGATGACCCGGGTCCAGATGGTCTGATCTGGTGTTGTACCACCATCCTATTGATGACCGGGTCCAGACAGTCTGATCTGGTGAGTACCACCATCCTATTGATGACCCGGGTCCAGACAGTCTGATCTGGTGTTGTACCACCATCCTATTGATGACCCGGGTCCAGACAGTCTGATCTGGTGTTGTACCACCATCCTATTGATGACCCGGTCCAGACGGTCTGATCTGGTGTTGTACCACCATCCTATTGATGACCCGGGTCCAGACAGTCTGATCTGGTGTTGTACCACCATCCTATTGATGACCCGGGTCCAGATGGTCTGATCTGGTGTTGTACCACCATCCTATTGATGACCCGGGTCCAGACAGTCTGATCTGGTGTTGTACCACCATCCTATTGATGACCCGGGTCCAGACAGTCTGATCTGGTGTTGTACCACCATCCTATTGATGACCCGGGTCCAGATGGTCTGATCTGGTGTTGTACCACCATCCTATTGATGACCCGGGTCCAGACAGTCTGATCTGGTGAGTACCACCATCCTATTGATGACCCGGGTCCAGACAGTCTGATCTGGTGTTGTACCACCATCCTATTGATGACCTGGGTCCAGACAGTCTGATCTGGTGAGTACCACCATCCTATTGATGACCCGGGTCCAGACAGTCTGATCTGGTGTTGTACCACCATCCTATTGATGACCCGGGTCCAGACGGTCTGATCTGGTGTTGTACCACCATCCTATTGATGACCTGGGTCCAGACAGTCTGATCTGGTGTTGTACCACCATCCTATTGATGACCCGGGTCCAGACAGTCTGATCTGGTGTTGTACCACCATCCTATTGATGACCCGGGTCCAGACAGTCTGATCTGGTGTTGTACCACCATCCTATTGATGACCCGGGTCCAGACAGTCTGATCTGGTGTTGTACCACCATCCTATTGATGACCTGGGTCCAGACGGTCTGATCTGGTGTTGTACCACCATCCTATTGATGACCCAGGTCCAGACGGTCTGATCTGGTGTTGTACCACCATCCTATTGATGACCCGGGTCCAGACAGTCTGATCTGGTGAGTACCACCATCCTATTGATGACCCGGGTCCAGACAGTCTGATCTGGTGTTGTACCACCATCCTATTGTCACCCGGGTCCAGACAGTCTGATCTGGTGTTGTACCACCATCCTATTGATGACCGGGTCCAGACAGTCTGATCTGGTGTTGTACCACCATCCTATTGATGACCTGGGTCCAGCCAGTCTGATCTGGTGTTGTACCACCATCCTATTGATGACCCGGGTCCAGACAGTCTGATCTGGTGAGTACCACCATCCTATTGATGACCTGGGTCCAGACAGTCTGATCTGGTGTTGTACCACCATCCTATTGATGACCCGGGTCCAGACGGTCTGATCTGGTGTTGTACCACCATCCTATTGATGACCCGGGTCCAGACAGTCTGATCTGGTGTTGTACCACCATCCTATTGATGACCCGGTCCAGATGGTCTGATCTGGTGTTGTACCACCATCCTATTGATGACCCGGGTCCAGACAGTCTGATCTGGTGAGTACCACCATCCTATTGATGACCGGGTCCAGACAGTCTGATCTGGTGTTGTACCACCATCCTATTGATGACCCGGGTCCAGACAGTCTGATCTGGTGTTGTACCACCATCCTATTGATGACCCGGGTCCAGACGGTCTGATCTGGTGTTGTACCACCATCCTATTGATGACCCGGGTCCAGACAGTCTGATCTGGTGTTGTACCACCATCCTATTGATGACCCGGGTCCAGACAGTCTGATCTGGTGTTGTACCACCATCCTATTGATGACCCGGGTCCAGATGGTCTGATCTGGTGTTGTACCACCATCCTATTGATGACCCGGGTCCAGACAGTCTGATCTGGTGTTGTACCACCATCCTATTGATGACCCGGTCCAGACAGTCTGATCTGGTGTTGTACCACCATCCTATTGATGACCCGGGTCCAGATGGTCTGATCTGGTGTTGTACCACCATCCTATTGATGACCCGGGTCCAGACAGTCTGATCTGGTGAGTACCACCATCCTATTGATGACCCGGTCCAGACAGTCTGATCTGGTGTTGTACCACCATCCTATTGATGACCTGGGTCCAGACAGTCTGATCTGGTGAGTACCACCATCCTATTGATGACCCGGGTCCAGACAGTCTGATCTGGTGTTGTACCACCATCCTATTGATGACCCGGGTCCAGACGGTCTGATCTGGTGTTGTACCACCATCCTATTGATGACCTGGGTCCAGACAGTCTGATCTGGTGTTGTACCACCATCCTATTGATGACCCGGGTCCAGACAGTCTGATCTGGTGTTGTACCACCATCCTATTGATGACCGGGTCCAGACAGTCTGATCTGGTGTTGTACCACCATCCTATTGATGACCCGGTCCAGACAGTCTGATCTGGTGTTGTACCACCATCCTATTGATGACCTGGGTCCAGACGGTCTGATCTGGTGTTGTACCACCATCCTATTGATGACCCGGGTCCAGACGGTCTGATCTGGTGTTGTACCACCATCCTATTGATGACCCGGTCCAGACAGTCTGATCTGGTGAGTACCACCATCCTATTGATGACCGGGTCCAGACAGTCTGATCTGGTGTTGTACCACCATCCTATTGTCACCCGGGTCCAGACAGTCTGATCTGGTGTTGTACCACCATCCTATTGATGACCGGGTCCAGACAGTCTGATCTGGTGTTGTACCACCATCCTATTGATGACCTGGGTCCAGCCAGTCTGATCTGGTGTTGTACCACCATCCTATTGATGACCCGGGTCCAGACAGTCTGATCTGGTGAGTACCACCATCCTATTGATGACCTGGTCCAGACAGTCTGATCTGGTGTTGTACCACCATCCTATAGATGACCCGGGTCCAGACAGTCTGATCTGGTGTTGTACCACCATCCTATTGATGACCCGGGTCCAGACGGTCTGATCTGGTGTTGTACCACCATCCTATTGATGACCCGGGTCCAGACAGTCTGATCTGGTGAGTACCACCATCCTATTGATGACCCGGGTCCAGACAGTCTGATCTGGTGTTGTACCACCATCCTATTGATGACCCGGGTCCAGATGGTCTGATCTGGTGTTGTACCACCATCCTATTGATCACCCGGGTCCAGACAGTCTGATCTGGTGTTGTACCACCATCCTATTGATGACCCGGGTCCAGACAGTCTGATCTGGTGTTGTACCACCATCCTATTGATGACCCGGTCCAGACAGTCTGATCTGGTGTTGTACCACCATCCTATTGATGACCCGGTCCAGACAGTCTGATCTGGTGTTGTACCACCATCCTATTGATGACCCGGGTCCAGACGGTCTGATCTGGTGTTGTACCACCATCCTATAGATGACCCGGGTCCAGATGGTCTGATCTGGTGTTGTACCACCATCCTATTGATGACCCGGGTCCAGACAGTCTGATCTGGTGAGTACCACCATCCTATTGATGACCCGGTCCAGACAGTCTGATCTGGTGTTGTACCACCATCCTATTGATGACCTGGGTCCAGATGGTCTGATCTGGTGTTGTACCACCATCCTATTGATGACCCGGTCCAGACGGTCTGATCTGGTGTTGTACCACCATCCTATTGATGACCCGGGTCCAGACAGTCTGATCTGGTGTTGTACCACCATCCTATTGATCACCCGGTCCAGACAGTCTGATCTGGTGTTGTACCACCATCCTATTGATGACCCGGGTCCAGATGGTCTGATCTGGTGTTGTACCACCATCCTATTGATGACCCGGGTCCAGACAGTCTGATCTGGTGAGTACCACCATCCTATTGATGACCGGTCCAGACAGTCTGATCTGGTGTTGTACCACCATCCTATTGATGACCCGGTCCAGACAGTCTGATCTGGTGTTGTACCACCATCCTATTGATGACCCGGGTCCAGACAGTCTGATCTGGTGTTGTACCACCATCCTATTGATGACCCGGTCCAGACAGTCTGATCTGGTGTTGTACCACCATCCTATTGATGACCCGGTCCAGACAGTCTGATCTGGTGTTGTACCACCATCCTATTGATGACCTGGGTCCAGACAGTCTGATCTGGTGTTGTACCACCATCCTATTGATGACCCGGTCCAGACGGTCTGATCTGGTGTTGTACCACCATCCTATTGATGACCGGTCCAGACAGTCTGATCTGGTGTTGTACCACCATCCTATTGATGACCCGGTCCAGATGGTCTGATCTGGTGTTGTACCACCATCCTATTGATGACCCGGTCCAGACAGTCTGATCTGGTGTTGTACCACCATCCTATTGATGACCCGGTCCAGACAGTCTGATCTGGTGTTGTACCACCATCCTATTGATGACCCGGGTCCAGATGGTCTGATCTGGTGTTGTACCACCATCCTATTGATGACCCGGGTCCAGACAGTCTGATCTGGTGAGTACCACCATCCTATTGATGACCGGGTCCAGACAGTCTGATCTGGTGTTGTACCACCATCCTATTGATGACCTGGGTCCAGACAGTCTGATCTGGTGAGTACCACCATCCTATTGATGACCCGGGTCCAGACAGTCTGATCTGGTGTTGTACCACCATCCTATTGATGACCCGGTCCAGACGGTCTGATCTGGTGTTGTACCACCATCCTATTGATGACCTGGGTCCAGACAGTCTGATCTGGTGTTGTACCACCATCCTATTGATGACCCGGGTCCAGACAGTCTGATCTGGTGTTGTACCACCATCCTATTGATGACCCGGGTCCAGACAGTCTGATCTGGTGTTGTACCACCATCCTATTGATGACCCGGGTCCAGACAGTCTGATCTGGTGTTGTACCACCATCCTATTGATGACCCGGTCCAGACGGTCTGATCTGGTGTTGTACCACCATCCTATTGATGACCCGGGTCCAGACAGTCTGATCTGGTGTTGTACCACCATCCTATTGATGACCTGGGTCCAGACAGTCTGATCTGGTGTTGTACCACCATCCTATTGATGACCCGGGTCCAGACAGTCTGATCTGGTGTTGTACCACCATCCTATTGATGACCCGGGTCCAGACAGTCTGATCTGGTGTTGTACCACCATCCTATTGATGACCTGGGTCCAGACAGTCTGATCTGGTGAGTACGAGAGGTCGACCGATTAATCGGAATGGCCGATTAATTATGGCCGATTTCAAGTTTTCATAACAATCGGAAATCTGTATTTTTGGGCGCCGATTTGCTGATTAAATTTTTTTTATAACACCTTTATTTAACGAGGCAAGCCAGTTAAGAACACATTCTTATTTTCAATAACGGCTTAGGAATGGTGGGTTAACTGCCTTGTTCAGGGGCAGAACTACAGATTTTCACTTTTCATGATAACCTCGAAAGAACAGATCAGAACAACAGTTTAGTTCAGTTCATTAACTACATGATAAATTCTTACTTTTGCCAATTATTCTTAATACACATATCTAAACATATTTCACAGAGAATATCAAAACATTTTATTGAAACTATTCTTTCAAATTGGTTTATACTCCCCATCTCACTGTCAACTCCATCGTAGAGCCAAGGATCAAGAAGTTAGACCTATACCCCTCGGGAATAGAACAAAACAAACACAACAATACAATACACTCAACAATACAATACACTCCTTCACATATCACTTAAGGTGTATAACTTCAATTCAAACCCTCAAACTGAATCCTCCCCCATGTTTTACACACATCTCTCGGTATGAGAGTAATGTAAAACAACAACTGAAAAATATATATAAAACAACATTTCAACTAACCTAATCCAATTAAAATCACTAAACTGAAAAAAAAACTTCACAAAGAAAAATGATTTAACCCCTATGGTCATAGGAAAATAGACTTAAAGCAGCATACCCTGAGTTAAAAGCAATGCCCTCTCCCTCTTCACAGTGGGCCAAATTACAAATATGGCTAAGAAACATATTTACCAATTACACAAATGATCTTGAAAGCAGTATTACAAATTACCATAAATTCATTATCCAAATGGCTTTCCAATGCGGGTGATCAAGCCACAACGGAATGTCATCAGATGGTCATAGGTCATACAAAACCCTTCAAAGCAGTGTTGTTCACTATATTAGACAAATTGCAAACAATAGTCAAATAGTTCCAACATGTTGTATCCCAGGTTCCCAGAACATTCCTTTAACAAAAGAATTAGCGTGTGTAATTAAAACTCAGAAAATAAAAAACTCATTAAAATCCCATGTGGTGAGTGCCCCTTTAAGATACCTTTGCACTAAAACAAAAACTTCCAGGCCCTTTTCAATGTGGTAGTTTATGGCCTCAATCTCACTCACTCTCCCCAAGAGTATAGTTCCTGGAAACATTCCAGAGAGAGACTATGAAATACCCATTTTCCCAGAGAAAAAAACCCACA
Organism: Oncorhynchus masou masou; assembly: GCF_036934945.1. NCBI lineage: Eukaryota > Metazoa > Chordata > Actinopteri > Salmoniformes > Salmonidae > Oncorhynchus > Oncorhynchus masou. The sequence goes on along the minus strand of NC_088216.1, from coordinate 8,582,348 downwards.
AAACACTTAGTTAGTATTCATTACACTACATCGAACTATAAACCAAACCTAATGATAAATCCACTGTACCTCAAATCATTCATCATAAGTTTTAATCAACATCAATGTATATGTGTGCTTCATTGAACATGTTACCCTTAGATACAAGTATCCTTACTATCTAAATACTTTTTCCTCTGTCGCAAACGTAGTGCATGTGTCAGCGTAAGAAATTAGTAATTTAATCCCAGGCATTTAATACAAATGTAGACGTGTTCTCCCATGGCTCCTTCAACTTACATATGTAGATCATTTCCATCCATCCCTTGAAGAAAGAATCCTACTCAAACACATCCGAATACAATTTAATTTAGTTTAATTAAGTTTAATTTAATTTAGTTTAATTAAGTTTAATTTAATTTAGTTTAATTAAGTTAAATCAACTCCTAAAACAAACCATAAACAAATAAACAAACCCCTTTAATCAGCAATCTAATCATTTCAACCTGTTGATATAAATTTAGTAAAAACGATCCTGATTTTTTTAAACAAATCTAAAATCTTTCAAAAGTTGGCACTGTCTCATCAGCGTAAAAATGAAAACAAACTTTTTTTCCCCCACTCATATCCACAAAGCTTTCATTCCCCAAAGGTCAATACTGTTCAGCACATCCCTTAATGATCTTCCATTAGTCTGTACAGGGTCTGAAGTTCCAATGTATGCAGATGATACAGTGATAAATTCATGCAAATAACAAACTACACGAACTCACTACTATAATGGTTCAGGTGACAAAATTGCTCAGAGACTCATGTTTACATCTCAATAAAATAAAACACAGTCTGCATGTTCCTCAAAAAACAACCACTGATGGAAAAAGCTCCTGCTGGTATCTGATTTTAAGTGCCAAGGCATCATACTTGATTCCAACCTCTCTTTTAAAAAGCAAATAAAAAAAGGAACTCAAATAACCAAATTCAACCTAGCTAATTTACCAAAACATATAAAATTGTTTTGACTATAGCGGCAACAACACTATAATTAAAATCTATGACACTCCCCCACTTAACATACTAGTTTACTAGTTTGGCCCAAGCTTGCTTTTCAACATTCATACCCATTCAGTCTTCTGCCAACAGGCTCTCAAACTACTCAACCAGTAATCACCTTTAATGACCTGACATTGTTCCACATAATGGAAACATACTATAATGTTAGACCACATGAACTTTCGTGCTCAAATTAACTGGTGTTACTTAAACAATCAAACCAAGAATCAATAACCATCAGAATCCATTCTCACAATGTTTTACAATTCAAACATTCAGATCTCCCTTTATTACAGCCAAATAAAGCCCAATCAACATCTCGCAATCAAAATTTTACTGCCAGAAGTACAGAAAAGAGTGTACTTGAACAACGGTCAAAACAATTTCAGTAAGGTTGTTGTATATTCAAACTAATAACTCAAATGTACGTTATTCTACAACAATCTACCTGCCTCTAGCAACTTTCCCTGACAATTAGTAGCCAACATAGCAACTAACTCTCTTCCATACTTTATTTTTTCCCATTGGGCAACCCAAACGTTATAACTTCCTCTTTGCTCTTCACACTTATGAAATATATCCTATTTCTTTAAAAAATAACACACGCAGCGCCAAAATCACAACATGCGTCAGTCAATCTATAAGAATGAAAATCATTTCTGTAATCACTTCCTATCGCCATCATCTCTCCGCTATTATTCAGAATTTCTTTAACTTAGGTAACTGTCTTCTCTATTGATACAGTAATTTAAATACGACTCAATTCTCAATACATTATTCCAGCAGATAATTTAGTGAACAGACATCGTCTTGCATCAGAATTTGCTTCGCTATTATTTTAAGTTGAATGAATTAGTCTATCAATTTAACCTAAACAATCTATTAAAAACGTTCAATTTATCCCTTCTATCAATTTGAACCAAACAAGCTATTAAAACGTTCAGTTTATATCTTATACAAACACTAGTGACCATAACTTTCCGGGCAAAACATACAAATAGATTATTTCCAATCAAAAACTCAGTTAGCTCATTGACTGGGAACGGAACCTCGGCCTCCCGCGTGGCAGGCGAGAACTCTCCCACTGCTATGTAAAATGACTAAGATTCTCCGTAAATAAACCCACTTTACAAGTAAAATCAAGACACGTCAGCCCAAGTTTAAAGTGACAAGCGTTACTCCAGCTATGATTCTCAAATGAATAGATTAGCAATCAAAGAATAAAATAGACATTCAATGACGGGAAACAGATCTTGCGCCTTTTAATAAAAGTAGATTATGTTTACTTATGCAACGTGTTTCAATTACTTTTCTACATCACATTAATCACGCAATGATAATTAGTTTGATGGAAAACCTTAGGCTTTGTACGACAGTGACTGGCACACAGACATTGTGGAGCCAAGAGATAATTGGTTCCCCCTCAATCATCCATTCACATGGTATAAAAGTTTTCATATGAAGACAAGCTTGACCCTTCCCCTTTCTGCAGCCCCGGTAACTGAACCCTGACAGAGAACAGAGAACTGCAACCGGCCAACAGTATGATCCCAAAAATAGACATTCTATATCTCACATAAGCATGAAATAAAATAAATACAACATTTGATTTATAAATGTTGCCTAAATAATTCGGATTCTGCCATGACATTGGACCCTCTGCCTGTACCCAGTGACGGTCCACTGAGTGTTGGGACCCTCTATCTGGGCCCAGTGACAGTCCACTGAGTGTTGGGACCCTCTATCTGGGCCCAGTGACAGTCCACTGAGTGTTGGACCCTCTGTCTGGGCCCAGTGACAGTCCACTGAGTGTTGGACCCTCTATCTGGGCCCAGTGACAGTCCACTGAGTGTTGGGACCCTCTGTCTGGGCCCAGTGACAGTCCACTGAGTGTTGGACCCTCTGTCTGGGCCCAGTGACAGTCCACTGAGTGTTGGGACCCTCTATCTGGGCCCAGTGACAGTCCACTGAGTGTTGGACCCTCTGTCTGGGCCCAGTGACAGTCCACTGAGTGTTGGGACCCTCTATCTGGGCCCAGTGACAGTCCACTGAGTGTTGGACCCTCTGTCTGGGCCCAGTGACAGTCCACTGAGTGTTGGACCCTCTGTCTGGGCCCAGTGACAGTCCACTGAGTGTTGGACCCTCTATCTGGGCCCAGTGACAGTCCACTGAGTGTTGGACCCTCTGTCTGGGCCCTCTGTCTGGACTCTCTGCCTGGGCCCTCTATCTGAACACGGTGACAGTCCACTGAGTGGTGGGACCCTCTGTCTGGGCCCTCTGTCTGGACTCTGCCTGGGCCCTCTATCTGGGCACGGTGACAGTCCACTGAGTGGTGGGACCCTCTGTCTGGGCCCTCTGTCTGGACTCTGCCTGGGCCCTCTATCTGGGCACGGTGACAGTCCACTGAGTGGTGGGACCCTCTGTCTGGGCCCTCTGTCTGGACTCTCTGCCTGGGCCCTCTATCTGGGCACGGTGACAGTCCACTGAGTGGTGGGACCCTCTGTCTCGGCCCTCTGTCTGGACTCTCTGCCTGGGCCCTCTATCTGGGCACGGTGACAGTCCACTGAGTGGTGGGACCTCGGTGTTCCAAAATTGACTGACACCCAATGGATTGGTAACTGCCTCATGTCTACAGAGTCTTTCCAGTTCCTCTGCAACAGGCGGAGTCCCGTTAGTGTTCTGCCTTTGTCTCCGTCTCCAAAAGGGAAGGCCACATTTCAGCAGCCCACAGTGCCACTTCAGGAGAAGATGGGGCCTAATGCAAACACAGTGGTTGAGGGAGACTCCTGCGACACTGCAACAACTACAGTAAGTACATCATAGTGGATTACACAGGATTGCTATTTATTGCTAAAACGAAGGCTGGAGCTCTATGGTGTGTCGGTAAGCAAAATAAAGAGAAAATTATAATCTGATGAGGTTAGAAATGATCATCACCCAGCTCCACCAACACTCTTCATCACCCAGCTCCACCAACACTCTTCATTACCCAGCTCCACCAACACTCTTCATCACCCAGCTCCACCAACGCTCTTCATCACCCAGCTCCACCAACACTCTTCATCACCCAGCTCCACCAACACTCTTCATCACCCAGCTCCACCAACACTCTTCATCAACCAGCTCCACCAACACACACTCTTCATCACCCAGCTCCACCAACACACACTCTTCATCACCCAGCTCCACCAACACACACACTTCATCACCCAGATCCACCAACACCCTTCATCACCCAGCTCCACCAACACTCTTCATCACCCAGCTCCACCAACACCCTTCATCACCCAGCTCCACCAACACCCTTCATCACCCAGCTCCACCAACGCTCTTCATCACCCAGCTCCACCAACACTCTTCATCACCCAGCTCCACCAACACTCTTCATCACCCAGCTCCACCAACACTCTTCATCAACCAGCTCCACCAACACACACTCTTCATCACCCAGCTCCACCAACACACACTCTTCATCACCCAGCTCCACCAACACACACACTTCATCACCCAGATCCACCAACACCCTTCATCACCCAGCTCCACCAACACCCTTCATAACCCAGCTCCACCAACACCCTTCATCACCCAGCTCCACCAACACCCTTCATCACCCAGCTCCACCAACACCCTTCATCACCCAGCTCCACCAACACCCTTCATCACCCAGCTCCACCAACACTCTTTGGACAACAAAGAGCCTGGACCAACAACAGAACTGCTAGCACGACAGACTGAGCCTGGTCCCTTAGCTCAGTGGTTCTCTCCCTTTTTTGGTTAATGTACCCCCTATCACATGGCTGTATCCTTGGGGATTAATACAGTATTACTGCCCCTGTCACATGACTGTACCCTTGGGGATTAATACAGTATTACTGCCCCTATCACATGACTGTACCCTTGGGGATTAATACAGTAATACTATATACTGCCCCTATCACATGACTGTACCCTTGGGGATTAATACAGTATTACTGCCCCTGTCACATGACTGTACCCTAGGGGATTAATACAGTACTACTATATGCTGCCCCTATCACATAACTGTACCCTTGGGGATTAATACAGTATTACTGCCCCTATCACATGACTGTACCCTTGGGGATTAATACAGTATTACTGCCCCTATCACATGACTGTACCCTTGGGGATTAATACAGTATTACTGCCCCTATCACATGACTGTACCCTTGGGGATTAATACAGTATTACTGCCCCTATCACATGAATGTACCCTTGGGGATTAATACAGTATTACTGCCCCTATCACATGACTGTACCCTTGGGGATTAATATAGTAGTATTATACAGATATCCAAATTATATTCTTCTATTTCTTAATTTACATCATAAAATTAACATCCAAAGATTTATCCATTCGATCAACATTTATATCAAAACCAAATGCACACTTCATTTGATTAAATCAGATTCACCCAGCGATATGACCATATTGAAAGTAATACTGCCCCTATCACATGACCATGCTTTGAGATGAAAAAAGAAAAACAAATGCAGGCCTAATGGTGAGTATTATTTTATATATACATTTATATTTCATGACAAAAACATAAATTCTCAGTCAAAAACAAAAGTCAGAACACAGCCTCTCTTTTCTCTCATGTGATTTCAGGCCCATGTCTTTCCACAACGAGAGCAGTGGTATGTCTTCTCAAGACAAGGCTGCAGTCTGAGGCCAACTTTATTCCACATTTTGAAATTAATTTGGAAGTGAGACAAGGATGCACTCTGAGACCAAATTTAATCAACATTTTCAAATTAATTTGGAAGTGAGACAAGGATGCACTCTGAGTCCAACTTTATTCAATATATACAAATAAAGACAAAGACTTGGGGAAGAGCAACTAAAAGCAGCAGGTGAGGGAGGGGTTACAGACCAAGAGTCCTGAATCAAAAAAGGCTTTGTTTTCAAACTACATTTTAGTCTAAGATCAATCTTTAACAAATCTAAAGTCAATTCTATTTCAAGTTCTACATCTCCAAATAAAGTTTCAACATCACAGCAATATTCTAGGGGTGGTTTTTGAGGGTCTGAACTCTGTTTGACCCCAACCATGTCCAGAACCTTCAGAGGGGTTGTGATCTATATATGAGGGCCTCTCCTAGGTTTGAGTATGTCTGGAGTAGAGAGAGAGCTAGATCTATCTAGACATACTCAAACCTAGGAGAGTCCCTTCAGACTTATACTGTATAAAGCTAGCTCAATCTACTCTGGCTTATACTGTATAAAGCTAGCTCGATCTACTCTGGCTTATACTGTATAAAGCTAGCTCGATCTACTCTGGTTTATACTGTATAAAGCTAGCTAGATCTACTCTGGTTTATACTGTATAAAGCTAGCTAGATCTACTCTGGCTTATACTGTATAAAGCTAGCAAAATCTACTCTGGCTTATACTGTATAAAGCTAGCTAGATCTACTCTGGCTTATACTGTATAAAGCTAGCTAGATCTACTCTGGCTTATACTGTATAAAGCTAGCTAGATCTACTCTGGCTTATACTGTATAAAGCTAGCTCGATCTACTCTGGCTTATACTGTATAAAGCTAGCAAAATCTACTCTGGTTTATACTGTATAAAGCTAGCAAAATCTACTCTGGCTTATACTGTATAAAGCTAGCTAGATCTACTCTGGCTTATACTGTATAAAGCTAGCTAGATCTACTCTGGTTTATACTGTATAAAGCTAGCTAGATCTACTCTAGCTTATACTGTATAAAGCTAGCAAAATCTACTCTGGCTTATACTGTATAAAGCTAGCTAGATCTACTCTAGCTTATACTGTATAAAGCTAGCAAAATCTACTCTGGCTTATACTGTATAAAGCTAGCTAGATCTACTCTCTTAAACTGTATAAAGCTAGCCAACTAGTTAGCTTCACATTCTAGCTCAGGCTACATGCTATCTGTATTATGAAGATGGATATTGATCTTACTCAAGCACACTGTGTGTTTATGTCGCATGTGGCAGGTGAACACAGAACTTTTCACGGAGACTGACAATGCTGAAACATCAATCCATAGGGGATTGATGTGCAGAAATCAAAACGAAAGAAAAGTTCTTACAAATTCAGCAGTTTCTGGTGTGAAGTAGGCTTTTAGAATAGCCATCTTTATTTTATTAATGTGACATAATCACAAACCCGTTCTCAGTCAAAGATATCAGCCAACAGGGAGCACTTTGTGTGTTTCCTGATAAACAATTCAAACAATGTCCCAACATTCTAAAAATGACCAACGTTCTTTTAAAGAACGTCCGGGTTTGTCACACAGTTCCGTTGTGATGAGTGGTGAAGGAAATAATTGTTTCCTGTATGCATAGACAGGTTCGAATTCATGTGGTTGGTAAAAGGTACACAAATGTAAAAAGGAGTAAATTACCATGAATTACCATAAATTATCATAAATTATAAAGGATTAAATTACACAGTATAAATAATGGCTTCGGACATTTCTCTCCGGAGTGAGAGATTCATTCATGCTCTTTCGGTTGATGGAACCATGAACATTTCATTCCACAGTGGGAACAGTAGAAGGCTTCTCCTTTGTGTGTCTTTGCTCGTGCACTTTCATGTTCCATAAATTCTTAAAACTCTTTTCACATTGAGAACAGTGGAAAGGCTTCTCTACAGAGTGTGTTAGCTCATGTTTTTTCAGGTATCTTGACTGGGTGAAATCCTTCCCACACTGGGAGCAGTGGAAAGGCTTCTCAACAGAGTGTGTTAGCTCATGTCTTTTCAGGTGTCCTGATAAAAAAAATGTCTTTCCACACTGAGAGCAGCGGTAAGGCTTCTCTCCGGTGTGTGTCCTCTCGTGATATTTTAGGTCCCCAGACCTCGCAAAACTTTTTTCACACTGGGAGCAGTGGAAAGGTTTCTCCACAGAGTGCATTGTCTCGTGTTTTTTCAGGTATCTTGACTGGGTGAAATCCTTCCCACACTGGAAGCAGTGGAAAGGCTTCTCAACAGAGTGTGTTAGCTCATGTCTTTTCAGGTGTCCTGACAAAAAAAAGTCTTTCCACACTGAGAGCAGCGGTAAGGCTTCTCTCCTGTGTGTGTCCTCTCGTGATATTTTAGGTCCTCGGTCGGGCAAAACTTTTTTCACACTGGGGGCAGTGGTAAGGTTTCACTCCAGAGTGTATTCTTTTATGTTCTTTAAGGTATTTTGATGAGGAAAAAGTCTTAACACACTTAGAACAATGGTAAGGTTTCTCTGCTGTGTGTGTTCGCTCATGTTCCTTCAGCGACCCTAATGTAAAAAAATTCTTGCCACACTGGGAACAATGGAAAGGTTTCTCATCAGAGTGTGTTATCTCATGTTTGCTCAGAGAATCTAACGAGAAAAATGTATTTTCACACTGAGAGCAGTGGTAAGGCTTATATACAGAGTGTATTAGCTCATGATTTTTTAGGTTGCCTAACTGGGTAAATCTCTTCCCACACTGGGAGCAGTGGTAAGGCTTCTCTCCGGTGTGCGTTCTCTTATGCCCTTTTAGATGCCCTAACTGGGAAAATCTCTTTCCACACTGAGAGCAGCGGTAAGGCTTCTCCCCTGTATGTGTTTTCTCATGTATTTTCAGGCTCCCTAACCAGCTAAAACTCTTTCCACACAGAGAGCAGTGGTGAGGCCTCTCTCCAGAGTGTATTCTCTCATGTTGTTTCAGGCCATCTAACCGGCTAAATTCCTTACCACAGTCTGAACAGTGGTATGGCTTTTCTCCAAAATGTATTATTCTTTTATGTACTTTCAGGTTTTCTAATGTAGTAAAACTCTTTCCGCAGTGGGAGCAGGGGTGTCGTCTTGCTGGTTTGGGCATCCCTGGGTCTGGTTCCACTGAGGGACTCTTCCTGCTGTCAGAGTTAGAATCTGGTCTCTCTCCTGCTAAAGATAGTATTTGGTTAAACAGAGAGACCTGAACGAAACCTCCACACGATAAAACTGTCTTTCTATGAGGTTTAATCTAGACTAGACCCCTCAATAAAAGAGCAGAGCTTGTCATCACAGAGTGGCTGTAGCTCTTGGAGGCTAATATAAACATTATTAAATGTATTGTTGTTTTGCATTTATTAGACCTAATGGGTAAATGGACTAGTCAGTATAGGATACATGTATTAGACCTAATGGGTAAATAGAGTAGTCACTATAGGATGTAATAGACTAGTCAGTATAGGATACATGTATTAGACTAGTCAGTATAGAATACATGTATTAGACTGGTCAGTATAGGATACATGTAATAGACTAGTCAGTATAGAATACATGTATTAGACTAGTCAGTATAGGATACATGTATTAGACTAGTCAGTATAGGATACATGTATTAGACCTAATGGATAAATAGACTAGTCAGTATAGGATACATGTATTAGACCTAATGGATAAATAGACTAGTCAGTATAGGATACGTGTATTAGACTAGTCAGTATAGGATACATGTAATAGACCTAATGGATAAATAGACTAGTCAGTATAGGATACATGTATTAGACCTAATAGATAAATAGACTAGTCAGTATAGAATACATGTATTAGACCTAATGGATAAATAGACTAGTCAGTATAGGATACGTGTATTAGACTAGTCAGTATAGGATACATGTAATAGACCTAATGGATAAATAGACTAGTCAGTATAGAATACATGTATTAGACTAGTCAGTATAGAATACATGTATTAGACCTAATGGATAAATAGACTAGTCAGTATAGGATACATGTAATAGACTAGTCAGTATAGGATACATGTATTAGACTAGTCAGTATAGGATACATGTAATAGACTAGTCAGTATAGGATACATGTATTAGACTAGTCAGTATAGGATACATGGATTAGACCTAATGGATAAATAGACTAGTCAGTATAGGAAACATGTAATAGACTAGTCAGTATAGGATACATGTATTAAACATGCTCATGGTAGAAGATTCCAGAAACCTTCCAAACATGCCCATGGTAGAAGTGTCCAGAAACTATATACCTTGGTATACAGTCGGGAGGGAGGGGGGGGGGGGGACATATTGCAAAATTGAATAAAATTACATTGGAACTTACTCTACCGGGTGTTTGTGTGCTTGGTCCTTCAGTGGGTCAACATTGTAAACAATGTGCGTGGCTATACAAATCCAATCAAACTTTATTTGTCACATGCGCTGAATACAACAAGTGTAGACTTTACCGTGAAATGCTTTACTTACAAGCCCTTAACCAACAGTGCAGTTCAAGAAGATAAAAATATTTACCAAGTAGACTAAAATTAAAAAATAACACAATAAGAATTACCAGACTATATACATACCTACACAATGGAAGGCATCACCACAATCGGAACTAACCCTCTACTGAATGTTTTGGCATTGAAGTCACCAAAATGGGTGCAGTCAGAAAGTGATTGAAATCACATGGAACGACCCAAATCCTACAGTACAGAACAAGTGTAGAGCTTCAGTAGAATGACCCCCTTAAAAACCACACTGTGGTTCAACAACTGCAGAGAGAGAGTTTATGCCCGTCCTTAAGATAATACTCACTGGTGTGAATCAGATCGTCAGTCTCCTGCTCCTCTCCCCCCTCTTCCCCTTTCACTCCCAAAACGTCTTCCTTCTCTTTAATTGAGATGGTCTCCTCCCCTTTCACCATTACATCCTTCTCTTCTTCTTTCAATGTGATAGCCTCCTCTTCCTCCTTTATTATTCTGAAAGCTTCTTCCTCTCCAAAAACTGAAACCTCTACATCATCCTCCTCTTCTTCCCCTTTCACGACAATGTTCAGCCCCAGAGCTTCTCTCTCCGTCCAGTAGACCTCCTCTTCTTTAGCAGCAGGGGAGTAGCTTAGTGAGCTCATGGTCGGGGATGTTAGCTAGTTAGTTACCATTAGCGACTAGCCTAGTGCTAAACTAACATAACAAGCCAGATAGCAGACAACGTAAATGGAGTAATTAGTAACTATGACGACAGTGTGTTGAAAACACTTAATAAGCACAACGTTGGTGTAAAGAGCTTCAACGTTTCGGTTTAATGTTTGCTAGCAAGCTACCGAGGTAGTGGAAGAAGTCGTCATCGTTGTTGTTGTTGTTGTTGAAAAAAGAAGAGTTCCGTCCACTAGATTACACGTCACGCAAGATGCGTCATCTGAAAGCCTCACGTCGCCATCTGCTGACTGGAGCGGGATTGAACCAGGCTGTTCAACAAAATAAAAATATTCACTACACTATATCATATTCATTTCTAAATAAACTGATGTTTTCTCTTACAGATTACAAATACTACTTTCCATTAATACCTTTTACACAGATGTAAAAGCGTAATATGAATATGTACATGAATATTACATACTGTCATAAAAACAGGTAATGTGTTATTTTTTCAAGGTCACACACTCTATTGCAAATTATTACTATTGCTACATAATATCAAAAAGTGGGTTACCAACACAAAACACTGGCATCACATCGCAAATAGCACTGGATTTTATATAGTGTGAGCACACACACACACGCACGCACGCACGCACGCGCACACACACACACACACACACACACACACACACACACACACACACACACACACACACACACACACACACACACACACACACACACACAGAGAGAGAGGAAAGACACAGAGGCAGGGATTGACAAGAAACCGTTTAATAACCAAAAGGATTGTGATGACATCATCAGTCTACACCTAATGCTGTGTGACATTCAGTCTTCGTCTCACTCTCTCTTTCTCTATCTCTCTCTCCCTCACATGTCCCCTCTCTATCGCTCTCTCTCCTCTCTCCCCCCTCTCGCTCTGGTGCTGATGGAGCGACAGAGAGAGAGATGGATGTTAACAGGTATTCGTAGTGCACTACTTTAGACCAGAGCCCTGAGGGTAGTGCACTACTTTAGACCAGAGCCCTGAGGGTAGTGCACTACTTTAGACCAGAGCCCTGAGGGTAGTGCACTACTTTAGACCAGAGCCCTGAGGGTAGTGCACTACTTTAGACCAGAGCCCTGAGGGTAGTGCACTACTACTTTAGACCAGAGCCCTGAGGGTAGTGCACTACTTTAGACCAGAGCCCTGAGGGTAGTGGACTACTTTAGACCAGAGCCCTGAGGGTAGTGCACTACTTTAGACCAGAGCCCTGAGGGTAGTGCACTACTTTAGACCAGAGCCCTGAGGGGAGTGCACTACTTTAGACCAGAGCCCTGAGGGTAGTGCACTACTTTAGACCAGAGCCCTGAGGGGAGTGCACTACTTTAGACCAGAGCCCTGAGGGTAGTACACTACTTTAGACCAGAGCCCTGAGGGTAGTGCACTACTTTAGACCAGAGCCCTGAGGGTAGTGCACTACTTTAGACCAGAGCCCTGAGGGTAATGCTGCTCTTTATATAAATATATAGATTTCTATTCAACTAGGCAAGTCAGTTAAGAACAAATTCTTATTTACAATGACGGCCTACTCTGGCCAATTGTGCGCCGCCCTACGGGACTCCCAATCACAGCCGGATGTGATACAGCCTGGATTTGACACCTCTAGCACTACGATGCCGTGTCTTAGACCGCTGCGCCACTCGGGAACAGGGAGCCATGTCAGACACACGTGACGCTACCACAGTAAAACGTTCCTTCTGTACAAAAGCCATTCTAGAGACACACACACACACACACACACACACACACACACACACACACACACACACACACACACACACACACACACACACACACACACACACACACACACACACAGAGAGGAAAGACACAGAGGCAGGGATTGACAAGAAACCGTTTAATAACCAAAAGGATTGTGATGACATCATCAGTCTACACCTAATGCTGTGTGACATTCAGTCTTCGTCTCACTCTCTCTTTCTCTATCTCTCTCTCCCTCACATGTCCCCTCTCTATCGCTCTCTCTCCTCTCTCCCCCCTCTCGCTCTGGTGCTGATGGAGCGACAGAGAGAGAGAGATGGATGTTAACAGGTATTCGTAGTGCACTACTTTAGACCAGAGCCCTGAGGGTAGTGCACTACTTTAGACCAGAGCCCTGAGGGTAGTGCACTACTACTTTAGACCAGAGCCCTGAGGGTAGTGCACTACTTTAGACCAGAGCCCTGAGGGTAGTGGACTACTTTAGACCAGAGCCCTGAGGGTAGTGCACTACTTTAGACCAGAGCCCTGAGGGTAGTGCACTACTTTAGACCAGAACCCTGAGGGGAGTGCACTACTTTAGACCAGAGCCCTGAGGGTAGTGCACTACTTTAGACCAGAGCCCTGAGGGTAATGCTGCCCTTTATATAAATATATAGATTTCTATTCAACTAGGCAAGTCAGTTAAGAACAAATTCTTATTTACAATGACGGCCTACTCTGGCCAATTGTGCGCCGCCCTACGGGACTCCCAATCACAGCCGGATGTGATACAGCCTGGAGTTGACACCTCTAGCACTACGATGCAGTGTCTTAGACCGCTGCGCCACTCGGGAACAGGGAGCCATGTCAGACACACGTGACGCTACCACAGTAAAACGTTTCTTCTGTACAAAAGCCATTCTAGAGACACACACACACACACACACACACACACACACACACACACACACACACACACACACACACACACACACACACACACACACACACACACACACACACACACACACACACACACACACACACACATCCCCGAAATGAGTAAAGGAGTAGGCTGAACATTAAAATAACAGTAGACAGGAGGAGGTTGTTTCCAGGGCAACAACACATTATTTCTGGGGGCAGTAGAGGAGTGGACGACTTTATCTCACCCTATTCCCTATGCAGCCCAACGAGGCTCTGGTCTAAAGTAGTGCACTATATAGGGAAGAGGGGGCCTTTTAGGATGCAGACATGGTTCAGAACAAACTAAACAAACTAAACTAGCTAATGGTCTCCCTGACAACCAGACAGACAGGCTCGTACTGGAAATTATTTAAATGCTTACAACATTCTCCTCCCTCCCTCTCACAAGTCCAAAGCTGAGATGATTATCAAGTCAATTGAATTTGCTTCTTCTTCTTGTGTTTTTGTTTTGAAAAGCTGTTTCAGCAGCTTCAGTGTCTGTGAAACGGTGTGACCCTGAAAACCGTCCCCTCGGATTTCGGGCCTGTAACTCCACACTTTTCAGTTCCCTAGCTGTGACATCACTGTTCCATTCTGTGACATCACTGTTCCATTCTGTGACATCACTGTTCCATTCTGTGACATCACTGTTCCATTCTGTGACCTTACTGTTCCATTCTGTGACATCACTGTTCCATTCTGTGACATCACTGTTCCATTCTGTGACATCACTATTCCATTCTGTGACATCACTGTTCCACTCTGTGACATCACTGTTTCATTCTGTGACATCATTGTTTTATTCTGTGACAGTGCAGAACTACACACACTCCAGAGAGATGTGGAATATGTGTGTGTGTGTGTGTGTGTGTGTGTGTGTGTACACAGTGACATCACAATAGTAAATCTATGATTTGGAAACACACATTGACACGGTGAAGTGACTGGAGCTGAACTAAGAGGACAGAAAGGGAGAAGAGTCCACTAAGAAGCATGATACACCAACAGTCTTTCCTGTTCAGTGGGGCGGAGAAGGGAGAGAGGGAGGGGTGTAGGTGTGGACATACTGTTTTCCCTTGGTTCTACATCTCCCCCATCCTTCTCTCCCTCCATCCTCCTCTTCCTCCATCCTTATCTCCCTCCATCCTCCTCTTCCTCCATCCTCCTCTCCCTCCATCCTCCTCTTCCTCCATGCTCCTCTTCCTCCCTCCATCCTCCTCTCCCTCCATCCTCCTCTTCCTCCATCCTCCTCTTCCTCCTCTCCATCCTCCTCTTCCTCCATCCTCCTCTCCCTCCATCCTCCTCTTCCTCCATCCTCCTCTTCCCCCATCCTTCTCTCCCTCCATCCTCCTCTTCCTCCATCCTCCTCTCCCTCCATCCTCCTCTTCCTCCATGCTCCTCTTCCTCCCTCCATCCTCCTCTCCCTCCATCCTCCTCTTCCTCCATCCTCCTCTTCCTCCACCCATCTCTCCCTCCATCCTCCTCTTCCTCCATCCTTATCTCCCTCCATCCTCCTCTTCCTCCCTCCATCCTCCTCTTCCTCCATCCTCTCCTCTCCCTCCTTCCTCCCATCCTCCTCTCCTCTCCCTCCTTCCTCCCATCCTCTTCTCATTCCATCCTCCTCTCCCTCCCTCCATCCCT